>NC_092104.1:18657008-18957008 GCF_045679555.1 Salvelinus alpinus
CATTTAATCAATTTCAGAATAAGGCTGTAACGTAACAAAATGTGGAAAAAGTCAAGGAGTCTGAATACTTTCCAAATACTGAATACTTTCAGTTTCATAACGAAGTCCTACGAACACATGCTTAATACTGTTAGACAGGTAAGAATTGTGGGATTCTGAAACAATGTGATACAATACACCTGCACATTTGTTCTTGGCTCATGAGTTCAGTCTGTAACCAGAACAATGGGAAGGACAGCTACAGTATATGAGTGTATTTCTATCTGTGTGTCGCCCTCTACAGGCAGTAGAGGATGGTAACCTGTATTTCTATCTGTGTGTCGCCCTCTACAGGCAGTAGAGGATGGTAACCTGTATTTCTATCTGTGTGTCGCCCTCTACAGGCAGTAGAGGATGGTAACCTGGAGGAAATGGAGGAAGAGATCCGTCTGAAGAAGTCGAGGAAGAGGAGGAGACGAGGGGACAAGGACGGAGGGAGGGAAGAGGGAGGAGAGAAGGCAAAGAAGAGGCGTGGACGTCCCCCTGCTGAGAAGCTGTCCCCCAACCCCCCCAAACTCACCAAACAGATGAACGCCATCATCGACACCGTCATCAACTACAGAGACGGGTAAGAGAACCATAGCAGGAGAGAGTGGTGGTACCCCCAACCAGTCCTCTAGTACCTGGGTTGCACATGTTTTCTCTAGTCCAGCAATAGTATCCCTGATTAAATTATTGACAGAGTTGTGATAGTGTTTAGCCAGTATTCCTCTGGGGTTCCTATATCAGTATCGTCCTCTGGGGTTCCTATATCAGTATCGTCCTCTGGGGTTCCTATATCAGTATCATGCTCTGTCCTCTGGGGTTCCTATATCAGTATCGTGCTCTGTCCTCTGGGGTTCCTATATCAGTATCATGCTCTGGGGTTCCTATATCAGTATCATGCTCTGTCCTCTGGGGTTCCTATATCAGTATCATGCTCTGTCCTCTGGGGTTCCTATATCAGTATCATGCTCTGTCCTCTGGGGTTCCTATATCAGTATCATGCTCTGTCCTCTGGGGTTCCTATATCAGTATCATGCTCTGTCCTCTGGGGTTCCTATATCAGTATCATGCTCTGTCCTCTGGGGTTCCTATATCAGTATCATGCTCTGTCCTCTGGGGTTCCTATATCAGTATCATGCTCTGTCCTCTGGGGTTCCTATATCAGTATCATGCTCTGTCCTCTGGGGTTCCTATATCAGTATCATGCTCTGTCCTCTGGGGTTCCTATATCAGTATCGTCCTCTGGGGTTCCTATATCAGTATCGTCCTCTGGGGTTCCTATATCAGTATCGTGCTCTGTCCTCTGGGGTTCCTATATCAGTATCGTCCTCTGGGGTTCCTATATCAGTATCGTGCTCTGTCCTCTGGGGTTCCTATATCAGTATCGTGCTCTGTCCTCTGGGGTTCCTATATCAGTATCGTCCTCTGGGGTTCCTATATCAGTATCATGCTCTGTCCTCTGGGGTTCCTATATCAGTATCGTGCTCTGTCCTCTGGGGTTCCTATATCAGTATCATGCTCTGTCCTCTGGGGTTCCTATATCAGTATCATGCTCTGGGGTTCCTATATCAGTATCATGCTCTGGGGTTCCTATATCAGTATCATGCTCTGTCCTCTGGGGTTCCTATATCAGTATCGTCCTCTGGGGTTCCTATATCAGTATCGTCCTCTGGGGTTCCTATATCAGTTTCCTATATCAGTATCGTCCTCTGGGGTTCCTATATCAGTATCGTCCTCTGGGGTTCCTATATCAGTATCGTCCTCTGTCCTCTGGGGTTCCTATATCAGTATCATGCTCTGTCCTCTGGGGTTCCTATATCAGTATCATGCTCTGTCCTCTGGGGTTCCTATATCAGTATCATGCTCTGTCCTCTGGGGTTCCTATATCAGTATCGTCCTCTGGGGTTCCTATATCAGTATCGTCCTCTGGGGTTCCTATATCTGTATCGTCCTCTGGGGTTCCTATATCTGTTCCGTGCTCTGTCCTCTTGGGTTCCTATATCTGTTCCGTGCTCTGTCCTCTGGGGTTCCTATATCTGTTCCGTGCTCTGGGGTTCCTATATCTGTTCCGTGCTCTGGGGTTCCTATATCTGTTCCGTGCTCTGGGGTTCCTATATCTGTTCCGTGCTCTGTCCTCTGGGGTTCCTATATCTGTTCCGTGCTCTGGGGTTCCTATATCTCTCCGTGCTCTGTCCTCTGGGGTTCCTATATCTGTTCCGTGCTCTGTCCTCTGGGGTTCCTATATCAGGTCCGTGCTCTGGGGTTCCTATATCTGTTCCGTGCTCTGTCCTCTGGGGTTCCTATATCTGTTCCGTCCTCTGGGGTTCCTATATCTGTTCCGTGCTCTGGGGTTCCTATATCTTGTCTGTGCTCTGTCCTCTGGGGTTCCTACATCTGGTCCGTGCTCTGGGGTTCCTATATCTGTTCCGTGCTCTTTCCTCTGGGGTTCCTATATCTGTTCCGTGCTCTGGGGTTCCTATATCTGTTCCGTGCTCTGGGGTTCCTATATCTGTTCCGTGCTCTGGGGTTCCTATATCTGTTCCGTGCTCTGTCCTCTGGGGTTCCTATATCTGTTCTGTGCTCTGTCCTCTGGGGTTCCTATATCTGTTCCGTGCTCTGGGGTTCCTATATCTGTTCCGTGCTCTGGGGTTCCTATATCTGGTCCGTGCTCTGGGGTTCCTATATCTGCTCCGTGCTCTGTCCTCTGGGGTTCCTATATCTGTTCCGTGCTCTGTCCTCTGGGGTTCCTATATCTGTTCCGTGCTCTGGGGTTCCTATATCAGTATCATGCTCTGTCCTCTGGGGTTCCTATATCTGTATCGTCCTCTGGGGTTCCTATATCTGTATCGTCCTCTGGGGTTCCTATATCAGTATCGTCCTCTGGGGTTCCTATGTCAGTATCGTCCTCTGGGGTTCCTATGTCAGTATCGTCCTCTGGGGTTCCTATATCAGTATCGTCCTCTGGGGTTCCTATATCAGTATCGTCCTCTGGGGTTCCTATATCTGTATCGTCCTCTGGGGTTCCTATATCTGTATCGTCCTCTGGGGTTCCTATATCAGTATCGTCCTCTGGGGTTCCTATATCAGTATCGTCCTCTGGGGTTCCTATATCAGTATCGTCCTCTGGGGTTCCTATATCAGTATCGTCCTCTGGGGTTCCTATATCAGTATCGTCCTCTGGGGTTCCTATATCAGTATCGTCCTCTGGGGTTCCTATATCAGTATCGTCCTCTGGGGTTCCTATATCAGTATCGTCCTCTGGGGTTCCTATATCAGTATCGTCCTCTGGGGTTCCTATATCAGTATCGTCCTCTGGGGTTCCTATATCAGTATCGTCCTCTGGGGTTCCTATATCTGTATCGTCCTCTGGGGTTCCTATATCTGTATCATGCTCTGTCCTCTGGGGTTCCTATATCAGTATCGTCCTCTGGGGTTCCTATATCAGTATCGTCCTCTGGGGTTCCTATATCTGTATCGTCCTCTGGGGTTCCTATATCTGTTCCGTGCTCTGTCCTCTTGGGTTCCTATATCTGTTCCGTGCTCTGTCCTCTGGGGTTCCTATATCTGTTCCGTGCTCTGGGGTTCCTATATCTGTTCCGTGCTCTGGGGTTCCTATATCTGTTCCGTGCTCTGTCCTCTGGGGTTCCTATATCTGTTCCGTGCTCTGTCCTCTGGGGTTCCTATATCTGTTCCGTGCTCTGGGGTTCCTATATCTGTTCCGTGCTCTGTCCTCTGGGGTTCCTATATCTGTTCCGTGCTCTGTCCTCTGGGGTTCCTATATCTGTTCCGTGCTCTGGGGTTCCTATATCTGTTCCGTGCTCTGTCCTCTGGGGTTCCTATATCTGTTCCGTGCTCTGGGGTTCCTATATCTTGTCCGTGCTCTGTCCTCTGGGGTTCCTACATCTGGTCCGTGCTCTGGGGTTCCTATATCTGTTCCGTGCTCTTTCCTCTGGGGTTCCTATATCTGTTCCGTGCTCTGGGGTTCCTATATCTGTTCCGTGCTCTGGGGTTCCTATATCTGTTCCGTGCTCTGTCCTCTGGGGTTCCTATATCTGTTCCGTGCTCTGGGGTTCCTATATCTGTTCCGTGCTCTGGGGTTCCTATATCTGTTCCGTGCTCTGGGGTTCCTATATCTGGTCCGTGCTCTGGGGTTCCTATATCTGCTCCGTGCTCTGTCCTCTGGGGTTCCTATATCTGTTCCGTGCTCTGTCCTCTGGGGTTCCTATATCTGTTCCGTGCTCTGGGGTTCCTATATCTGTTCCGTGCTCTGGGGTTCCTATATCTGTTCCGTGCTCTGTCCTCTGGGGTTCCTATATCTGTTCCGTGCTCTGTCCTCTGGGGTTCCTATATCTGTTCCATGCTCTGGGGTTCCTATATCTGTTCCGTGCTCTGTCCTCTGGGGTTCCTATATCTGTTCCGTGCTCTGGGGTTCCTATATCTGTATCGTCCTCTGGGGTTCCTATATCAGTATCATGCTCTGTCCTCTGGGGTTCCTATATCTGTTCCGTGCTCTGTCCTCTGGGGTTCCTATATCTGTTCCATGCTCTGTCCTCTGGGGTTCCTATATCTGTTCCGTGCTCTGGGGTTCCTATATCTGTTCCGTGCTCTGTCCTCTGGGGTTCCTATATCTGTTCCGTGCTCTGTCCTCTGGGGTTCCTATATCTGTTCCGTGCTCTGTCCTCTGGGGTTCCTATATCTGTTCCGTGCTCTGTCCTCTGGGGTTCCTATATCTGTTCCGTGCTCTGTCCTCTGGGGTTCCTATATCTGTTCCGTGCTCTGGGGTTCCTATATCTGTTCCGTGCTCTGGGGTTCCTATATCTGTTCCGTGCTCTGTCCTCTGGGGTTCCTATATCTGTTCCGTGCTCTGGGGTTCCTATATCTGTTCCGTGCTCTGTCCTCTGGGGTTCCTATATCTGTTCCGTCCTCTGGGGTTCCTATATCTGTTCCGTGCTCTGGGGTTCCTATATCTAGTCCGTGCTCTGTCCTCTGGGGTTCCTATATCTGTTCCGTCCTCTGGGGTTCCTATATCTGTTCCGTGCTCTGGGGTTCCTATATCTGTTCCGTGCTCTGTC
Source organism: Salvelinus alpinus (assembly GCF_045679555.1). Lineage (NCBI taxonomy): Eukaryota > Metazoa > Chordata > Actinopteri > Salmoniformes > Salmonidae > Salvelinus > Salvelinus alpinus. The sequence goes on from NC_092104.1 coordinate 18,662,105, forward strand.
CTCTGGGGTTCCTACATCTGGTCCGTGCTCTGGGGTTCCTATATCTCTTCCGTGCTCTTTCCTCTGGGGTTCCTATATCTGGTCCGTGCTCTGGGGTTCCTATATCTGTTCCGTGCTCTGGGGTTCCTATATCTGTTCCGTGCTCTGGGGTTCCTATATCTGTTCCGTGCTCTGTCCTCTGGGGTTCCTATATCTGTTCTGTGCTCTGTCCTCTGGGGTTCCTATATCTGTGCCGTGCTCTGGGGTTCCTATATCTGTTCCGTGCTCTGTCCTCTGGGGTTCCTATATCTGTTCCGTCCTCTGGGGTTCCTATATCTGTTCCGTGCTCTGTCCTCTGGGGTTCCTATATCTGTTCCGTGCTCTGGGGTTCCTATATCTGTTCCGTGCTCTGTCCTCTGGGGTTCCTATATCTGTTCCGTGCTCTGTCCTCTGGGGTTCCTATATCTGTTCCGTGCTCTGTACTCTGGGGTTCCTATCTGTTCCGTCCTCTGGGGTTCCTATATCTGTTCCGTGCTCTGTCCTCTGGGGTTCCTATATCTGTCCGTGCTCTGGGGTTCCTATATCTGTTCAGTGCTCTGTCCTCTGGGGTTCCTATATCTGTTTCCGTGCTCTGGGGTTCCTATATCTGTTCCGTGCTCTGGGGTTCCTATATCTGTTCCGTGCTCTGGGGTTCCTATATCTGTTCCGTTCTCTGGGGTTCCTATATCTGTTCCGTGCTCTGTCCTCTGGGGTTCCTATATCTGTTCCGTGCTCTGTCCTCTGGGGTTCCTATATCTGTTCCGTGCTCTGTCCTCTGGGGTTCCTATATCTGTTCCGTGCTCTGTCCTCTGGGGTTCCTATATCTGTTCCGTGCTCTGTCCTCTGGGGTTCCTATATCTGTTCTGTCCTCTGGGGTTCCTATATCTGTTCTGTCCTCTGGGGTTCCTATATCTGTTCCGTGCTCTGTCCTCTGGGGTTCCTATATCTGTTCCGTGCTCTGGGGTTCCTATATCTGTTCCGTGCTCTGGGGTTCCTATATCTGTTCCGTGCTCTGGGGTTCCTATATCTGTTCCGTGCTCTGTCTGTAGCTGGAGTGTTTGACAGATGTTTGGAGCTACACAGGGAAACATTCCTCCACTACTCCCCAGTCAGCCTAACCCTGACCCTAACCCTAACCCTGACCCTGACCCGCTGAACACCAGGATGATTTAATGGATCAAGTCGTCAGCCTAACCCCGACCCGCTGAACACCAGGATGATTTAATAGTCATCTTTGAGCAACAAAACATCATGCTATTTGGCTTGAAAAACCTTTTTCCTCTCCTCTCTTCTCCTCTCTTCTCCTCCCCTCCCTTCTCCTCCCCTCCTCTCTTCCTCTCCTCCTCTCCTCTCTTCTCCTCCCCTCTCCTCTCCTCTCTTCTCCTCCCCTCCCATCTCCTCCCTTCTCCTCCCCTCCCCTCTCCTCCCATCTCCTCTTCTCCTCTCTTCTCCTCCCCTCCCTTCTCATCCCCTCCCCTCTCCTCTCTTCCTCTCCTCCTCTCCTCTCTTCTCCTCCCCTCCCTTCTCCTCCCCTCTCCTCTCTTCTCCTCTCTTCCTCTCGTCCTTATTGTATTTATGATAACCATTATTATTCCAGGAGCTCTTGGGCTCCCGAGTGGTGCAGCGGTCTAAGGCACTGCATCTTAGTGCTTCAGGAGTCACTACAGACACCCTGGTTCGAATCCAGGCTCCAGCCGTGATTGGGAGTCCCATAGGGGGTCGCACAATTGGCCCAGCGTCGTCCAGGTTTGGCCAGTGTAGGCTGTCATTGTAAATAAGCGACCCACCTCAACAGCATCCGGTGAAATTGCAGAGCGCCAAATTCAAAATACAGAAATAGTCATAATAAACATTCATAAAAAATAAATTAATCCAGCAGCTTTGTCAGATTTCAAAAAGGCTTTACGGCGAAAGCATACCATGCGATTATCTGAGGACAGCGCCCAGCAGACAAATCATTACAAACAGTTACCAGCCAAGTAGAGGAGTTACACAAGTCAGAAATAGCGATAAAATGTATCACTTACCTTTGATGATCTTTATATGGTTGCACTCACAAGACTCCCATTTACTCAATAAATGTTTGTTTCGTTCGATAAAGTCCCTCTTTATATCCATAAACCTCCGTTTTGTTTGCGTGTTTTGTTCAGTAATCCACAGGCTCAAAGGCAGTCACAACAAGCAGACTAAAAATCCGAAAAGTATCAGTAGAGTTCGTAGAAACATGTCAAACAATGTTTTTAATCAATCCTCGGGTTGTTTTTAGTCATAATAATCAATAATATTTCGACCGGACAAAAGCTTTGTCAAAATAAAAGGAAAACAAGAAAGGCGCGCTCTCGTTCGCGAGCATGAAAAACCTCTGGGACACTGCAGTGTCCACTCATTCAGAGTAGTCTTACTCCCTCATTTTTCAGAATACAAGCCTGAAACAATTTTTAAAGACTGTTGCCATCTAGTGGAAGCCATAGGAAGTGCAATTTGAGTCCTAAGTCAATGGAATCTGTATAGGCAGTCTATGGAAAACTACAACTATAGGCATTCAATTGAAATAACCACATAAAAAAATCTCACTTCCTGGATACATTTTTCTCAGGTTTTCACCTGTCATATCAGTTCTGTTATACTCACAGACATTATGTTAACAGTTTTAGAAACTTTAGAGTGTTTTCTATCTAATTCTACCAATTATATGCATATCCTAGCTTCTGGGCCTGAATAACAGGCAGTTTACTTTGGGCACGCTTTTCATACGGAAGTGAAAATAGTGCCCCCTACCCTAATGAAGTTAAACTGAGTGTGCAAAGCTGTCATCAAGGCAAAGAGTGGCTACTTTGAAGAATCAAAAATTTGTTTAACACTTTTTGGTTACTACATAATTCCATATGTGTTATTTCATAGTTTTGTGTGTTATTTCATAGTTTTTATTTCATAATGTTCTACATCTACAATGTAGAACATTTGACTGGTACTGTATATGTGTATAAAAACCAAGCAGCGTTGTAGTTCTTGACAAACCAGTGCGCTTGGCACCTACTACCATACCTGGTATTTTAAAGTGTTGTTTGTTAACAGGTCTAATAGACAGCTGTCAGAGGTGTTTGTCCAGCTGCCGTCCAGGAAAGAGCTGCCAGAGTACTACGAGCTGATCAGGAAACCTGTTGACTTCAAGAAAATCAAGGTACCTAACAACAGATAATACATATTAAACACAGACAGAGGAACCTACCAAAGTGTGACAGACTGATTGTGTGTGTGTGTGTGCGTGCGTGCGTGCGTGTTTGTTTGTTTGTTTCCAGGAGCGCGTGCGGAGCCACAAGTTCAGGAGTGTGTCTGACCTGGAGAAGGATGTGATGCTGCTCTGTCACAACGCTCAGACCTTTAACCTGGAGGGGTCACAGGTCAGTCACCTCTAACCCCTAACCCTGAACTATATTCCTCACCCTGTCTATGTGTTGTATATCTATGATGTTGCGCCTGTCTATGTGCTGTAGCTCTATAACATGGTGTGGTGTGTCTATGTGTTGTATATCTATGATAGGTATGTTTATGTGTTGTATATCTATGGTGGGTATTTCCATGTTTTGTATATCTATGATAGGTCTGTCTATGTGTTGTAGATCTATGATGTGCTGCCATTCTAGGTGTTGTAGATACAGTATATGATGTTATGTCTGTCACTGGCTGCGTTCACACAGGCAGACAAATTATGATCTTATTTTCAACAATTGGTCTTTTGACCAATCACATCAGATCTTTTCAAATCTTTGTCAGAGCTGATCTGGATGGTCAAAAGACCCATTATTGAAAAGAATATCAGAATTGGGCTGCATGTCTGAACGCAGCCTATGTGTTGTAGATCTATGATGTTGGTATGTTCTATGTGTTGTAGGTCTACAATGTTGCCTCTGTCTATGTGTTGTAAATCTATGATGTTATGCCTGTCTATGTGTTGTAGAGCTATGATGGTCTGTATGTCTATGTGCTGTGTATCTATAATGTCTGTCTATGTGTTGTAGATCTTTGATGTTGTCTGTCTGTTGTAAATCTATCATGTTTTGTCTATGTGTTGTGTATCTATGACATGGTGTCTATGTATTGTAGATCTATGACATTGTGCCTGTCTATGTGATTTAGATGAAATCAAATCAAACTTTATTTGTCACATGTGCCGAATACAACAAGTGTAGACCTTAGTGTGAAATGCAGTCTTATGGCTTGGGGGTAGAAGCTGTTAAGGAGCCTTTTGGTCCTAGACATGGTGCTCCGGCACCGCTTGTCGTGCGGTAGCAGAGAAAACAGTCAATGACTTGGGTGACTGGAGTCTCTGACAATTTATGGGCCTTCCTCTGACACCGCCTACTATATAGGTCCTGGATGGCGGGAAGCTTGGCCCCAGTGATGTACTGGGCTGTACGCACTACCCTCTATAGCGCCTTACGGTCAGATGCCGAGCAGTTGCCATACCAGGCGGTGATGCAACCGGTCAGGATGCTCTCAATTGTGCAGCTGTAGAACTTTTTGAGAATCTGGGGACCCATGCCAAATCTTTTCAGTCTCCTGAGGGGGAAAAGGTTTTGTCGTCACGACTGTCTTGGTGTGTTTGGACCATTATAGTTCGTTGGAGATGTGGACACCAAGGAACTTGAAACTCTCGACCCGCTCCACTACAGCCCCGTCGATGTGAATGGGGGCCTGTTCGGCCTGCCTTCTTCTGTAGTCCACGATCAGCTCCTTTGTCTTGCTCAGATTGAGGTAGAGGTTGTTGTCCTGGTACCACACTGCCAGTTCTCTGACCTCCTTCCTGTTGGCTGTCTCATCGTTGTTGGTGATCAGGCCTACCACTGTTGTGTCGTCAGCAAACTTAATAATGGTGTTGGAGTCATGCCTGGCCGTGCAGTCATGAGTTGAACAGGGAGTACGGGAGGGGACTAAATACACACCCCTGCGGTGCCCCAGTGTTGAGGATCAGTGTGGTAGACGTGTTGTTACCTACCCTTACCACCCGGGGGGCGGCCCGTCAGGAAGTCCAGGATCCAGTTGCAGAGGGAGGCGTTTAGTCCCAGGGTCCTTAGCTTAGTGATGAGCTTCGTGGCCACTATGGTGTTGAATGACTATGGTGTAGTCAATGAACAGCATTCTCACATACAGTTGAAGTCGGAAGTTTACGTACACTTAGGTTGGAGTCATTAAAACTTGTTTTTCAACCACTCCACAAATTTATTGTTAACAAACTAGTTTTTCCAAGTTTATTAGGACATCTACTTTGTGCATGACACAAGTAATTGTTCCAACAAATGTTTACAGACAGATTATTTCACTTATAATTCACTGTATCACAATCCAGTGGGTCAGAAGTTTACATACACTAAGTTGACTGTGCCTTTAAACAGCTTGGAAAATTCCAGAAAATGATGTCATGGCTTTAGTAGCTTCTGATAGGCTAATTGACATCATTTGAATCAATTGGAAGTGTACCTGTTGATGTATTTCAAGGCCTACCTTCAAACTCAGTTCCTCTTTGCATAACATCATGGGAAAATCAAAAGAAATCAGCCAAGACCTCAGAAAAAAAAATTGTAGATCTCCACAAGTCTGGTTCATCCTTGGGAGCAATTTCCAAACTCCTGAAGGTACCACGTTCATCTGTACAAACAATAGTATGCAAGTATAAGGACCATGGGACCATGCAGACGTCATACCGCTCAGGAAGGAGACATGTCCTAGAGAGGAACGTACTTTGGTGCGAAAAGTGCAAATCAATCCCAGAACAACAGCAAAGGACCTTATGAAGATGCTGGAGGAAACAGGTGCAAAAGTATCTATATCCACAGTAAAACAAGTCCCTATATCGACATAACCTGAAAGGCCGCTCAGCAAGGAAGAAGCCTCTGCTCCAAAACTGCCATAAAAAAGCCAGACTACGGTTTGCAACTGCACATGGGGACAAAGATCGTACTTTTTGGAGAAATGTCCTGTGGTCTGATGAAACAAAAATAGAACTGTTTGGCAATAATGACCAATGTTATGTTTGGAGGAAAAGGCGGAGGCTTGTAAGCCGAAGAACACCACCCCAACCGTGAAGCATGGGGATGTCAGCATCATGTTGTGGGGGTGCTTTGCTGCAAGAGGGATGGTGCACTTCACAAAATAAATGGCATCATGAGGAAGGAAAATGATGTAGATATATTGAAGCAACATCTCAAGACATCAGTCAGAAAGTTTTTTAGCTTGGTCGCAAATGGGTCTTCCAAATGGAACAATGACCCCAAGCATACTTCCAAAGTTGTGGCAAAATGCCTTAAGGACAACAAAGTCAAAGTATTGGTGTGGCCGCCACAAAGCCCTGACCTCAGTCCCATAGAACATTTGTGGGCAGAACTGAAAAAGCGTGTACGAGCAAGGAGGCCTACAAATCTGACTCTGTTACACCAGCTCTGTCAGGAGGAATGGGACAAAATTCACCCAACTTATTGTGGGAAGCTTGTGGAAGGCTACCTGAAACATTTGACCCAAATTAAACAATTTAAAGGCAATGCTACCAAATACTAATTGAGTGTATGTAAACTTCTGACCTACTGGAATGTGCTGAAATAAATAATTCTCTCTACTATTATTCTGACATTTCACATTCTTACAATAAAGTGGTGATCCTAAGTGACCTAAGACAGGGAATTTTTACTCATCAGGATTAAATGTCAGGAATTGTGAAAAACTGAGTGTATGTAAAGCTAAGGTGTATGTAAACTTCTGACTTCAACTATAGGTGTTCCTTTTGTCCAGGTGGGAAAGGGCAGTGTGGAGTGCGATTGAGATTGCGTCATCTGTGGATCTGTTGGGGCGGTATGCAAATTGGTGTGGGTCTAGGGTTTCCGGCATGATGGTATTGATGTAAGCCATGACCAGCCTTTCAATACACTTCATGGCTACCGACGTGAGTGCTACGGGGCGGTAATCATTTAGGCAGGTTACCTTCGCTTTCTTGGGCACAGGGACTATGGTGGTCTGCTTGAAACATGTAGGTATTACAGACTCGGACAGGGAGAGGTTGAAAATGTCAGTGAAGACACTTGCCAGTTGGTCAGCGCATGCTTTGAGTACACGTTCTGGTAATCCATCTGGTCCCGCGGCTTTGTGAATTTTTACCTGTTCAGAAGTCTTGCTCAAATCGGCTACCGAGAGAATTATCACACAGTCATCCAGAACAGCTGGTGCTCTCGTGCATGCTTCAGTGTTGCTTGCTTCGAAGCAAGCATAAAAGGCATTTAGCTCATCTGGTAGGCTCGCGTCACTGGGCAGCTTGCGTCTGGTTTTCCGTAATAGTATCTATGATGTTATGTCTGTCTATGTGTTGTAGATCTATGATGTTATGCCTGTCTGTGTCGTAGATCTATTGTCTGTTTTAAGTGAGAATAGGTAGTGGTCTGAAGCTGAAAAAGAAAGGAAATTCATATGAGCACCATAATGCCTAATTCACCCATGCACTTCCAAGGTTTTCCAGATCACAGCTTTGACCTAATACTAGGGATGCACGATATATCGGTGAACATATCGGAATCGGCCGATATTAGCTAAAAATGCCAACATCGTTATCGGCCCGATGTCTAGTTTAATGCCAATGTTAAAAACCTATGTCAAAGCTGCTGTGCGTACCTATATAACGTAGGTACATAACGTAAATACGCCACGTAAAATTTTGCGCTACACGTGCAACACAGCATTCCTAACCTAGCCCACACAATGTCTGTTGTGTGGATCAAGCATGCAACAAGTTGAGCAGACATTTGAAAGAGTAAGAACATTTAAGCAAGACAACTCAAAAGGCGAAATCCATTAAAGCCAAGATAATGGAATTCATTGCCCTTGACAATCAACCGTTCTCTGTCGTGGATGATGTTGGCTTTCGCCGACTGGTCGATCATCAGTACACACTACCAACCTCGCTTTTTTTCAGATGTTTCCCTACCGGAGTTACACACTAGTAGCGTCACTGCTATTAGCTTCACGACATACATACTATGGAACGCCGTTTGGGTCTTTGCGTGTCAAAAAATATACAGTAACACTGTCAAAGCTGTACAAACAAGTCTGCAAACAAGCAAACACCGGCCATGAACGATGTGTTTACAATAGTTGGTAATAAAGCATCATTGTTCGACCGCAACTTCTGGGGTAGCTAGCTTTAGCTTGGTACCTAGCTAGCACCAATACAACCAGCATGAAAACAATGACCAGTAGAAACTGCAGTCATTTTCATTATTCTTAGCAGTGATTTAGGAATCCCTGTGAGTAAGTATTAGCTAGGTAGACACTTGTTGTTCGACTGTTGAAATTGAACTTCAGTTCATGAAAATAAATAGCTAGCCAGCCACTTAACCCTGTTGCCCAAAGCTAACGTTATAAGCAGCCAGCTACTTAACCCTGCTGCCCAAAGCTAACGTTATAAGCAGCCAGCTACTTAACCCTGCTGCCCAAAGCTAACGTTATAAGCAGCCAGCTAGCTTCATCTGGCTAGTGAGGCTTGACCGGACCGGGTTATGTGTTGTGAAGCTAGCCACAATAAGGATTACGCACAATAGTGGAATTTGCGGTTTGCCTTCAAAATAAAAGTATGTCATTGACAGTGATGCAAATTAATTCAAATAGTCTGTGTTGTAGAGCTATGACATGGTGCCTGTCTGTGTTGTAGATATGACATGGTGTCTGTCTGTGTTGTAGAGCTATGACATGGTGCCTGTCTGTGTTGTAGATATGACATGGTGTCTGTCTGTGTTGTAGATATGACATGGTGTCTGTCTGTGTTGTAGAGCTATGACATGGTGTCTGTCTGTGTTGTAGAGCTATGACATGGTGTCTGTCTGTGTTGTAGATATGACATGGTGCCTGTCTGTGTTGTAGATATGACATGGTGCCTGTCTGTGTTGTAGATATGACATGGTGCCTGTCTGTGTTGTAGATATGACATGGTGTCTGTCTGTGTTGTAGATATGACATGGTGTCTGTCTGTGTTGTAGAGCTATGACATGGTGCCTGTCTGTGTTGTAGATATGACATGGTGCCTGTCTGTGTTGTAGATATGACATGGTGTCTGTCTGTGTTGTAGATATGACATGGTGCCTGTCTGTGTTGTAGAGCTATGACATGGTGTCTGTCTGTGTTGTAGATATGACATGGTGTCTGTCTGTGTTGTAGATATGACATGGTGTCTGTCTGTGTTGTAGATATGACATGGTGTCTGTCTGTGTTGTAGATATGACATGGTGTCTGTCTGTGTTGTAGATATGACATGGTGCCTGTCTGTGTTGTAGATATGACATGGTGCCTGTCTGTGTTGTAGATATGACATGGTGCCTGTCTGTGTTGTAGATATGACATGGTGCCTGTCTGTGTTGTAGATATGACATGGTGCCTGTCTGTGTTGTAGATATGACATGGTGCCTGTCTGTGTTGTAGATATGACATGGTGTCTGTCTGTGTTGTAGATATGACATGGTGCCTGTCTGTGTTGTAGATATGACATGGTGCCTGTCTGTGTTGTAGATATGACATGGTGCCTGTCTGTGTTGTAGATATGACATGGTGTCTGTCTGTGTTGTAGATATGACATGGTGTCTGTCTGTGTTGTAGAGCTATGACATGGTGCCTGTCTGTGTTGTAGATATGACATGGTGTCTGTCTGTGTTGTAGATATGACATGGTGTCTGTCTGTGTTGTAGATATGACATGGTGTCTGTCTGTGTTGTAGATATGACATGGTGTCTGTCTGTCTGTGTTGTAGATATGACATGGTGTCTGTCTGTCTGTGTTGTAGATATGACATGGTGCCTGTCTGTGTTGTAGATATGACATGGTGCCTGTCTGTGTTGTAGATATGACATGGTGCCTGTCTGTGTTGTAGATATGACATGGTGCCTGTCTGTGTTGTAGATATGACATGGTGCCTGTCTGTGTTGTAGATATGACATGGTGCCTGTCTGTGTTGTAGATATGACATGGTGCCTGTCTGTGTTGTAGATATGACATGGTGCCTGTCTGTGTTGTAGATATGACATGGTGTCTGTCTGTGTTGTAGATATGACATGGTGCCTGTCTGTGTTGTAGAGCTATGACATGGTGCCTGTCTGTGTTGTAGAGCTATGACATGGTGTCTGTCTGTGTTGTAGATATGACATGGTGCCTGTCTGTGTTGTAGATATGACATGGTGCCTGTCTGTGTTGTAGAGCTATGACATGGTGTCTGTCTGTGTTGTAGATATGACATGGTGTCTGTCTGTTGTAGATATGACATGGTGTCTGTCTGTGTTGTAGATATGACATGGTGCCTGTCTGTGTTGTAGATATGACATGGTGCCTGTCTGTGTTGTAGAGATATGACATGGTGCCTGTCTGTGTTGTAGAGCTATGACATGGTGCCTGTCTGTGTTGTAGATATGACATGGTGCCTGTCTGTGTTGTAGATATGACATGGTGCCTGTCTGTGTTGTAGATATGACATGGTGCCTGTCTGTGTTGTAGAGCTATGACATGGTGCCTGTCTGTGTTGTAGAGCTATGACATGGTGCCTGTCTGTGTTGTAGAGCTATGACATGGTGCCTGTCTGTGTTGTAGATATGACATGGTGTCTGTCTGTGTTGTAGAGATATGACATTGTGTTTGTCTCTGTTGTAGATATGACATGGTGCCTGTCTGTGTTGTAGATATGACATGGTGCCTGTCTGTGTTGTAGATATGACATGGTGTCTGTCTGTGTTGTAGATATGACATGGTGTCTGTCTGTGTTGTAGATATGACATGGTGCCTGTCTGTGTTGTAGATATGACATGGTGCCTGTCTGTGTTGTAGATATGACATGGTGTCTGTCTGTGTTGTAGATATGACATGGTGTCTGTCTGTGTTGTAGAGCTATGACATGGTGCCTGTCTGTGTTGTAGATATGACATGGTGCCTGTCTGTGTTGTAGATATGACATGGTGTCTGTCTGTGTTGTAGATATGACATGGTGTCTGTCTGTGTTGTAGAGCTATGACATGGTGCCTGTCTGTGTTGTAGATATGACATGGTGTCTGTCTGTGTTGTAGATATGACATGGTGCCTGTCTGTGTTGTAGATATGACATGGTGCCTGTCTGTGTTGTAGATATGACATGGTGTCTGTCTGTGTTGTAGATATGACATGGTGTCTGTCTGTGTTGTAGAGCTATGACATGGTGCCTGTCTGTGTTGTAGATATGACATGGTGTCTGTCTGTGTTGTAGATATGACATGGTGTCTGTCTGTGTTGTAGATATGACATGGTGTCTGTCTGTGTTGTAGATATGACATGGTGTCTGTCTGTGTTGTAGATATGACATGGTGCCTGTCTGTGTTGTAGATATGACATGGTGCCTGTCTGTGTTGTAGATATGACATGGTGCCTGTCTGTGTTGTAGATATGACATGGTGCCTGTCTGTGTTGTAGATATGACATGGTGCCTGTCTGTGTTGTAGATATGACATGGTGCCTGTCTGTGTTGTAGATATGACATGGTGTCTGTCTGTGTTGTAGATATGACATGGTGTCTGTCTGTGTTGTAAATATGACATGGTGCCTGTCTGTGTTGTAGATATGACATGGTGCCTGTCTGTGTTGTAGATATGACATGGTGCCTGTCTGTGTTGTAGATATGACATGGTGCCTGTCTGTGTTGTAGATATGACATGGTGCCTGTCTGTGTTGTAGAGCTATGACATGGTGCCTGTCTGTGTTGTAGAGCTATGACATGGTGTCTGTCTGTGTTGTAGATATGACATGGTGCCTGTCTGTGTTGTAGATATGACATGGTGCCTGTCTGTGTTGTAGAGCTATGACATGGTGTCTGTCTGTGTTGTAGATATGACATGGTGTCTGTCTGTGTTGTAGATATGACATGGTGCCTGTCTGTGTTGTAGAGCTATGACATGGTGCCTGTCTGTGTTGTAGATATGACATGGTGCCTGTCTGTGTTGTAGATATGACATGGTGTCTGTCTGTGTTGTAGATATGACATTGTGTTTGTCTCTGTTGTAGATATGACATGGTGCCTGTCTCTGTTGTAGATATGACATGGTGCCTGTCTGTGTTGTAGATATGACATGGTGCCTGTCTGTGTTGTAGATATGACATGGTGTCTGTCTGTGTTGTAGATATGACATGGTGTCTGTCTGTGTTGTAGATATGACATGGTGCCTGTCTGTGTTGTAGATATGACATGGTGCCTGTCTGTGTTGTAGATATGACATGGTGTCTGTCTGTGTTGTAGATATGACATGGTGCCTGTCTGTGTTGTAGATATGACATGGTGCCTGTCTGTGTTGTAGAGCTATGACATGGTGCCTGTCTGTGTTGTAGATATGACATGGTGCCTGTCTGTGTTGTAGATATGACATGGTGTCTGTCTGTGTTGTAGATATGACATGGTGTCTGTCTGTGTTGTAGAGCTATGACATGGTGCCTGTCTGTGTTGTAGATATGACATGGTGTCTGTCTGTGTTGTAGATATGACATGGTGTCTGTCTGTGTTGTAGATATGACATGGTGTCTGTCTGTGTTGTAGATATGACATGGTGTCTGTCTGTGTTGTAGATATGACATGGTGCCTGTCTGTGTTGTAGATATGACATGGTGCCTGTCTGTGTTGTAGATATGACATGGTGCCTGTCTGTGTTGTAGATATGACATGGTGCCTGTCTGTGTTGTAGATATGACATGGTGTCTGTCTGTGTTGTAGATATGACATGGTGTCTGTCTGTGTTGTAGAGCTATGACATGGTGCCTGTCTGTGTTGTAGATATGACATGGTGTCTGTCTGTGTTGTAGATATGACATGGTGTCTGTCTGTGTTGTAGATATGACATGGTGCCTGTCTGTGTTGTAGATATGACATGGTGCCTGTCTGTGTTGTAGATATGACATGGTGCCTGTCTGTGTTGTAGATATGACATGGTGCCTGTCTGTGTTGTAGATATGACATGGTGTCTGTCTGTGTTGTAGATATGACATGGTGTCTGTCTGTGTTGTAGAGCTATGACATGGTGCCTGTCTGTGTTGTAGATATGACATGGTGTCTGTCTGTGTTGTAGATATGACATGGTGTCTGTCTGTGTTGTAGATATGACATGGTGTCTGTCTGTGTTGTAGATATGACATGGTGTCTGTCTGTGTTGTAGATATGACATGGTGCCTGTCTGTGTTGTAGATATGACATGGTGCCTGTCTGTGTTGTAGATATGACATGGTGCCTGTCTGTGTTGTAGATATGACATGGTGCCTGTCTGTGTTGTAGATATGACATGGTGCCTGTCTGTGTTGTAGATATGACATGGTGTCTGTCTGTGTTGTAGATATGACATGGTGTCTGTCTGTGTTGTAAATATGACATGGTGCCTGTCTGTGTTGTAGATATGACATGGTGCCTGTCTGTGTTGTAGATATGACATGGTGCCTGTCTGTGTTGTAGATATGACATGGTGTCTGTCTGTGTTGTAGATATGACATGGTGCCTGTCTGTGTTGTAGAGCTATGACATGGTGTCTGTCTGTGTTGTAGATATGACATGGTGTCTGTCTGTGTTGTAGATATGACATGGTGTCTGTCTGTGTTGTAGATATGACATGGTGTCTGTCTGTGTTGTAGATATGACATGGTGCCTGTCTGTGTTGTAGATATGACATGGTGCCTGTCTGTGTTGTAGAGCTATGACATGGTGCCTGTCTGTGTTGTAGATATGACATGGTGTCTGTCTGTGTTGTAGATATGACATGGTGCCTGTCTGTGTTGTAGAGCTATGACATGGTGCCTGTCTGTGTTGTAGAGCTATGACATGGTGCCTGTCTGTGTTGTAGATATGACATGGTGCCTGTCTGTGTTGTAGATATGACATGGTGCCTGTCTGTGTTGTAGATATGACATGGTGCCTGTCTGTGTTGTAGATATGACATGGTGCCTGTCTGTGTTGTAGATATGACATGGTGTCTGTCTGTGTTGTAGATATGACATGGTGTCTGTCTGTGTTGTAGATATGACATGGTGCCTGTCTGTGTTGTAGATATGACATGGTGCCTGTCTGTGTTGTAGATATGACATGGTGTCTGTCTGTGTTGTAGATATGACATGGTGTCTGTCTGTGTTGTAGATATGACATGGTGCCTGTCTGTGTTGTAGAGCTATGACATGGTGCCTGTCTGTGTTGTAGATATGACATGGTGTCTGTCTGTGTTGTAGATATGACATGGTGTCTGTCTGTGTTGTAGATATGACATGGTGTCTGTCTGTGTTGTAGAGCTATGACATGGTGTCTGTCTGTGTTGTAGAGCTATGATGTTAATCCTGTCTATGTGTTGTAGATCTATAATGTGGTGTGTCTGTGTTGTAGACCTATGATGTTAATCCTGTCTATGTGTTGTAGATCTATAATGTGGTGTGGTGTGTCTGTGTTGTAGACCTATGATGTTAATCCTGTCTATGTGTTGTAGATCTATAATGTGGTGTGTCTGTGTTGTAGACCTATGATGTTAATCCTGTCTATGTGCTGTAGATCTATAATGTGGTGTGTCTGTGTTGTAGACCTATGATGTTATTCCTGTCTATGTGCTGTAGATCTATAATGTGGTGTGTCTGTGTTGTAGACCTATGATGTTAATCCTGTCTATGTGCTGTAGATCTATAATGTGGTGTGTCTGTGTTGTAGACCTATGATGTTATCCTGTCTATGTGTTGTAGATCTATAATGTGGTGTGTCTGTGTTGTAGACCTATGATGTTAATCCTGTCTATGTGCTGTAGATCTATAATGTGGTGTGTCTGTGTTGTAGACCTATGATGTTAATCCTGTCTATGTGTTGTAGATCTATAATGTGGTGTGTCTGTGTTGTAGACCTAGGATGTTAATCCTGTCTATGTGCTGTAGATCTATGAGGACTCCATCGTGCTCCAGTCTGTGTTTAAGAGTGCCAGACAGAGAATCGTAAAGGAGGAGGAGAGTGAAGAGGACAGCGATGATGACGATGATGATGATGATGATGAGGAAGAGTCGGAGGCAGAGTGTAAGATAAAGGATTCTCTCTTTCTCTCCCCTCCCTCTCCCCTCCCTCTTCCCTCCCTCTCCCCTCCCTCTCCCCTCCCTCTTCCCTCCCTCTCCCCTCCCTCTTCCCTCCCTCTCCCCTCCCTCTTCTCTCCCCTCCCTCTTCCCTCCCTCTCCCCTCCCTCTCCCCTCCCTCTTCTCTCCCCTCCCTCTTCTCTCCCCTCCCTCTTCCCTCCCTCTTCCCTCCCTCTCCCCTCCCTCTTCTCTCCCCTCCCTCTCCCCTCCCTCTCCCCTCCCTCTTCCCTCCCCTCTTCCCTCTTCTCTCCCCTCCCTCTTCCCTCCCTCTCCCCTCCCTCTTCCCTCCCTCTCCCCTCCCTCTCTCTTGACAATAAATCATATATAATGGCATGTAAAATCAATGCACGGTACCCAACTCATCCAACGGAAAAATATACCTACTGTATCTCTGTGGATGTGTACTTGACTTGTCTGTCATGTGGTCCTCTGGAGCTCAGTTGGTAGAACATGGCTCTTGCAATGCCAGGATAATGGGTTTGATTCCCTGGACCACCCATACAGTAACAGTCAAAAGTTTGGACACACCTACTTATTCCAGGGTTTTTCTTTATTTTGACATTTTTCTACATTAAAGAATAATAGTGAAGACATCAAAACTATGAAATAACACATATGGAATCATGTAGTAACCAAAAAAGTGTTAAACAAATAAAAATATATTTTATATTTGAGATTCTTCAAAGTAGCCACCCTTTGCCTTGATGACAGCTTTGCACACTCTTGGCATTCTCTCAACCAGCCACCTGGAATGCATTTCAGTTAACAGGTGTGCCTTGTTAATTTGTGGAATTTATTTTCTTCTTATTGCGTTTGAGCCAATCAGTTGTGTTGTGACAAGGTTTTTTTTTATATGTATTTGTATTATTTCTTTAAACAGGGAGTCACATTGAGATTAAACATCTACTTTACAAGTGAGCCCTGTATACATTACAATAAAAACAGAACACTAAAACACACACGTGTGTATAAAACAATATAATGCAACACACAATAACAAAATAAACACATTTAATAAAAGCAACAACAGCACATCTAACTGCAGTGAACTCTGCAGATTGTTCCACAAATTAGGGGCAAAAAAACAAAATGCAGATTTTCCCAAATCTTTGTAGACTGAAGGGATCTCTAGTGTTATCCATTCCTGAGAACGGGTTTGGTAACTTATGATTCTTATCTTAATTAATGAAGTTACGTATGGAGGGAGTTTCTGTCAGATTGCTTTGTAAATAAATACAAGAGAATGTGGCTCTCTTCTTACAGACAGAGAGGTCCGTCCTACATTTATATACAGACTACAATGATGAGTCCTAAAATGGTCCCCTGTGATAAAACGTATTGCTGAATGGTAGACTGTGTCCAAGGGTTTTCAAACAGAGGTTTGCCACATGCATGTAAACAATATCACCAAAGTCCAATACAGGGAGAAGTGTTGTTTGAACAAGCTTTCTCCTATTTTCAATACTGAGGCAGGATTTATTTAGATATAAAAAAACAATCTTAGCTTTTTAGTCAGATGTTCTATATGCGTGACGAAGGACAACTTGTCATCAATCCAGACACCCAGGTACTTATATTGAGAAACAAGCTCAATTTGGGCTCCATTTATAGGGCAGATATGCAGGTCTTCAGGGTCAACATTTCATGGACTAGAGAACAGCAGGAGCTTGGTTTTACTTGTATTTAACACTAATTTAAGATCTGTAAGTGATTTCTGAACTGAATCAAAGTCATGCTGAAGTTCACGAATGGCCTGCTGCACTGAGGTGGCACAGGAATACAAAACTGTCATCTGCTTAGAGATGAATGCTAAGAGAATTAACAGTGTTTCCTACGTCATTAATATACAAAGTGAACAATGGAACCAAAATCGAACCCTGAGGAACACCTTTTTGATTCTCAAGACATTCAGATTCAACCCCATCTATCAAGATGGCCTGAGTTCTGTCACTAAGATCATTCTGATTTAACCCCATCTATCAAGATGGCCTGAGTTCTGTCACTAAGATAATTCAGATTTAACCCCATCTATCAAGATGGCCTGAGTTCTGTCACTAAGATCATTCTGATTTAACCCCATCTATCCAGATGGCCTGAGTTCTGTCACTAATATCATTCTGATTCAACCCCATCTATCCAGATGGCCTGAGTTCTGTCACTAAGATCATTCTGATTTAACCCCATCTATCAAGATGGCCTGAGTTCTGTCACTAAGATAATTCAGATTTAACCCCATCTATCAAGATGGCCTGAGTTCTGTCACTAAGATCATTCTGATTTAACCCCATCTATCAAGATGGCCTGAGTTCTGTCACTAAGATCATTCTGATTTAACCCCATCTATCCAGATGGCCTGAGTTCTGTCACTAAGATAATTCTGATTTAACCCCATCTATACAGATGGCCTGAGTTCTGTCACTAAGATAAATCTGATTTAACCCCATCTATCCAGATGGCCTGAGTTCTGTCACTAAGATAATTCTGATTTAACCCCATCTATCAAGATGGCCTGAGTTCTGTCACTAAGATAATTCTGATTTAACCCCATCTACCAAGATGGCCTGAGTTCTGTCACTAAGATAATTCTGATTTAACCCCATCTATCCAGATGGCCTGAGTTCTGTCACTAAGATAATTCTGATTTAACCCCATCTACCAAGATGGCCTGAGTTCTGTCACTAAGATAATTCTGATTTAACCCCATCTATCCAGATGGCCTGAGTTCTGTCACTAAGATAATTCTGATTTAACCCCATCTATCAAGATGGCCTGAGTTCTGTCACTAAGATAATTCTGATTTAACCCCATCTATCCAGATGGCCTGAGTTCTATCGCTAAGATCTTTCTGAAACCATGAACAGGCTGTATATCCCAGGACTCTTGAGAATTTCTTCAGCAAAACAGAATGATCAACAGTGTCGATCACCTTTGACAGGTCAATGAACAAGGCAGCACAGCTCTTTCTAGCATCCAAGGCATTGACAAGATCATTAACAACTAGCGTGGTTGCTGTGGTAGTACTATGCCCAGGACTAAACCCTGATCGGTTTATATTAAAAATACAATGGTCAGATAAAAAGGAAGGAAGTTGTACATTAACCAACGATTTTAGAATCTCAGCTGAACAAGATCTTGAAATGGGGCGATAGTTGTCAGGATCATTTGTATCCCCATCCTTATGGAGTGGCAGCACATATGCGGACTTCCATGCTTTTGCCGTTTTGCTTTCTGATAAGAATGTTAAATAAAAAAATGTGTGCTGCAGAGGCAGCAGTAAGGGGTGCTGCACACTAACACAGACCAGGCTCCAAATGATCAGCCCCTGTCCATTTTCTTTGGTCTAATGTTAGCGAAGTGTACATGACTTCTTTATCAGCGAATTTCCGAAATGAAACTCCTGACCAGCATGTTCAGAATCATTCAGTAGATTTTCACCATCAACATCCAAACTATTATTTTCCAGAGCTGGCTTTGAAATACATTCAAATATAAAGCCTGCAGAGATACAATTGTGATTAAATGCATTAAATATATTAATTTTGTCAGTAATAGGGCCAGAATCTAAATTAATTTCTTGGGGGAGAGAAGAGGAGACACAACCCTTCAGTGATGTAACAGCTTTCCAGCATGTAGCTGGGTTCCCTGTACATTCAGAAAGTGTATTAACATAATAATCAGATTTTGCTTTTTTAACTAGTTTTACACAGATTTCTCAAATCGCCTGAAAGCCTGCCAGTCTGGGAGTCTGTGAATCTAGCTTTGGCCCAGGCAGCATCGCTGTTGTGTATGACTTCAGATAGCTCTGGACTGAACCAAGACCTATTTTTAATTCAACATGTTGTTTGAAGGGAGCATGTTTATCTACAATACAATTGAAAACCTTTGAGAAGTGGTCCAGAGCCAACTCTGGGTCAGGTATAGATTAGAGGTCGACTGATTATGATTTTTCAACGCCGATACCGATAAATCGGTCGACCTCTAGTATAGATGCAATACAATCAAAGTCACCAAAATTAAGGTCACATTGAAATGTTTAAAATTCCTCTTGTTGATAAAACGAGGTTTAAAACTAGGCATTGGTATATCCCTGACACATACAATGGGACAGTGGTCACTAATATGGTCTACACCTGTTGTATTCAGCATTTCACTGTAAGTTCTACTACACCTGTTGTATTCAGCATTTCACTGTAAGGTCTACTACACCTGTTGTATTCAGCATTTCACTGTGAGGTCTACTACACCTGTTTTATTCAGCATTTCACTGTGAGGTCTACTACACCTGTTGTATTCAGCATTTCACTGTAAGGTCTACTACACCTGTTGTATTCTGCATTTCACTGTGAGGTCTACTACACCTGTTGTATTCAGCATTTCACTGTGAGGTCTACTACACCTGTTGTATTCAGCATTTCACTGTAAGGTCTACTACACCTGTTGTATTCAGCATTTCACTGTGAGGTCTACTACACCTGTTGTATTCAGCATTTCACTGTGAGGTCTACTACACCTGTTGTATTCAGCATTTCACTGTAAGGTGTACTACATACTCATCCGTATATTTATATGTACATATTCTCATTCACCCCTTTAGATTTGTGTGTATGAGGTAATCATTGTGAATTTGTTAGATTACCCCTTTACACTTGTGTGTATAAGGTAGTAGTTGTGGAATTGTTAGGTTAGATTACTTGTTGGTTATTACTGCATTGTCGGAACTAGAAGCACAAGCATTTCGCTACACTCACATTAACATCTGCTAACCATGTGTATGTGACCAATAATATTTGATTTGATTTATTGCTGTAGGGATTAGCTAAGTGATTTCTCCACGTTTCCCCATTTTGGATAGCCAATCCCTCATGATGAGGTTTGTTGAGTTTTTTCCAGTTCTCCCAGAAGTGGTTCTATCGATTCCTCATTTCCATATAGGAATTCCAACTGTTCCTTTTCTGTTCTTAGGGTCTCAGCGTTTCCCCATATTGAAGGTCTATATTTTTGTTCTCTGTGTTTTTAATTAGATGTATTTCTCAATGATTTTCTTAGATTTCTCCAATCATTATCGAACCATTTTTCATTATCTAATATTTTTGGATTAACTAAGGAGGCTAATTTGTCAAATATAAAGTTTATGTTCCAAACGGCCAAATGTACACCTTCATTGCTGCAGGGGAATGTTAAGGCTACACACTTGTTCAGGAGAGATTGTATGTTTTGGCTACTGGTTGCTTTTTTGGTAGATTTCTGTTCTGTTTGCACGCCATCTATAGGCCTGTTTAGTACCATTTACTGGGCCGTAATGCTTTCTCTCTCTCTCTCATCTCTCTCCTCATCCCTCTCTCTCTCATCCCTCTCGCTCTCTCTCCTCATCCTCATCCCTCTCTCTCCTCATCCCCCTGTCTCCCTCTCTCCTCTGCAGCTAATTCAGTGAGGGTGAAGATACTGCTAGGTAAGAAGGAGTGTGGCGGTAGCAGCATCGGAGCCCGTCACCATAACAAGGACAAAGGCAAGAAGAGACTGAGTCGCTCCAAGGCCAAACCCGTCGTCAGTGACGATGACAGCGACGAAGACCAGGATGACAACGTAAGTCACCATGACAACCTGCTGGGGTCCCGGTCGGTTTTCAGACTAACAGGGTAAAGGTATTTGACCAGCTGTGTCTCTCTCTCTCTCTCTCTTTCCCTCTTACCATGCTTCTCCCTCTCCATATGTCTCTCTTTCTCTCAATTTAATTCATCGGCTTTATTGGCATGGGAAACATAAACTCAGCAAAAAAAAGAAACGTCCCTTTTTCAGGACCCTGTCTTTCAAAGATAATTAGTAAAAATCCAAATAACTTTACAGATCTTCATTGTAAAGGGTTTAAACACTGTTTCCCATGCGTGTTCAATGAACAATAAACAATTAATGAACATACACCTGTGGAACGGTCGTTAAGACACTAACAGCTTACAGACGGTAGGCAATTAAGGTTAAGGTCATGAAAACTTGGGACACTAAAGTGGCCTTTCTACTGACTCTGAAAAACACCAACCTTCACGCTCATCTGCGTGAACGTTCCTTAGGCATGCTGGAAGGAGGCATGAGGACTGCAGATGTGGCCAGCAATGTCCGTACTGTGAGACGCCTAAGACAGCGCTACAGGGAGACAGGACGGACAGTTGATCGTCCTCGCAGTGGCAGACCACGTGTAACAACACCTGCACAGGACTGGTACAACCAAACATCACACCTGCAGGACACCAAGTTACACCAGGAACACACAATCCCTCCATCAGTGCTCAGAGTGTCCTCAATAGGCTGAGAGAGGCTGGACTGAGGGCTTGTAGGCCTGTTGTAAGGCAGGTCCTCACCAGACATCACCGGCAACAACGTCGCCTATGGGCACAAACCCACCGTCGCTGGACCAGACAGGACTGGCAAAATGTGCTCTTCAATAACGAGTCACGGTTTTGTCTCACCAGGGGTGATGGTCGGAATCTCGTTTATCGTAGAAGGAATGAGCGTTACACCGAGGCCTGTACTCTGGATCGGGATTGATTTGGAGGTGGAGGGTCCGTTATGGTCTGGGGTGGTGTGTCACAGCATCATCGAACTGAGCTTGTTGTCATTGCAGGCAATCTCAACGCTGTGCGTTACAGGGAAGACCTCCTCCCTCATGTGGTACCCTTCCTGCAGGCTCATCCTGACATGACCCTCCAGCATGACAATGCCATCAGCCATACTGCTCGTTCTGTGCGTGATTTCCTGCAAGACAGGAATGTCAGTGTTCTGCCGTGGCCAGCGAAGAGCCCGGATCTCAATCCCATTGAGCACGTCTGGGACCTGTTGGATTGGAGGGTGAGGGCTAGGGCCATTCCCCCCAGAAATGTCCGGGAACGTGCAGGTGCCTTGGTGGAAGAGTGGGGTAACATCTCACAGCAAGAACTGGCAAATCTGGTGCAGTCCATGAGGAGGAGATGCCCTGCAGTACTTAATGCAGCTGGTGGCCACACCAGATACTGACTGTTACTTTTGATTTTGACCCCCCCTTTGTTCAGATACATATTATTCCATTTCTGTTAGTCACATGTCTGTTGAACTTGTTCAGTTTATGTCTCAGTTGTTGAATCTTGTTATGTTCATACAAATATTTACACATGTTAAGTTTGCTGAAAATAAACGCAGTTGACAGTGAGAGGACATTTCTTTTTTTGCTGAGTTTATATGTTTACATTGACAAAGCAAGTGAAGTAGATAATAAACAAAAGTGAAATAAACAATACAAATGATCAGTAAACATTACCCTCACAGAAGACTATGTCTCTCTCTTTCTCTCTCCATGTCTCTCTCTCTCCATCCCCATGTTTCTCTCCATCCCCATGTTTTTCTCTCCATGTCTCTCTCTCTCTCTCTCCACTCATGTCTCTCTCTTTCTTTCTCTCCATGTTTATCTCTCCATTTCTCTCTTTCTTTCTCTATCTCTCTCGCTCTCTGTCTTTCTGTCTCTCTTTCTCTGCTCTTCTGCAGTTCAGGAGGAAAAGGTAAGTTATGCTTCTCTCTCCTCTTCTCTCTTATCTTTGTTCTCTGAGCTATTCTAGAGTTAGGATTTTGACTTGGTTGTTAATTCCTGTGGTCTGCTGAAGTCTCAGCACAGCAGGTCCACTGTTGATGACCTCATAGTGTTGTCTTCCTCTGCAGAATCAGTCTGAGGAGAGCAGAAGTGAAGATGAGTGAAGAAGAGGAAGGCTGATCCTTAGGACTTAACAAGAAAATCCTTCCATTCTTTCTTTTATTTTCTACAGTATGGCACTTATTCAATCATTTTTGGTTTTCTTCGTTTTTTCTCTTTCTACTATATGGATGTTTTCTCTCAGAGCTGTCTTCACCATAGTGATGGCATGTGACTATGTTGGTACAGTACAGACAGGATGACAGACAGACAGACAGGGTTTTCTATGGCAATTTTCTTCTTAGTTTACCTTACAGGAATATTTTAAAGATCAAACATTGTGGAGAATCTATATTTTATGTGTGTTTGTACATTTTATATATTTATGCTTTAATTCAATGAGATTAAAAACAAATTCAGAATCAACAACATTTGGTTACAAACAACACATGTGCTTGCAAATGCTTAGTTTATATAATTGCATTTTTAAAAGTGTTTATATCATGGCACTATAGATATATGGTATCTAATGTTATATTTCCCACTATTCAGTCCCATTAGCATTAGTTTCCTATAGAGCTCCCCAGCTTGTCGTCCGAACAACAGGAAATGATTTACCTCTGGTTTGTTCAGACATTCCTATGGGGAAAATGAATGGGGTTTTGGAATAAAGGCAGAAAATAAGGTCAGAGGTTAACACAGGCTTAGGAGGTCTTATATGTTGTGTTCTATGCGATATCAGTCAGTTAACATGACCTTTATGAAACTTTATGTTGTGTTTTTTTTTTTTATTATTACAGAAATGCTTCAAAATTCACAAGAAGTGTTGTTAGCTGATGAAGACGATCTCATATAACAAAACGTACGGTCTCCTAAACCTGTGTTTCCCACAGACCTTATTTCTCTGTTTATCCAAAAACATTCATTTTCCCATAGGTTTTGTCCATCGAACCATGGCGGAGTGAGTGCCTACAAAAAGACGCCATTACGATTTCTCTATATTATCCTAAGCAATATCTTAATCTCTCCATACTGCAGTTTAACAGTTAGTAGTCCTAGCTGCTGCCGTTATCTTAATCTCCCCATACTGCAGTTTAACAGTTAGTAGTCCTAGCTGCTGCCGTTATCTTAATCTCCCCATACTGCAGTCTAACAGTTAGTAGTCCTAGCTGCTGCTCATGTAGAGATAGACCACATTCTGCAGTATATTGATTTCATTCTTTATGGATTGAAGTGCTCTGTTTTGATTTACTCATTTAGATATTAGATATCATCAAGAGATATCAGTTAGATATGAGTCATTAATCTAGTAGTGATCTCCTCTCTCTGTTACCCTGCAGTGTTGTTGTGTGGTGGTGGTGTTGTGTGGTTGACTAGATAGACAGACGGGCAGGCAGACAGGAAGACAGGCTGACATGAAAACAGACAGACAGGCAGACAGGACAAAAGACAGACAGGAAGACAGCGTGGTAGAGAGACAGGCAGGAAGAAAGACAGACAGGCAGAGAGAGGCAGACAGACAGGAAGAAAGACTGACATGCAGACCGGAAGACAGACAGACAGCCAGAGAGAGGCAGACAGACAGGAAGAAAGACTGACAGGCAGACAGGAAGACTAACAGGCTGTATCTCTCTGAATGGTCTGTTCTGGTCTCTTCTGTTCTTGTCATCTTTGTGGTTGTATCATCTTTGTATTTGTAGTTGTATCTCAATGCCCAGAGCAAAATAAAATTAATGAACTGATTATTACCTCTGGTTCTACCGTTGTATTTCTTCAACTTCTGTTCTGTACGTCCACTTTATTACGATAGCCTTCAGTGTCTTTATACCTGTTAGACCAGTATCTTTAGACCTGTTAGACCAGTATCTTTAGACCTGTTAGACCTGTTAGACCAGTATCTTTAGACCTGTTAGACCAGTATCTTTAGACCTGTTAGACCAGTATCTTTAGACCTGTTAGACCAGTATCTTTAGACCTGTTAGACCAGTCTTTTGTTCTCTTGAGAGCCAGGTCCGCCTACGGCGGCCTTTTTCAATATCAAGGTTATGCTCAGAGCCCATAAAAATCAAACTTTCATTAAATCACACATGAAAGATACCAAATTAAAGCTACACTGGTTGTGAATCCAGCCAACATGTCAGAATTCAAATAGGCTTTTCGGCGAAAACAAACGATGCTATTATCTGATGATAGCACCATTGTAAACAAAGAGAGATAAGCATATTTTAACCCTGCAGGCGCGACACAAAACGCAGAAATAAAAATATAATTAATGCCTTACCTTTGACGACCTTCTGTTGTTGGCACTCCAATATGTCCCATAAACATCACAAATGGTCCTTTTGTTCGATTAATTCCGTCGATATATATCCAAAATGTCCATTTAATTGGCGCGTTTGATCCAGAAAAACACTGGTTCCAACTTGCTCAAACGTGACTACAAAATATCTCAAAGTTTACCTGTAAACTTTGCCAAAAAATGTCAAACTACTTTTGTAATACAATTGTAGGTATTTTTTAACGTTAATAATCAATAAAATTGAAGACGGGATGATCTGTGTTCAATACAGGATTTAAACCAACTGTAGCTAGCTTTCTGGTCACGCACCTCCAATAAACAGGACACGTCGAGTGACTCTCGTTCAAGATGGCCGTACTTCTTCATTACACAAAGGAATAACCTCAACCAATTTCTCAAGACTGTTGACATCCAGTGGAAGCGGTAGGAACTGCACGCATGTCCCTAAGAAATCTGGTTTCCCAATGAAAACTCATTGAAAAGAGAGTGACCTCAAAAAAAGAAGATCTGAATGGTTTGTCCTCGGGGTTTCGCCTGCTAAATAAGTTCTGTTATACTCACAGGCATGATTCAAACAGTTTTAGAAACTTCAGAGTGTTTTCTATCCAAATCTACTAATAATATGCATATCTTATCTTCTGGGGATGAGTAGCTGGCAGTTGAATTTGGGCATGCTTTTCATCCAAAATTCCGAATGCTGTTCCCTACCCTAGAGAGGTTAAGTCAGTTAAGAACAAATTCTTATTTACAATGACGGCGTGCCAGGAAACTGTGGGTTAACTGCCTTGTTCAGGGGCAGAAACACAGGAAACTGGTTAACTGCCTTGTTCAGGGGCAGAAACACAGGAAACTGGGTTAACTGCCTTGTTCAGGGGCAGAAACACAGGAAACTGTGGGTAAACTGCCTTGTTCAGGGGCAGAAACACAGGAAACTGGGTTAACTGCCTTGTTCTGGGGCAGAAACACAGGAAACTGGGTTAACTGCCTTGTTCAGGGGCAGAAACACAGGAAACTGTGGGTAAACTGCCTTGTTCAGGGGCAGAAACACAGGAAACTGGGTTAACTGCCTTGTTCTGGGGCAGAAACACAGGAAACTGGGTTAACTGCCTTGTTCAGGGACAGAATGACAGGAAACTGTGGGTTAACTGCCTTGTTCAGGGGCAGAAACACAGGAAACTGGGTTAACTGCCTTGTTCAGGGGCAGAAACACAGGAAACTGAGGGTTAACTGCATTGTTCAGGGGCAGAAACACAGGAAACTGGGTTAACTGCCTTGTTCAGGGGCAGAAACACAGGAAACTGTGGGTTAACTGCCTTGTTCAGGGGCAGAAACACAGGAAACTGGGGGTTAACTGCATTGTTCAGGGGCAGAAACACAGGAAACTGTGTTAACTGCCTTGTTCAGGGGCAGAAACACAGGAAACTGTGGGTTAACTGCCTTGTTCAGGGGCAGAAACACAGGAAACTGGGTTAACTGCCTTGTTCAGGGGCAGAAACACAGGAAACTGGGTTAACTGCATTGTTCAGGGGCAGAAACACATGAAACTGGGTTAACTGCCTTGTTCAGGGGCAGAAACACAGGAAACTGGGTTAACTGCCTTGTTCAGGGGCAGAAACACAGGAAACTGGGTTAACTGCCTTGTTCAGGGGCAGAAACACAGGAAACGGTGGGTTAACTGCCTTGTTCAGGGGCAGAAACACAGGAAACTGTGGGTTAACTGCCTTGTTCAGGGGCAGAAACACAGGAAACTGTGGGTTAACTGCCTTGTTCAGGGGCAGAAACACAGGAAACTGTGGGTTAACTGCCTTGTTCAGGGGCAGAAACACAGGAAACTGGGTTAACTGCCTTGTTCAGGGGCAGAAACACAGGAAACTGGGTTAACTGCCTTGTTCAGGGGCAGAAACACAGGAAACTGTGGGTTAACTGCCTTGTTCAGGGGCAGAAACACAGGAAACTGTGGGTTAACTGCCTTGTTCAGGGGCAGAAACACAGGAAACTGGGTTAACTGCCTTGTTCAGGGGCAGAAACACAGGAAACTGGGTTAACTGCCTTGTTCAGGGGCAGAAACACAGGAAACTGGGTTAACTGCCTTGTTCAGGGACAGAATGACAGATTTTTTTCCTTGTCAGCTCAGGGATTCAATCCAGCAACCTTTTGGTTACTGGCCCAATGCTCTAACCACTAGGCTAGACTTTGCCTTTGTTTTGGTTTGTTTGATTGTCAATAAGGGTGTGCAGGGTGTCGTCTCTTTGGCTATGCCGGATTAAGTGATATAACATGCTATTCTGTAAAATAATTTCTCTGTAATTAATATTACCTAGTTTACTCTATGACAAACCGTGCTCTCATTAACTGGCTATATTACATTTCATCTTTTCACAAATAGTTTCATATTTAAACATTTAAATTGCACAACAATTCCATGTGAATCTGATAACTATAATGTGTAGACTTTCCAAGATACAGTTTATGTCATCCTGTCATCAGTCATAATGTCTCAGACGACAACTGATCTGACATCATATTCATTTAGTACCCATGCATATTTTCAGCTGGTTGGATTACCGAAATATGGTTCCTTTCCCCCCACCTTTTGATGTTCCCAGACTCTCTATGTTTAACAAAGGCTTTTCAAGAGTCCTTCTGTAGAGTCAAGAGGGAGAAAGGTATTTATGGGGGGGGGTCATAAACCTTACGCACAGGCCAACGTCATGACAAGGGTGAATACATGGTCTGTAGTACGGTAACAAGCCATTTTGACATTTGCTCAGTACATTTTTTTCACTGAGGAAATGTAAGAGTCTGCTGTTAATGATAATGCAGAGTATTTTCCCTCTAACAGAACACAGAGGGTGTTCTTTAATGGAAGCCTCTTAAATATAATCCAGTTAGAATCAGGAATTCCCCAGAGTAGCTGTTTAGGCCCCTTGCTTTTTAATTTTTTTACTAATGACATGACACTGACTTTGAGTAAAGCCAGTGTGTCTATGTATGCGGATGACTCAACACTATAGACGTCAGCTACTACAGCAACTGAAATGACTGCAACACTCAACAAAGAGCTGCAGTTAGTTTCAGAGTGGGTGGCAAGGAATAAGTTAGCATTGTATTTGGAACAAAACACTCACTAAACCCTTAACCTCAAATAATTATTATAATAAATAATGTGGAAATTGAGCAAGTTGAGATGACTAAACTGCTTGGAGTAACCCTAGATCGTAAACTGTCATGGTCAAAACATATTGATGCAGTAGTAGCTAAGATGGGGAGAAGTCTGTCTATAATAAAGCGTTGCTCAGCCTTCTTAACAAGACTATCAACAAGGCAGGTCCTACAGGCCCTCGTTTTGTCACACCTGGACTACTGTTCAATCGTGTGGTCAGGTGCCACAAAAAGGGACTTAGGAATATTGCAATTGGCTCAGAACAGGGCGGCACGGCTGGCTCTTGGATGTACACAGAGAGCTAACATTAACAATATGCATGTCAATCTCTCCTGGCTGAAAGTGGAGGAGAGACTGACTTCATCACACCTTGTATTTGTGAGAGGTATTGACATGTTGAATGTACCGAGGTGTCTGTCTAAACTACTGGCACACAGCTCAGACACCCCATGCATATCCCACTAGACATGCCACCAGAGGTCTCTTCACAGTCTCCAAGTCCAGAACAGACTATGGGAGATGCACAGTACTACATAGAGCCATGACTACATGGAACTCTATTCCACATCAGGTAACTGATGCAGCAGTAGAATCAGATTTAAAAAACAGATAAGAAACACCTTATGGAACAGTGGAGACTGTGAAGCAACACAAACATTGGCACAGACACATGCATATCCACACACACACACGCACACACAATAGCATATGCACTATACATACACATGGATTTAGTACTGTAGATATGTGGTAGTGGTGGAGTAGGGGCCTGAGGACACACAGTGTGTTGTGAAATCCGGGAATGTATTGTAATGTTTTTAAAATTGTATAAACTGCCTTAATGGGGATCCACTGCAGCTAATGGGGATCCATAGTAAATACAAATACAAAGTCTTCGTGTTGTTGTTTGTTTAGAGTTTTCCAATTTAACCACCAAAGTGGTTAGATTCTATAGATTCTTCGATTACATTGAGCTGATTTCTGATGTGCTGTTACTTCTTTTTCCCGTAGTGTATTTCTGTATTGTTTTAGTGATTCACCATAGTGAAGGCGTAGGCTCAGGTTTTCTGGGTGTCTATGTTTTTGGTTGGATAGGTTTCTCAATTTCTTTCTTTGGTTTTTGCATTCTTCATCAAACCATTTGTCATTGTTAATTTTTTTCGGTTTTCTGTTTGAAATGTTTTAGATTTGATAGGGAAGCTGAGTGGTCAGATAGGTTTAGGTTTTCTACTGCCAAGTTCACACCTTCACTATTACAGTGAAACATTTTGTCCAGGAAGTTGTCTAAAAGGGATTGAATTTGTTGTTGCATAATTGTTTTTTGATAGGTTTCCACACTGCTTTCCTTCCATCTATAGCATTTCTTAATAGTATTCAGTTCCTTTGGATTTGATGCCTCAGGATTGACTATTGCTCTGTTTAAGTAGACTGTGATCTGAGTAGTCAGTGGGCTGACTGAATGCTCTGAGAGACTCTGGGTTGAGGTCATTGATAGTAGTCTACAGTATTCCTGCCAAGAGATGAGCTAAACAGTGGCTTGCGAAAGTATTTTTCCTATTTGGTTGCCTTACAACCTGGAATTAAAATGTATAATTTGATTTACACTTTAAAGATGTAAAATATTTTTTTGTGTGAAACAAACAAGAAATACGTTTTTAAAAAAAAAACTGAAAACTTGAGCATGCATAACTATTTACCCCACCAAAGTCAATACTTTGTAGAGACACCTTTTCCAGCAATTACAGCTGGAAGTCTCTTGGGGTATGTCTCTATAAACTTGGCACATCTAGCCACTGGGATTTTTGCCCATTATTCCAGGCAAAACTGCTCCAGCTCCATCAAGTTGTATGTGTTCTGCTGGTGTACAGCAATCTTTAAGTCATACCACAGATTCTCAATTGGATTGAGTTCTGGGCCTTGACTAGGCCATTCCAAGACATCATTGTCCTGCTGGAAGGTGAACCTCCGTCCCAGTCTCAAATCTCTGGAAGACTGAAACAGATTTCCCTCAAGAATTTCCCTGTATTTAGCACCATCCATCATTCCTTCAATTCTGACCAGTTTCCCAGTCGCTGCCGATGAAAAACATCCCCACAGCATGATGCTGCCACCACCATGCTTCACTGTGGGGATGGTATTCTCGGGGTGATGAGAGGTGTTGGGTTTGAGACAGACATAGTGTTTTCCTTGATGGCCAAAAAGCTAAATTTTTGTCTCATCTGACCAGAGTACCTTCTTCCATATCTTTGGGGTGTCTCCCACATGCCTTTTGGCGACCACCAAACGTGTTTGTTTCTTTTTTTCTTTAAGCAATGGCTTTTTTTCTGGCCACTCTTCCATAAAGCCCAGCTCTGTGGATTGTACGGCTTAAAGTGGTGCTATGGACAGATACTCCAATCTCTGCTGTGGAGCTTTGCAGCTCCTTCAGGGTTATCTTTGGTCTCTTTGTTGCCTCTCTGATTAATGCCCTCCTTGCCTGGTCCGTGAGTTTTGGTGGGCGGCCCTCTCTTGGCAGATTTGTTGTGGTGTCATATTCTTTCAATTTTTCTAATAATGGATTTAATGGTGCTCCGTGGGATGTTCAACGTTTCAGATATTTTTTATAACCCAACCCTGATCTGTACTTCTCCACAACTTTGTCCCTGACCTGTGTGGAGAGCTCCTTGGTGCCGCTTGCTTGGTGGTGCCCCTTGCTTAGTGGTGTTGCAGACTCTGGGGCCTTTCAGAACAGGTGTATATATTACTGAGATCATGTGACAGATCATGTGACACTTGGATTGCAAACAACTTTATTTAACTAATATTGTGAATTCTGAAGGTAATTGGTTGCACCAGATCTTATTTAGGGTCTTCATAGCAAAGGGGGTGAATACATATGCATGCACCACTTTTCCGTTTTTTAGTTTTTTGAATTTTTTGAAACATGTAATTTTTTTCATTTCACTTCACTTATTTGGACTGTTTTGTGTATGTCCATTACATGAAATCCAAATAAAAATCCATTTAAACTACAGGTTGTAATGTACCAAAATAGGAAAGAAACGCCAAGGGGGATGAATACTTTTGCAAGGCACTGTAGGTGTACCTACTGTAGGAGTCCCCTCAAAGTCTACCAATGACTATGTACATACCCAGCGTGCGACAGAGCTGCAGGAAGAGTTGTGACCTGTTTTTATTGGTTATGTTGTCGTAGTTGTGCCTAGGGGGGCATATGGGGGACTACCATCTCATCTATACAATGTTTCTTGTAGGATGAAAATGTTTGAAGTCCAGGTTCCTGCTCTTTAGGCCCAAGGCAGATGACCTCAGGCCTTGGATATTCCAGGATGAGATAGTGAAGGCTTTGTGTTCCATAAA
This sequence comes from Salvelinus alpinus, assembly GCF_045679555.1. NCBI lineage: Eukaryota > Metazoa > Chordata > Actinopteri > Salmoniformes > Salmonidae > Salvelinus > Salvelinus alpinus. The sequence goes on from NC_092104.1 coordinate 18,693,704, forward strand.
GTGTCCAATGTTGTTAGTTGTGTCATTTGGTCTCAGACCAGTAAGTGTGAGCAGGGCCTGCTGAGCATCTGTCACATGCCATTGGCTTGGGATAGTGTAAGAGTGGTGGTTGAGCCTGTTTTCAGCCTGGGCGTATGACTTTCATGTTGAGGCCCTCGTTGCGGGTGTTGGGGCATGGGTGGGCAGGAGGGGCATAGGTCTGATCTGAGGGGACCTAAATGGGGTGTGGGCATGGTTTGTTTGTGGGGGTATTGATTGGTTGGAGTGGGGATGTGGCTGTTGGTGCTGTGGTCTGGATGTAGGTCTTCTCGATGTGGGTCCTCTATGTTTAGGTCCGGGGGGGGGGGGGGGGGGTCCCGCAGGTCTGGGAGAGTGTCTCGTTGGTCTGGGCGGGGTGTCTGTTGATCTGTTGCTCCAGTGTGAGGTGTTGGGGCTGCAGTTAAGGGTGATGTCTTTAGGGTCCTGGCGATGGTGGGCACTGCTGCCTTCTATAGGTGGACCTGGTCATAGAGGCTGTTCAAGTCCAGGGTGGAGTGGTGGGCACTGCTGCCTTCTATAGGTGGACCTGGTCATAAAGGCTGTTCAAGTCCAGGGTGGAGTGGTGGGCCAGGTAAACATTTGGTTTTGAGGCACAGTTACGGGGAATGGTAGCAGGGTGGAAGTCTTTTCGTGGTAGCAGGGTGGAGATAACCACTTGTGCGTTGTGGAAAGTAGAAGAAGCTTTTGCAATCACTCCCTTGAGTGCTGTGGCCACCCTTTCCTGCTGTGCTTTCAGGTCGTTTGTGCCTGTGTGTATTATTATGTGACTGGGTGAGCCTAGTTGGTCCTCAGACAGAAGGTCTAGGGGGCGCTGGGTGAACCTAGTTGGTCCTCAGACAGAAGGTCTAGGGGGCGCTGGGTGAACCTAGTTGGTCCTCAGACAGAAGGTCTAGGGGGCGCTGGGTGAACCTAGTTGGTCCTCAGACAGAAGGTCTAGGGGGCGCTGGGTGTATTATTATGTGGCTGGGTGACCCTAGTTGGTCCTCAGACAGAAGGTCTAGGGGGCGCTGGGTGAACCTAGTTGGTCCTCAGACAGAAGGTCTAGGGGGCGCTGGGTGAACCTAGTGGGTCCTCAGACAGAAGGTCTAGGGGGCGCTGGGTGTATTATTATGTGGCTGGGTGAACCTAGTTGGTCCTCAGACAGAAGGTCTAGGGGGCGCTGGGTGTATTATTATGTGGCTGGGTAACCCTAGTTGGTCCTCAGACAGAAGGTCTAGGGGGCGCTGGGTGAACCTAGTGGGTCCTCAGACAGAAGGTCTAGGGGGCGCTGGGTGTATTATTATGTGGCTGGGTGAACCTAGTTGGCCCTCAGACAGAAGGTCTAGGGGGCGCTGGGTGTATTATTATGTGGCTGGGTGAACCTAGTTGGTCCTCAGACAGAAGGTCTAGGGGGCGCTGGGTGTATTATTATGTGGCTGGGTGAACCTAGTTGGTCCTCAGACAGAAGGTCTAGGGGGCGCTGGGTGTATTATTATGTGGCTGGGTGAGCCTAGTTGGTCCTCAGACAGAAGGTCTAGGGGGCGCTGGGTGTATTATTATGTGGCTGGGTGACCCTAGTTGGCCCTCAGACAGAAGGTCTAGGGGGCGCTGGGTGTATTATTATGTGACTGGGTGAACCTAGTTGGTCCTCAGACAGAAGGTCTAGGGGGCGCTGGGTGAACCTAGTTGGTCCTCAGACAGAAGGTCTAGGGGGCGCTGGGTGTATTATTATGTGGCTGGGTGACCCTAGTTGGTCCTCAGACAGAAGGTCTAGGGGGCGCTGGGTGTATTATTATGTGGCTGGGTGAACCTAGTTGGTCCTCAGACAGAAGGTCTAGGGGGCGCTGGGTGAACCTAGTTGGTCCTCAGTCAGAAGGTCTAGGGGGCGCTGGGTGAACCTAGTTGGTCCTCAGTCAGAAGGTCTAGGGGGCGCTGGGTGAACCTAGTTGGTCCTCAGACAGAAGGTCTAGGGGGCGCTGGGTGTATTATTATGTGGCTGGGTGACCCTAGTTGGTCCTCAGACAGAAGGTCTAGGGGGCGCTGGGTGTATTATTATGTGGCTGGGTGACCCTAGTTGGTCCTCAGTCAGAAGGTCTAGGGGGCGCTGGGTGTATTATTATGTGGCTAGGTGAACCTAGTTGGTCCTCAGACAGAAGGTCTAGGGGGCGCTGGGTGTATTATTATGTGGCTGGGTGACCCTAGTTGGTCCTCAGACAGAAGGTCTAGGGGGCGCTGGGTGACCCTAGTTGGTCCTCAGTCAGAAGGTCTAGGGGGCGCTGGGTGAACCTAGTTGGTCCTCAGACAGAAGGTCTAGGGGGCGCTGGGTGTATTATTATGTGGCTGGGTGACCCTAGTTGGTCCTCAGACAGAAGATCTAGGGGGCGCTGGGTGTATTATTATGTGGCTGGGTGAACCTAGTTGGTCCTCAGACAGAAGGTCTAGGGGGCGCTGGGTGTATTATTATGTGGCTGGGTGACCCTAGTTGGCCCTCAGACAGAAGGTCTAGGGGGCGCTGGGTGTATTATTATGTGGCTGGGTAACCCTAGTTGGTCCTCAGACAGAAGGTCTAGGGGGCGCTGGGTGAACCTAGTTGGTCCTCAGACAGAAGCTCTAGGGGGCGCTGGGTGAACCTAGTTGGTCCTCAGACAGAAGGTCTAGGGGGCGCTGGGTGTATTATTATGTGGCTGGGTGAACCTAGTTGGTCCTCAGACAGAAGGTCTAGGGGGCGCTGGGTGTATTATTATGTGGCTGGGTGAACCTAGTTGGTCCTCAGACAGAAGGTCTAGGGGGCGCTGGGTGTATTATTATGTGGCTGGGTGAACCTAGTTGGTCCTGAGACAGAAGGTCTAGGGGGCGCTGGGTGTATTATTATGTGGCTGGGTGACCCTAGTTGGTCCTCAGACAGAAGGTCTATGGGGCGCTGGGTGACCCTAGTTGGCCCTCAGACAGAAGGTCTAGGGGGCGCTGGGTGAACCTAGTTGGTCCTCAGACAGAAGGTCTAGGGGGCGCTGGGTGAACCTAGTTGGTCCTCAGACAGAAGGTCTAGGGGGCGCTGGGTGTATTATTATGTGGCTGGGTGAACCTAGTTGGTCCTCAGACAGAAGGTCTAGGGGGCGCTGGGTGTATTATTATGTGGCTGGGTGAACCTAGTTGGTCCTCAGACAGAAGATCTAGGGCGCCCTGGGTGTTTAGACACCAGACTGCAGTACCTGACCAGCCCAGTAGAGGGAGGGGCCTGTTAACAGCTGGCCTGGCCTGTCTTCTCTCTCCCTCACACAATGGCGACCTGTCATTCAGTGGCGCCTGTTTAGCTAAAAAAAAAAAAATAAGAATAATGAGACCGCCTATAGGGAGGAGGTCAGAGACCTGGTAGTGTGGTGCAAGGAGAACAACCTCTCCCTCAATGTGAGAAAGACAAAGGAGCTGATCGTGGACTACAGGAAAAGGAGGGCCGAACAGGCCCCCATTAACATTGACGGGGCTGAAGTGGAGCAGGTTGACAGTTCCTTGGTGTCCACATCACCAACAAACTACAAACTATCATTGTCCAAGACAAAGCCTATTCCCCCTCAGGAGACTGAAAAGATTTGGCATTTGTCCCCAGATCCTCAAAAGGTTCTACAGCTGCACCATCGAGAACATCCTGACCAGTTGCATCACCGCCTGGTGTGGCAACTGCTCGGCATCTGACCGTAAGGCGCTACAGAGGGTAGTGTGTAAGGCCCAGTACATCAATGGGGCCAAGCTTCCTAACATCCAGCTTCCTAACAGCCAGGGCCTATATACTAGGTGGTGTCAGAGGAAGGCCCAATTGTGAAAGACTCCATCACTCAAGTGTTCTCTCTGCTACCACATGGCAAACGATACCGGAGCGCCAAGTCTAGGACCAAAAGGCTCCTTAACAGCTTCTACCTCCAAGCCATCAGACTGCTGAACAACTAATCAAATGGCCACCGGACTATTTATATTGACCCCCCTTTGTTTTTACACTGCTGCTACTCACTGGTTATTATCTATGCATAGTCACTTTACAAATTATCTCGACTAACCTGTACCCCCACACATTGACTCGGTTTCTGTACCCCCTGTATGTAGCCTCGTTACTAACCTTTACCCCCACACATTGACTCGGTATCTGTACCCCCTGTATGTAGCCGCGTTATTGTTATGTAATTTTCTTGTTACTTTTTGATTTTATTGCATTTCTTTTTACTTTAGTTTGTTTAGTAAGTATTTTCTCAATAATTTTTCTTGAACTGTATTTTTGGTTAAGGGCTTGTAAGTAAGCATTTCACAGTTAGGTCTACACCTTTTGTTTTTGGTCTCTTTTTGCTTTCTTGAGTCAGGCAGCTTCAAAAGGCAGGTGTTTCAACCAAGCTCAGTGCTTTCTGTGGTGGTGTGGCAGCCAGCAGAAAATACGGTGCGTAAGGGTTGGTAATGTTCTCTAGTTCCACCGTGATTGGCTCAGTGTTCTGTCACTCATGGGGACACAACGTCACCGCAAAATCTACGTCAAGAACTTAAAATTCAAGCCCCTTGGCTGTTGCCATAGATTTACATTAGAAGTGCCCATCCAAGCAGGCTCAATGTCATTGGCCACAGATCATTTACAACAAATCACGTTGTTCTACCGTAGCTTTGATTGGACTGATCATGTCAACATCACACTTTCAAAATCTTAGCTAGCTAGGAGGCATCATCATGAATCAGGTCGACAATCTACTGGCAAATCCTTTTCAATCCTTGTCGTATGAAGAGAAATTATAGATAAAACGTATCAGTGCTCATCGGCCATTAGACATAAACATTACACAACAAGTTGGAAATTGCAAATTCAACAATTTGGAAGTAATCAGTGGTTAAGAGTTGGTGTGTGGTCAAAGTCTGGGTTTACAGTCTTTTTTCCAAGCGTAGAAGGATAAATATTGACATGCAACACCAAGGGCCAGAAAAGTTTGAATACATTGGCCATGCTGTCAATCCAGCATGACTTCTACCGCGTTCAAAACAACTGGAAACTCGTAACTGGGAAATCTCAGACTTCAGTGAGTTCAAGACAACTGGGATCTCGGAAAAAAACAAGCTCCGACTGGGAAAATATGTTTTGAACGGTCATCCAACTGGGAATTCCAAGTGGGGAACTCGGACCTCTTTCTAGAGCCCCAACCTGAAGATCACTGACGTCATGATTTGACCTTGTTTTTTTTCTGAGTTCCCAGTTGCCTTGAAAGTACCATAAATGCAGAGACTGACAGACTTTGATGACAAAGTTTTATAATTAAATGTACCCACAAGAAGGACCGCGCGCCACCTTCCTGTTCAAGTGAGCACAGCATAACAAGGTGAGTCCAAAAATGTATTGTAGAATATGCTGCTGCATAAATGATGTAATATGCCAGGGAGATATTTATACTGTAGCCAAGAAAGTAATACTAAGTGTATGTTGTGCATAAATGATGTAATATGCCAGGGAGATATGTATACTGTAGCTAAAAAAGTAAGTGTATGTTTTGTTGTAAGCTGTTAGTAGCCCATGTGCCTCACCCTAATAATTTGGCCCCTTTCCCCCTCATAACATAGCCTACTGTTCTGACTTGGTGGTGCACATGTAGCCTTTTGCCTGTTTTAGAGAAATGTCATCATCGAGTATTGTAAGAGCTTTCATTGTCTGCTTATATGCCCCCTTTATTTATCCTACGGTTCTGACTTGGTGTACAGGGAGAATACTGTAAGAATGGCCCATGTTCTTAATTCTTTCACTGTACATTTCAAAAGTGCTGAACAAGTAGTTATATTGACTACGTCCATCCTAGCTCGCTCATTAATGTCTTAATCGAAATGACTGATTGCCTCTTATCCGCTCGTCGTTCCCTTATAACATAGTTTGTACATCTCAATCGTGAGTAGAAACCACATTTGTTTAAGCAAGTCAGCCATATCAGCTAAGTTTTATTTAAAGGCAGTAAATGAGGCTGAATGAACTGTTTCGCTGCCAGACAAGGCTCCGCTGATAACCAGGTGTAGCAGAGGTAAGGATTCACTCCATGGTGCTGTAAATAAAGCTCTGCTGTTGGGACAACTTTATGTAGAGCCTAACAGTTTGTGGGCACCGTGTGTCACCGTTATAGTGAAATTAATGTATTGTTTAGTGTTGTGTAGTGTAGTGTAGTGTTGTGTAGTGTTGTTTAGTGTTGTGTAGTGTTGTTTAGTGTTGTGTAGTGTTGTGTAGTGGCTTCGCTGGCGTGCTAAAATCACCACTGTCTACTAGTCATGTGTTATTCCACCAGGACTAGATAGGGTCATTAGTTAAAATCACCACTGTCTACTAGTCATGTGTTATTCCACCAGGACTAGATCGGGTCATTAGTTAAAATCACCACTGCCCTCACACATCAAGACATCTCCCTCAGAACGGCAGCTAAACTAACGTGATGTGCTGGGGAGAGGAGCCCCGTCGAGCAGGCCAGGCCAGGTCCAGTGTGTGTTTGTTGGCTCTTTGAAGTGAGAAACTGTTTAGACAGAACTAAGCTGGGTAAGAAAGAGGTAAATTGGAGGCTAATCCTGGTCCTGAAGCCAGAGATATCAGCTGGACTAAGCCCGGTGCCAAAGCCATCCCTGCTATTCCTCTGTAGCCTTTGTGAGACCATCCACAATCATCACAACCAGCCAGTGATAGCTGACAGACCACCATAGTCCCTGTGCCGACCTGCTCAGATTCAAGGGATTGTCCCAGAGAGCGGTGGATGTGAGTCATGTATGATGAGAAAGGAGCAGCTGTTCTCTATAGTAATATAGTGTTGTAGCGTGTTAACTTTAGTCCTCTGAACTCCCACTCTGCACCACTTAAAAGGCCTGACGGGAAGAGGCTAACAGAGGCATTGTCCTCTGTCGGATTCCTGGGTTCGCTCCTGGTTTAACGCATGGCTGACAAACACTCCTGTTCTGTTCTATACTGTACCATCACGCCAGACCTCTCAACTATCAAGCTGCCCAGCTAGGCCAAAGTCCCGAGCGGAGCAGGGCGCATGGAAAACCATTTGTTGGAAAACAGAGCGGCGGTTGGATCTGAACCAGTCAGATGTGTCTGACCTCTACAGGGAGAGGAGAAGCAGCAGCTGGAATAGAGACAGATAGAATAGAGCCAGAGCCAGATGGAGTAGAGGCAGATGGAATGCAGGCAGATGGAATGGAGGCAGATGGATTGGAGACAGATGGTGTGGAGGCAGATAGAATAGAGCCAGAGACAGATAGATTAGAGACAGATAGAGTCAGATATAATATAGTCAGATATAATATAGTCAGATAGAGTAGAGTCAGATAGAGTAGAGCCAGATGGAGTAGAGAAAGATAAAATAGAGACAGATAAAATAGAGACAGATAGAGTAGAGTCAGATAGAATAGAGTCAGATGGAGTAGAGCCAGATAGAGTAGAGCCAGATAGAGTAGAGCCAGATGGAGTAGAGTCAGATAAGAGTAGAGTCAGATAAGAGTAGAGTCAGATATAGTAGAGACAGATAGAGTAGAGACAGATAGAGTAGAGACAGATAGAGTAGAGACAGATAGAGTAGAGACATATATAATAGAGACAGATATAATAGAGACAGATAGAATAGAGACAGATAGAATAGAGACAGATAGAGTAGAGCCAGATATAGTAGAGTCAGATAAGAGTAGAGACAGATAGAGTAGAGACAGATAGAGTAGAGACAGATAGAGTAGAGACAGATAGAGTAGAGACAGATAGAGTAGAGCCAGATAGAGTAGAGCCAGATAGAGTAGAGCCAGATATAGTAGAGTCAGATAGAGTAGAGTCAGATAGAGTAGAGACAGATAGAGTAGAGACAGATAGAGTAGAGACAGATAGAGTAGAGACAGATAGAGTAGAGACAGATAGAATAGAGACAGATAGAATAGAGACAGATAGAATAGAGACAGATAGAATAGAGCCAGATAGAATAGAGCCAGATGGAGTAGAGCCAGATGGAGTAGAGCCAGATGGAGTAGAGCCAGATGGAGTAGAGCCAGATGGAGTAGAGACAGATGGAGTAGAGCCAGGTAGAGTAGAGCCAGGTAGAATAGAGCCAGGTAGAAAAGAGCCAGGTAGAAAAGAGCCAGGTAGAGTAGAGCCAGGTAGAGTAGAGCCAGGTAGAAAAGAGCCAGATAGAATAGAGCCAGATACAGATAGCGGCAGAGCCAGATAGAGTAGAGCCAGATGGAGTAGAGACAGATACAGATGGAGTAGAGCCAGATAGAGTAGAGACAGATGGAGTAGAGCCAGATGGAGTAGAGCCAGATGGAGTAGAGACAGATGGAGTAGAGACAGATGGAGTAGAGCCAGGTAGAAAAGAGCCAGGTAGAGTAGAGCCAGGTAGAATAGAGCCAGGTAGAGTAGAGCCAGGTAGAAAAGAGCCAGGTAGAGTAGAGCCAGGTAGAGTAGAGCCAGGTAGAGTAGAGCCAGGTAGAGTAGAGCCAGGTAGAGTAGAGCCAGGTAGAGTAGAGCCAGGTAGAGTAGAGCCAGGTAGAGTAGAGCCAGATACAGATAGCGGCAGAGCCAGATAGAGTAGAGCCAGATGGAGTAGAGACAGATACAGATGGAGTAGAGCCAGATGGAGTAGATCCAGATGGAGTAGATCCAGATGGAGTAGAGCCAGATGGAGTAGAGCCAGATGGAGTAGAGCCAGATGGAGTAGAGCCAGATAGAAAAGAGCCAGATGGAGTAGAGCCAGATGGAGTAGAGCCAGATGGAGTAGAGCCAGATGGAGTAGAGCCAGATGGAGTAGAGCCAGATGGAGTAGAGCCAGATAGAATAGAGCCAGATAGAATAGAGCCAGATAGAATAGAGCCAGATACAGATGGAGTAGAGCCAGATAGAATAGAGCCAGATAGAATAGAGCCAGATACAGATAGGGGCAGAGCCAGATGGAGTAGAGCCAGATAGAGTAGAGCCAGATGGAGTATAGCCAGATGGAGTATAGCCAGATGGAGTAGAGCCAGATGGAGTAGAGCCAGGTAGAATAGAGCCAGGTGGAATAGAGCCAGAGACAGATATAGTAGAGCCAGATAGAATAGAGCCAGATGGAATAGAGCCAGATGGAGTAGAGACAGATATAGTAGAGCCAGATAGAATAGAGCCAGATGGAATAGAGCCAGATGGAGTATAGCCAGATGGAGTATAGCCAGATGGAGTAGAGCCAGATGGAGTAGAGCCAGGTAGAATAGAGCCAGGTAGAATAGAGCCAGAGACAGATATAGTAGAGCCAGATAGAATAGAGCCAGATGGAATAGAGCCAGATGGAGTAGAGCCAGATGGAGTAGAGCCAGATGGAATAGAGCCAGATGGAGTAGAGCCAGATGGAGTAGAGCCAGATGGAGTAGAGCCAGGTAGAATAGAGCCAGGTAGAATAGAGCCAGAGACAGATATAGTAGAGCCAGATAGAATAGAGACAGAGTAGAGACAGATAGAGTAGAGACAGATGGAGTAGAGCCAGATGGAGTAGATCCAGATAGAGTAGATCCAGATAGAGTAGATCCAGATAGAGTAGAGACAGATGGAGTAGAGACAGATGGAGTAGAGACAGATGGAGTAGAGACAGATGGAGTAGAGCCAGATGGAATAGAGCCAGATGGAATAGAGCCAGATGGAGTAGAGCCAGATGGAGTAGAGCCAGATGGAGTAGAGCCAGATGGAGTAGAGCCAGATGGAGTAGAGCCAGATGGAGTAGAGCCAGATGGAGTAGAGCCAGATGGAGTAGAGCCAGATGGAGTAGAGCCAGATGGAGTAGAGCCAGATGGAGTAGAGCCAGATGGAGTAGAGCCAGATAGAGTAGAGCCAGATAGAGTAGAGCCAGATAGAGTAGAGCCAGATAGAATAGAGACATATGGAGTAGAGACAGATGGAGTAGAGCCAGATGGAGTAGAGCCAGATAGAAAAGAGCCAGGTGGAGTAGATCCAGATAGAATAGAGACATATGGAGTAGAGCCAGATGGAGTAGAGCCAGATGGAGTAGAGCTAGATAGAGTAGAGCCAGATAGAGTAGAGCCAGATAGAAAAGAGCCAGGTGGAGTAGATCCAGATAGAGTAGATCCAGATAGAATAGAGACAGATGGAGTAGAGACAGATGGAGTAGAGACAGATGGAGTAGAGACAGATGGAGTAGAGACAGATGGAATAGAGCCAGATGGAGTAGAGCCAGATGGAGTAGAGCCAGATGGAGTAGAGCCAGATGGAGTAGAGCCAGATGGAGAAGAGCCAGATGGAGTAGAGCCAGATGGAGTAGAGCCAGATGGAGTAGAGCCAGATGGAGTAGAGACAGATAGAGTAGAGCCAGATAGAATAGAGACAGATGGAGTAGAGACAGATGGAGTAGAGACAGATGGAGTAGAGACAGATGGAGTAGAGCCAGATGGAGTAGAGCCAGATAGAAAAGAGCCAGGTGGAGTAGATCCAGATAGAATAGAGACATATGGAGTAGAAACAGGTAGAGTATAGCCAGATGGAGTAGATCCAGATAGATTAGAGCCAGATGGAGTAGAGACAGATAGAGTAGAGACAGATAGAGTAGAGACAGATAGAGTAGAGCCAGATAGAGTAGAGCCAGATGGAATAGAGCCAGATGGAATAGAGCCAGATGGAGTAGAGCCAGATGGAGTAGAGCCAGATGGAGTAGAGCCAGATAGGGGCAGAGCCAGATAGGGGCAGAGCCAGATAGGGGCAGAGCCAGATAGGGGCAGAGCCAGATAGGGGCAGAGCCAGATGAAGTAGAGCCAGATGGAGTAGAGCCAGATACAGATGGAGTAGAGCCAGATGGAGTAGAGCCAGATAGAATAGAGCCAGATAGAATAGAGCCAGATAGGGGCAGAGCCAGATGAAGTAGAGCCAGATGGAGTAGAGCCAGATACAGATGGAGTAGAGCCAGATGGAGTAGAGCCAGATGGAGTAGAGCCAGATGGAGTAGAGCCAGGTAGAATAGAGCCAGGTAGAATAGAGCCAGAGACAGATATAGTAGAGCCAGATAGAATAGAGACAGATAGAGTAGAGACAGATAGAGTAGAGACAGATGGAATAGAGACAGATGGAATAGAGACAGATGGAATAGAGACAGATGGAATAGAGACAGATGGAATAGAGACAGATGGAATAGAGACAGGTGGAGTAGAGCCAGATGGAGTAGATCCAGATGGAGTAGAGCCAGATGGAGTAGAGCCAGATAGAGTAGAGCCAGATAGAGTAGAGCCAGATAGAGTAGAGCCAGATAGAAAAGAGCCAGGTGGAGTAGATCCAGATGGAGTAGATCCAGATGGAGTAGATCCAGATGGAGTAGATCCAGATAGAGTAGAGCCAGATGGAGTAGAGCCAGATGGAGTAGAGCCAGATGGAGTAGAGCCAGATGGAGTAGAGCCAGATGGAGTAGAGCCAGATGGAGTAGAGACAGATAGAGTAGAGACAGATAGAGTAGAGACAGATAGAGTAGAGCCAGATAGAGTAGAGCCAGATAGAGTAGAGCCAGATGGAATAGAGCCAGATGGAATAGAGCCAGATGGAGTAGAGCCAGATGGAGTAGAGCCAGATAGAGTAGAGCCAGATAGAATAGAGCCATATGGAGTAGAGACAGATGGAGTAGAGACAGATGGAGTAGAGACAGATGGAGTAGAGCCAGATGGAGTAGAGCCAGATAGAAAAGAGCCAGGTGGAGTAGATCCAGATAGAATAGAGACATATGGAGTAGAGACAGATGGAGTAGAGCCAGATGGAGTAGAGCCAGATAGAAAAGAGCCAGGTGGAGTAGATCCAGATAGAATAGAGACATATGGAGTAGAAACAGGTAGAGTATAGCCAGATGGAGTAGATCCAGATAGATTAGAGCCAGATGGAGTAGAGACAGATAGAGTAGAGACAGATAGAGTAGAGACAGATAGAGTAGAGACAGATAGAGTAGAGCCAGATAGAGTAGAGCCAGATAGAGTAGAGCCAGATGGAATAGAGCCAGATGGAATAGAGCCAGATGGAGTAGAGCCAGATGGAGTAGAGCCAGATGGAGTAGAGCCAGATGGAGTAGAGCCAGATGGAGTAGAGCCAGATGGAGTAGAGCCAGATGGAGTAGAGCCAGATAGAATAGAGCCAGATAGAATAGAGCCAGATAGAATAGAGCCAGATAGAATAGAGCCAGATAGGGGCAGAGCCAGATGAAGTAGAGCCAGATGGAGTAGAGCCAGATACAGATGGAGTAGAGCCAGATGGAGTAGAGCCAGATGGAGTAGAGCCAGATGGAGTAGAGCCAGGTAGAATAGAGCCAGGTAGAATAGAGCCAGAGACAGATATAGTAGAGCCAGATAGAATAGAGACAGATAGAGTAGAGACAGATAGAGTAGAGACAGATGGAATAGAGACAGATGGAATAGAGACAGATGGAATAGAGACAGATGGAATAGAGACAGATGGAATAGAGACAGATGGAATAGAGACAGATGGAATAGAGACAGGTGGAGTAGAGCCAGATGGAGTAGAGCCAGGTGGAGTAGATCCAGATGGAGTAGATCCAGATGGAGTAGATCCAGATGGAGTAGATCCAGATAGAGTAGAGCCAGATGGAGTAGAGCCAGATGGAGTAGAGCCAGATGGAGTAGAGCCAGATGGAGTAGATCCAGATAGATTAGAGCCAGATGGAGTAGAGACAGATAGAGTAGAGACAGATAGAGTAGAGCCAGATGGAATAGAGCCAGATGGAATAGAGCCAGATGGAGTAGAGCCAGATGGAGTAGAGCCAGATGGAGTAGAGCCAGATAGGGGCAGAGCCAGATAGGGGCAGAGCCAGATAGGGGCAGAGCCAGATAGGGGCAGAGCCAGATAGGGGCAGAGCCAGATGAAGTAGAGCCAGATGGAGTAGAGCCAGATACAGATGGAGTAGAGCCAGATGGAGTAGAGCCAGATAGAATAGAGCCAGATGGAGTAGAGCCAGATAGAATAGAGCCAGATAGGGGCAGAGCCAGATGAAGTAGAGCCAGATGGAGTAGAGCCAGATACAGATGGAGTAGAGCCAGATGGAGTAGAGCCAGATGGAGTAGAGCCAGATGGAGTAGAGCCAGGTAGAATAGAGCCAGGTAGAATAGAGCCAGAGACAGATATAGTAGAGCCAGATAGAATAGAGACAGATAGAGTAGAGACAGATAGAGTAGAGACAGATGGAATAGAGACAGATGGAATAGAGACAGATGGAATAGAGACAGATGGAATAGAGACAGATGGAATAGAGACAGATGGAATAGAGACAGGTGGAGTAGAGCCAGATGGAGTAGATCCAGATGGAGTAGAGCCAGATGGAGTAGAGCCAGATGGAGTAGAGCCAGATAGAGTAGAGCCAGATAGAGTAGAGCCAGATAGAAAAGAGCCAGGTGGAGTAGATCCAGATGGAGTAGATCCAGATGGAGTAGATCCAGATGGAGTAGATCCAGATAGAGTAGAGCCAGATGGAGTAGAGCCAGATGGAGTAGAGCCAGATGGAGTAGAGCCAGATGGAGTAGAGCCAGATGGAGTAGAGCCAGATGGAGTAGAGCCAGATGGAGTAGAGCCAGATGGAGTAGAGACAGATAGAGTAGAGACAGATAGAGTAGAGACAGATAGAGTAGAGACAGATAGAGTAGAGACAGATAGAGTAGAGCCAGATAGAGTAGAGCCAGATAGAGTAGAGCCAGATAGAGTAGAGCCAGATGGAGTAGAGCCAGATGGAGTAGAGCCAGATGGAGTAGAGCCAGATAGAGTAGAGCCAGATAGAATAGAGCCATATGGAGTAGAGACAGATGGAGTAGAGACAGATGGAGTAGAGACAGATGGAGTAGAGCCAGATGGAGTAGAGCCAGATAGAAAAGAGCCAGGTGGAGTAGATCCAGATAGAATAGAGACATATGGAGTAGAAACAGGTAGAGTATAGCCAGATGGAGTAGATCCAGATAGATTAGAGCCAGATGGAGTAGAGACAGATAGAGTAGAGACAGATAGAGTAGAGACAGATAGAGTAGAGCCAGATAGAGTAGAGCCAGATAGAGTAGAGCCAGATGGAATAGAGCCAGATGGAATAGAGCCAGATGGAGTAGAGCCAGATGGAGTAGAGCCAGATGGAGTAGAGCCAGATGGAGTAGAGCCAGATGGAGTAGAGCCAGATGGAGTAGAGCCAGATGGAGTAGAGCCAGATAGAATAGAGCCAGATAGAATAGAGCCAGATAGGGGCAGAGCCAGATGAAGTAGAGCCAGATGGAGTAGAGCCAGATACAGATGGAGTAGAGCCAGATGGAGTAGAGCCAGATGGAGTAGAGCCAGATGGAGTAGAGCCAGGTAGAATAGAGCCAGGTAGAATAGAGCCAGAGACAGATATAGTAGAGCCAGATAGAATAGAGACAGATAGAGTAGAGACAGATAGAGTAGAGACAGATGGAATAGAGACAGATGGAATAGAGACAGATGGAATAGAGACAGATGGAATAGAGACAGATGGAATAGAGACAGATGGAATAGAGACAGATGGAATAGAGACAGGTGGAGTAGAGCCAGATGGAGTAGAGCCAGGTGGAGTAGATCCAGATGGAGTAGATCCAGATGGAGTAGATCCAGATGGAGTAGATCCAGATAGAGTAGAGCCAGATGGAGTAGAGCCAGATGGAGTAGAGCCAGATGGAGTAGAGCCAGATGGAGTAGAGCCAGATGGAGTAGAGCCAGATGGAGTAGAGCCAGATGGAGTAGAGCCAGATGGAGTAGAGACAGATAGAGTAGAGACAGATAGAGTAGAGACAGATAGAGTAGAGACAGATAGAGTAGAGACAGATAGAGTAGAGCCAGATAGAGTAGAGCCAGATAGAGTAGAGCCAGATGGAATAGAGCCAGATGGAATAGAGCCAGATGGAATAGAGCCAGATGGAGTAGAGCCAGATGGAGTAGAGCCAGATGGAGTAGAGCCAGATGGAGTAGAGACAGATAGAGTAGAGACAGATAGAGTAGAGACAGATAGAGTAGAGACAGATAGAGTAGAGACAGATAGAGTAGAGCCAGATAGAGTAGAGCCAGATAGAGTAGAGCCAGATGGAATAGAGCCAGATGGAATAGAGCCAGATGGAGTAGAGCCAGATGGAGTAGAGCCAGATGGAGTAGAGCCAGATAGGGGCAGAGCCAGATAGGGGCAGAGCCAGATAGGGGCAGAGCCAGATAGGGGCAGAGCCAGATGAAGTAGAGCCAGATGGAGTAGAGCCAGATACAGATGGAGTAGAGCCAGATGGAGTAGAGCCAGATAGAATAGAGCCAGATGGAGTAGAGCCAGATAGAATAGAGCCAGATAGGGGCAGAGCCAGATGAAGTAGAGCCAGATGGAGTAGAGCCAGATACAGATGGAGTAGAGCCAGATGGAGTAGAGCCAGATGGAGTAGAGCCAGATGGAGTAGAGCCAGGTAGAATAGAGCCAGGTAGAATAGAGCCAGAGACAGATATAGTAGAGCCAGATAGAATAGAGACAGATAGAGTAGAGACAGATAGAGTAGAGACAGATGGAATAGAGACAGATGGAATAGAGACAGATGGAATAGAGACAGATGGAATAGAGACAGATGGAATAGAGACAGGTGGAGTAGAGCCAGATGGAGTAGATCCAGATGGAGTAGAGCCAGATGGAGTAGAGCCAGATAGAGTAGAGCCAGATAGAGTAGAGCCAGATAGAGTAGAGCCAGATAGAAAAGAGCCAGGTGGAGTAGATCCAGATGGAGTAGATCCAGATGGAGTAGATCCAGATGGAGTAGATCCAGATAGAGTAGAGCCAGATGGAGTAGAGCCAGATGGAGTAGAGCCAGATGGAGTAGAGCCAGATGGAGTAGAGCCAGATGGAGTAGAGCCAGATGGAGTAGAGCCAGATGGAGTAGAGCCAGATGGAGTAGAGCCAGATGGAGTAGAGCCAGATAGAGTAGAGACAGATAGAGTAGAGACAGATAGAGTAGAGACAGATAGAGTAGAGACAGATAGAGTAGAGCCAGATAGAGTAGAGCCAGATAGAGTAGAGCCAGATAGAGTAGAGCCAGATAGAGTAGAGCCAGATGGAATAGAGCCAGATGGAATAGAGCCAGATGGAGTAGAGCCAGATGGAGTAGAGCCAGATAGAGTAGAGCCAGATAGAATAGAGCCATATGGAGTAGAGACAGATGGAGTAGAGACAGATGGAGTAGAGACAGATGGAGTAGAGCCAGATGGAGTAGAGCCAGATAGAAAAGAGCCAGGTGGAGTAGATCCAGATAGAATAGAGACATATGGAGTAGAAACAGGTAGAGTATAGCCAGATGGAGTAGATCCAGATAGATTAGAGCCAGATGGAGTAGAGACAGATAGAGTAGAGACAGATAGAGTAGAGACAGATAGAGTAGAGACAGATAGAGTAGAGCCAGATAGAGTAGAGCCAGATAGAGTAGAGCCAGATAGAGTAGAGCCAGATGGAATAGAGCCAGATGGAATAGAGCCAGATGGAGTAGAGCCAGATGGAGTAGAGCCAGATGGAGTAGAGCCAGATGGAGTAGAGCCAGATGGAGTAGAGCCAGATGGAGTAGAGCCAGATGGAGTAGAGCCAGATAGAATAGAGCCAGATAGGGGCAGAGCCAGATGAAGTAGAGCCAGATGGAGTAGAGCCAGATACAGATGGAGTAGAGCCAGATGGAGTAGAGCCAGATGGAGTAGAGCCAGATGGAGTAGAGCCAGGTAGAATAGAGCCAGGTAGAATAGAGCCAGAGACAGATATAGTAGAGCCAGATAGAATAGAGACAGATAGAGTAGAGACAGATAGAGTAGAGACAGATGGAATAGAGACAGATGGAATAGAGACAGATGGAATAGAGACAGATGGAATAGAGACAGATGGAATAGAGACAGATGGAATAGAGACAGATGGAATAGAGACAGATGGAATAGAGACAGGTGGAGTAGAGCCAGATGGAGTAGAGCCAGATGGAGTAGAGCCAGATGGAGTAGAGCCAGATAGAGTAGAGCCAGATAGAGTAGAGCCAGATAGAGTAGAGCCAGATAGAGTAGAGCCAGATAGAGTAGAGCCAGATAGAGTAGAGCCAGATAGAGTAGAGCCAGATAGAGTAGAGCCAGATGGAGTAGAGCCAGATGGAGTAGAGCCAGATGGAGTAGAGCCAGATGGAGTAGAGCCAGATAGAGTAGAGCCAGATAGAGTAGAGCCAGATAGAGTAGAGCCAGATAGAGTAGAGCCAGATAGAGTAGAGCCAGATAGAGTAGAGCCAGATAGAGTAGAGCCAGATAGAGTAGAGCCAGATAGAGTAGAGCCAGATGGAGTAGAGCCAGATGGAGTAGAGCCAGATGGAGTAGAGCCAGATGGAGTAGAGCCAGATAGAGTAGAGCCAGATAGAGTAGAGCCAGATAGAGTAGAGCCAGATAGAAAAGAGCCAGGTGGAGTAGATCCAGATGGAGTAGAGCCAGATGGAGTAGAGCCAGATGGAGTAGAGCCAGATGGAGTAGAGCCAGATGGAGTAGAGCCAGATAGAGTAGAGCCAGATAGAGTAGAGCCAGATAGAGTAGAGCCAGATAGAGTAGAGCCAGATAGAGTAGAGCCAGATAGAGTAGAGCCAGATAGAGTAGAGCCAGATAGAGTAGAGCCAGATAGAGTAGAGCCAGATAGAGTAGAGCCAGATAGAGTAGAGCCATATGGAGTAGAGCCAGATAGAAAAGAGCCAGGTGGAGTAGATCCAGATGGAGTAGAGCCAGATGGAGTAGAGCCAGATGGAGTAGAGCCAGATGGAGTAGAGCCAGATGGAGTAGAGCCAGATGGAGTAGAGCCAGATGGAGTAGAGCCAGATGGAGTAGAGCCAGATAGAGTAGAGCCAGATAGAGTAGAGCCAGATAGAGTAGAGCCAGATAGAGTAGAGCCAGATAGAGTAGAGCCAGATAGAGTAGAGCCAGATAGAGTAGAGCCAGATAGAGTAGAGCCAGATAGAGTAGAGCCAGATAGAGTAGAGCCAGATAGAGTAGAGCCAGATAGAGTAGAGCCAGATGGAGTAGAGCCAGATGGAGTAGAGCCAGATAGAGTAGAGCCAGATAGAGTAGAGCCAGGTGGAGTAGAGCCAGGTGGAGTAGATCCAGATGGAGTAGAGCCAGATGGAGTAGAGCCAGATGGAGTAGAGCCAGATGGAGTAGAGCCAGATAGAGTAGAGCCAGATAGAGTAGAGCCAGATAGAGTAGAGCCAGATAGAGTAGAGCCAGATAGAGTAGAGCCAGATAGAGTAGAGCCAGATAGAGTAGAGCCAGATAGAGTAGAGCCAGATAGAGTAGAGCCAGATAGAGTAGAGCCAGATAGAGTAGAGCCAGATAGAGTAGAGCCAGATAGAATAGAGCCATATGGAGTAGAGCCAGATAGAAAAGAGCCAGGTGGAGTAGATCCAGATGGAGTAGATCCAGATGGAGTAGAGCCAGATGGAGTAGAGCCAGATGGAGTAGAGCCAGATGGAGTAGAGCCAGATGGAGTAGAGCCAGATGGAGTAGAGCCAGATAGAGTAGAGCCAGATAGAGTAGAGCCAGATAGAGTAGAGCCAGATAGAGTAGAGCCAGATAGAGTAGAGCCAGATAGAGTAGAGCCAGATAGAGTAGAGCCAGATAGAGTAGAGCCAGATAGAATAGAGCCATATGGAGTAGAGCCAGATAGAAAAGAGCCAGGTGGAGTAGATCCAGATGGAGTAGATCCAGATGGAGTAGAGCCAGATGGAGTAGAGCCAGATGGAGTAGAGCCAGATGGAGTAGAGCCAGATGGAGTAGAGCCAGATGGAGTAGAGCCAGATAGAGTAGAGCCAGATAGAGTAGAGCCAGATAGAGTAGAGCCAGATAGAGTAGAGCCAGATAGAGTAGATAATGGTAAACTTGACATGTTCACTACCGATCAAAAGTTTTAGAACACCTAATCATTCACAGGTTTTTGTTTATTTTAACTATGTTCTACATTGTAAGACATCAAAACTATGAAATAATACATATGGAATCATGTAGTAACCAAAACAGTGTTACCAAATCATAAACTCCTCCTGTCTCAGCCTCCAGTATTTATGCTGCAGTAGTATGTGTCGGGGGGCTAGGGTCAGTCTGTTATATCTGGAGTACTTCTCCTGTCTTATCCGGTGTCCTGTGTGAATTTAAGTATGCTCTCTCTAATTCTCTCTTTCTTTCTCTCTCTCGGAGGACCTGAGACCTAGGACCATGCGTCAGGACGACCTGGCCTGATGACTCCTTGCTGTCCCCAGTCCACCTGGCCGTGCTGCTGGTCCAGTTTCAACTGTTCTGCCTGCGGCTTTGGAACCCTGACCTGTTCACCGGACGTGCTACCTGTCCCAGACATGCTGTTTTTAACTCTCTAGAGACAGCAGGAGCGGTAGAGATACTCTCAATGATCGGCTATGAAAAGCCAACTGACATTTACTCCCGAGGTGCTGACTTGCTGCACCCTCGATAACTTCTGTGATTATTATTATTTGACCATGCTGGTCATTTATGAACATTTGAACATCTTGGCCATGTTCTGTTATAATCTCCATCCGGCACAGCCAGAAGAGGACTGGCCACCCCTCATAGCCTGGTTCCTCTCTAGGTTTCTTCCTAGGTTCTGGCCTTTCTAGGGAGTTTTTCCTAGCCACCATGCTTCTACACCTGCATTGCTTACTGTTTAGGGGTTTTAGGCTGGGTTTCTGTACAGCACTTTGAGACATCAGCTGATCTAAGAAGGGCTATATAAATACATTTGATTTGATTTGACTTTATCTTGGCGAGGTCACAAGTTGTAAATGAGAACTTGTTCTCAACTGGCCTACCTGGTTAAATAAAGATGAAATAAAATGTTTAAAAAATTAGTAACAACACAATGTCAAATACAGGTAGCCTAGTCAAATAGTTAACATCCAATCACATTAACCGTTACTCTCTCGCGGGAATTCCACTAACGGTCCGTATGTAGCCAAACGTAGCCGCTGCTCATTCCATTTGCTCGAAAACGGATAAATGGTTAAAAAAAAGTAAGGCCCACGTCCATAGAGACACATACCAGCTCTACTGGTAGTACTGCTACTTCCAGCAGTACTACACCTGCACCTGTCAACGACACAAGTTGTTCTGCTTCCACGAGAACATCCAATGCTAACATCAGTAATTCTACATTTGCTGTTAGCCCAGCTAGCACGGACACTGACAGTTGTGAATTTGATGCAGCCGAATAGCCACTGCCCCCTTACCCGGGAAAGCACCGAACAACAGACAGGGTTGGACCATCGAAGAGGCGCAAATATGATGAGAACTACATTGATTTGGGGTTCGCTTATATTGGGAGTAGTGCCTTTCCTCAGCCACAGTGTGTTATATGTCCAAAAGTACTATCTCACAACTCGATGAAACCTTCACTCTTGCGCAGACATTTAGGAACAAAACATGCCAATTTGAAAAATAAGCCACGGGAGTTTTTTGAGTGAGAATTAAGACGACTTTCGTGTAGGAAGACATTAATAAGAAGGGGCTAGAAGCGTCTTATGGCTGGGACAATGTTAGAGGAAAAGGCCAAAAAAACTATACAGACATCATCAAACAACACTGTTTCACGACGCATCAGTGACATGGCAGGAGATGTTTTGAAACAATTACTGCTTCGCATACAAGCCAGTGAATTCTATGCGTTACAGCTGGATGAGTCAACAGACATGGCGGGCCTGGCACAGCTCCTGGTACATGTCCGTTACGTTTAAGGAAGACATCCTCTTCTGCAAACCACTGGAAACCAGGACAACAGGAGAGGATATTTTTTAAGTACTGGACAGCTTTGTGACATCAAATGGACTTTGGTGGTCAAGATGTGTTGGTATCTGTACTGATGGTGCAAAGCCATGACAGGGAGACATAGTGGAGTGGTAACGCGTGCAAGCAGTTGCTACCGACGCCACTTGGGTACACTGCAGCATCCACCGAGAGGCTCTTGCTGCCAAGGGAATGCCTGATAGCTTGAAAGACGTTTTGGACACTACAGTGAAAATGGTTAACTTTGTTAAAGCAAGGCCCCTGAACTCTCGTGTATTTTCTGCACTATGCAATGATATGGGCAGCGACCATGTAACGCGTTTACAACATACAGAAATGCGCTGGTTATCAAGAGGTAAAGTATTGACACGTCTTTTTGAATTGAGAGACGAGCTTAAAGTTTTCTTTACTGACCATCATTTTCACGTGTCTGACCGCTTGCATGATGACGAGTTTCTCACACGACTGGCCTATCTGGGTGATGTTTTTTCTCCCCTGAATGATCTGAATCTGGGATTACAGGGACTCTCTGCAACTATATTCAATGTGCCGGACAAAATTAAGGCTATGATTAAGAAGTTGGAGCTCTTCTCTGTCTGCATTAACAAGGACAACACACAGGTCTTTTCATCATTGTATGATTTTTTTTGTGTGCAAATGAACTCAAGCTTACAGACAATGTCATATGTGGTATAGCGAAGCACCTGAGTGAGTTGGGTGCGCAATTACGCAGGTACTTTCCCAAAACGGATGACACTGGATTCATTATCCCTTTCATGTCCTGCCTCCAGTCCACTTACAGATATCTGAACAAGAGAGCCTCATCAAAATTGCAACAAGCGGTTCTGTGAATATTTTATCAGCAGCCACTGCCAGATTTCTAGATCAGAGTATCCTGCCTTGGCAAATCACGCTGTTAAGACACTGATGCACTTTGCAACCACATACCTTTGTGAGAGTGGATTCTCGGCCCTCACTAGCATGACAACTAAATACAGCCACACCATGTGTGGAAAATGATTTTAGACTGAGACTCTCCAATACAACCCAACATTGCAGAGTTACAGTTGAAGTCGGAAATTTACATACACCTTAGCCAAATACATTTAAACTCAGTTTTGCACAATTCCTGAAATTTAATCCTCGTAAAAATTCCCTGTCTTAGGTCAGTTAGGATCACCACTTTATTTTAATAATGTGAAATGTCAGAATAATAGTAGAGAGAATGATTTATTTCAGCTTTTATTTCATTCATTACAAGTTTACATACACTAAATTAGTATTTGGTAGCATTACCTTTAGATTGTTTAACTTGGGTCAAACGTTTCAGGTAGCCTTCCACAAGCTTCCCACAATAAGTTGGGTGAATTTTGGCCCATTCCTCCTGACAGAGCTGGTGTAACTGAGTCAGGTTTGTAGGCCTCCTTGCTCGCACACGCTTTTTCAGTTCTGCCCACAAATGTTCTATAGGATTGAGGTCAGGGCTTTGTGATGGCCACTCCAATACCTCGACTTTGTTGTCCTTAAGCCATTTTGCCACAACTTTGGAAGTATGATTGGGGTCATTGTCCATTTGGAAGACTCATTTGCGACCAAACTTTAACTTCCTGACTTATGTCTTGAGACGTTGCTTCAATATATTCACATAATTTTCCTACCTCATGATGCCATCTATTTTGTGAAGTGTACCAGCCCCTCCTGCAGCAAAGCACCCCCACAACATGATGCTGCTATCCCCGTGCTTCACGGTTGGGATGGTGTTCTTCGGCTTACAAGCCTCCCCCTTTTTCCTACAAACATAACGATGGTCATTATGGCCAAACAGTTCTATTTTTGTTTCATCAGATCAAGAGACATTTCTCCAAAAAGTACAATATTTGTCCCCATGTCCAATTTCCCTAGATGTTAAAAGGCCCAGTCAACTTAGTGTATGTAAACTTCTGACCCACTGAAATTGTGATACAGTGAATTATACGTGAAATAATCTATCTGTAAACAAATGTGGGAAAAATGTGTTGTGTCATGCACAAAGTAGACGTCCTAACCAACTTGCCAAAACTATAGTTTGTTAACAAGAAATTTGTGGAGTGGTTGAAAAACTAGTTTTAATGACTCCAACCTGGGACAAAATGGCGGACGGAAGACAGGGTGGTGCGGCAGGTGCCGCTTCTCATTCGAATGCTGTAATTTTATCTAAACCATCAGGTGTACGCCGACCCCAGCTAAGTAACTCATGCAAAGAGTTAAAGCGCAATTATGTGTTTTATCTCCAGTACTCTGCCATGATTGTCAGTTATGTAGCTGCTCTACTGATAATCTCAGTGCGTCCTTGCTGGGATGACACAATCAGTCTACTACCGGAGAATATTAACACCAAACACATTGGTTCACCGTTCCACGGGAGCGGACAGTACACAGCATACCATAATGTTCTGAATAATGGCCAAGTCTACCTCGCTCCTTATTCTACTGAACCGCTTAGGCGCAACAAACACAAGTCCAACATTTATCGGAAACTGTTAAACTACCTGTTCACTACCCTCCTGCTCTCCGGGGATGTGCAACTCAATCCTGGGCCCAACATCACCGAGCCAGCGATACGCACCGGAGTGGAAAGCGGTGGATGGCCTCGTCCACTGACCGTCGCCGCTGTGGAAGTGGGTGAGTGCTATGGTCCTATGGTTTCTCTCGACTCACCCGGCTCCAGGATAGATTTTGACTCTTCAAACATACCAAAGTCGCTATATGCGATCCCTGACTCTGCTTCTGGTACGCAAGCTGTTTTAATTAGTTCCCCGCATCCAGTGCAGGCGGGAGGGATTGTTAATTGCGCTACCGAACTGCCCCTAATCAAAACGAAACAAAACGGCCTAAACCCAGCCGTCAGAAAACACAGAAAATTTAACTTTTTTCAATGTGTCAATCACTCTCGAGTCATCTGGGACCCACGAGCTAAGCCCAAGGGACTACTAGGGGGGCACTTGAACATTCGTAGTGTCATTCCAAAAAGTGATCAAATTCAACATCTACTCAGACTCCAACCTTGACTTTCTCTGCCTCTCGGAGACATGGCTCCATGGAAACTCTCCATCTGCTGCTTTGATTGTGCCCGGCTACAATGTTTTCAGGAGAGACAGGACTGAAGGAAGAGGAGGGGGTGTGATGATTTACATTAAAGAACATATCCGATGTAAACAAATTGAGTGGTCATGTGATAATGAACTAGAATGTATTGGCCTGAACATTACACTGTCTCCCCAAATGTCTTTTACCCTCATTGGAATGTATAGGCCACCTTCCACCAAAAGTGTGTTTTTTGATCAGTTTAATAACATGCTTAGGGAATGTGATTTTGGGAAAGAGGTCATCTTAATGGGAGATTTTAACATTAATTATGAAGACAAGTGTTGTAGGAAAACCCTCAAACGGATCATTAATACCTTTGACCTTACACAGCTAGTTAAAGGACCAACCAGGGTGACTTGTTGCTCTAAAACACAGATTGATTTGGTGTTCAGTAATAAACCAGAGAGAGTGACTAAATCATTCAATATGGTTACTGGGCTATCTGATCATAATCTGACACTTATAGCCAGAAAGCTGTCTAAGAGCAGGTTTAACCTCTCTACTGTTAGAAAGCCTGATCAACTAAGAATACCTAAGAGTGAATTAAGCTATTTTGAAAACGCAATTAAGGGAATTAACTGGAATGATCTCTTGTCCTATGCAGACGTGGAAGCTGATAGTCAAGTTTTTCTATCCACAATCCAGACTACATTAAATGGTTTCCTAAAGAAAATCAAATCCATACCTGGCCAAAAGAGCACTCTTCCTTGGCTAAATGGAGAAATCTGGAAATTGATGAAAGAACGAGATTATTATCTAAAAATAGCCCTAAGATCCAAATTAGAGCATGACAGACGTAGGTTTACCATGTTGAGAAATAAGGTGATGAAAGAAATCAGACAGGCCAAGGCAAACTTTTTTATTAACATAATTGGTGAAGCAAAGGGAAATTCTAAACTGATCTGGGAGAATCTAAAAAAGTTAACAGGGAAAGACCATAGTAACACTGCAAAAAGACTAGAAATCATGGTGAATAACAATCTAACACAGGATGCAGTTGAAATAGCAATAGCCTTCAATTCCTACTTTATTGACTCTGTCAGGGTACTGACACAGAACCCCTCCACTGGTTTCTTGGGCTCAGTGCTAGTAAATGATGCTCAACCTGTCTTCATCATAAGGGAGGTTTCTGAGTCAAAGGTGGACAAGGTGATTAGCTCACTAAAGAACTCTAAAGCCAAAGATGTGTTTGGGATGGACTCTACCTTTCTTAAAAACTACAAAGAGTCACTCATTGGCCCCATTACTAAGGTCACCAACACATCTATTGGTCTCGGGGTGTTTCCAAGGGTATGGAAGTCGGCCATAATAACAGCCATCTTTAAATCAGGCGACCCTGCTGACGTGAGTAACTACAGGCCCATTAGTATATTACCTGTGGTGTCAAAGGTTGTTGAAAAGTGTGTAGCAGAACAACTGATTGCCCACCTCAACAACAGCCCCTTCACATTACATTCCATGCAGTTTGGCTTCAGAGCGAAACACTCCACAGAAACGGCCAACTGCTTTCTTCTGGAAAATGTGAAGTCCAAGATGGACAAAGGGGGCGTTGTTGGGGCTGTGTTTCTGGACCTAAGGAAGGCTTTTGATACTGTTAACCATGAGATTCTCATCACAAAATTGTCCAAGTTTAACTTTTCCCCTGATGCCTTGAGATGGATGAAATCATACCTTGAAGGCAGAACTCAGTGTGTCAGAGTGAGCAATGAGCTGTCGCCCACTCTTAGCTATGATGTGGGCGTGCCCCAAGGGTCAATACTGGGGCCCCTCCTGTTCAGCCTGTACATTAATGATCTGCCTTCTGTCTGTACTGGGTCTGAAGTTCAAATGTATGCAGATGATACAGTGATATATGTGCATGCAAAGAGCAAACAACAAGCTGCACAAGAACTCACTACTGTAATGGTCCAGGTTACAAAGTGGCTCAGTGACTCGTGTTTGCATCTCAATGTGAAAAAAACTGTTTGCATGTTCTTCACAAAGAGGGCAACAGATGCTACTGAGCCAGATGTCTATGTGTCAGGGGAGAAGCTCCAGGTGGTATCTGA
Organism: Salvelinus alpinus; assembly: GCF_045679555.1. Taxonomy (NCBI): domain Eukaryota; kingdom Metazoa; phylum Chordata; class Actinopteri; order Salmoniformes; family Salmonidae; genus Salvelinus; species Salvelinus alpinus. The sequence goes on from NC_092104.1 coordinate 18,719,696, forward strand.
TTTTAAGTACCTTGGCATCATACTTGATTCCAACCTCTCTTTTAAAAAGCACGTGAAAAAGGTAATTCAAATAACCAAATTCAACCTAGCTAATTTCCGATATATTCGAAATTGTTTGACTACAGAGGTAGCAAAACTGTACTTCAAATCTATGATACTCCCCCACTTAACATACTGCTTGACTAGTTGGGCCCAAGCTTGCTGTACAACAGTAAGACCTATTCAGTCTGTCTACAAACAGGCTCTCAAAGTGCTTGATAGGAAGCCCAATAGCCATCATCACTGTCACATCCTCAGAAAGCATGAGCTCCTGAGTTGGGAAAATCTTGTGCAATACACTGATGCATGTCTTGTATTCAAGATCCTAAATGGCTTGGCTCCCCCTCCACTCAGTATTTTTGTTAAACAGAAAACCCAAACATATGGCAGCAGATCCACAAGGTCTGCCATGAGAGGTGACTGTGTAGTTCCCTTAAGGAAAAGCACCTTTAGTAAATCCGCTTTCTCTGTGAGAGCTTCCCATGTCTGGAATACACTGCCGTCAGACACACATAACTGCACCACATATCACACTTTCACAAAATGCTTGAAGACATGGCTTAAGGTCAATCAGATTTGTGAACATGGTCCCTAGCTGTGTGTTGCCGCTTTCCATGTCTGTTGTCTAACTTGTGAGGTGTGGAAACACTTTGTTGCTTTTATGAATTTTGTCTTGCTGCTTTTTGTTCTATGTTGCTCTGTCTGTATGCTACGTCTTGCTTGTCCTATGTTGCTATGTCTGTATGCTATGTCTTGTTCTATGTTGCTATTGTCCATATTGTAATTGTTTTTAATAACCTGCCCAGGGACTGCGGTTGAAAATTAGCCGGCTGGCTAAAACCGGCACTTTTACTGAAACGTTGATTAATGTGCACTGTCCCTGTAAAAATAAAATAAACTCAAACTCAAACCTAAGTGTACGTAAACATCCAAATTAATTAATTAAACTGTATGTGCTTCCTTTCAAGCACACCCTTCTCATTAACCTGTGGTGAGTTATTCACCATTTTCAATTAACAAATAAAGTTTTATATGTAAGTTGGTTAAATAAAGAGCAAAATGATTGATTATTATAATATTATTATTTGTGCCCTGGTCCTATAAGAGCTCTTTGTCACTTCCCATGATCCGGGTTGTGACAAAAACTCACACTCATTCTAATGTTTAATACATGTGTCACGATCGTCTTCGGGTGAAAGAGAGGACCAAGGCGCAGCGTGATATAAATACATGATGTATTTATTTAAGGAAGACGAAGAACACTAAAACAAACTAAACAAAACAACAAACGACCGTGAAGCTATAATACGACAAGTGCAGAACACAGGCAACTTACGTAAAGACATAGACAATCACCCACAAACTACCTAATGACTATGGCTGCCTAAATATGGTTCCCAATCAGAGACAACGATAGACAGCTGTCTCTAATTGAGAACCAATCTAGGCAACCATAGACATACAAACACCTAGACTGAACACTGCCCCATAAACATACAAAAACCCTAGACAATACAAAAACACATACATCCCCCATGTCACACCCTGACCTAACTAAAATAATAAAGAAAACAAAGATAACTAAGGCCAGGGTGTGACACCATGTATCGTATAGTGTGTGTGGCAGGCTTAAAATGATGGCAAAAAACAACATTTGAGGGTGCGCTGACCCTGGTGCTAGAGGGGGTACAGCTGGAGTCTGCTGACCCTGGTGCTAGAGGGGGTACGCAGCTGGAGGTTGAATGTTTGAAGGGGTACAGGACTATAAAACATTTGGGAACCACTGCGATAGAGGAAACCAAGTCTAGCTTTGATATGTGCTGAGAGAAGGACAGTGTACCGTCTAGCCATACTCCCAAGTACTTGTATGAGGTGACTACCTCACGCTCTAAACCCTCCTTTCCATCTCTCTCTGTGTCCTGATGTGGTCAGGAGGAATGTAAGTCTGAATGAAACTGGATTACAGACCAGGGTTAGAGTTAGAGGGTTAGAGCCATGGCAGGTGTCTGCAATGTCAACATGCCATCTGGGTTAGAGTTAGCTGGACCTCGTCAGGCGGACAACGTTCTGACAACATTCTGTTATCATCTGTCTGAAGCAGCATTCTTTAGGCAAGGAGACGAGGATGGTCGTTTTACACAGGGCACAACCCGAACCCACAGTTTATAGCCTACGTTCAAAATGTCCCCTTTGTTGCACAGCCAGGTTGTATATAATTGAATAGACCCAAAACCCTACAGTACCAGGCCCATTACACAACCCTGTTCAGAATGGAAACCTGGCTGAGCTTTCAGTCTCTCTGTTTCACCAGACTATTTATTTGACTTCCATTTTATTACCCGTGAAGAATTTCATGGGATTTAAACCTCCACACTGGATTGATGTAAACCTCCACACTGGATTGATGTAAACCTCCACACTGGATTCATTTAAACCTCCACACTGGATTCATTTAAACCTCCACACTAGATTGATTTAAACCTCCACACTAGATTGATTTAAACCTCCACACTGGATTCATTTAAACCTCCACACTGGATTCATTTAAACCTCCACACTAGATTGATTTAAACCTCCACACTAGATTGATTTAAACCTCCACACTAGATTGATTTAAACCTCCACACTAGATTGATTTAAACCTCCACACTGGATTCATTAAACCTCCACACTGGATTCATTTAAACCTCCACACTGGATTCATTTAAACCTCCACACTGGACCCTACTCCTCCAAGGACATATAGAAGTATGCTTTTTAATGTCAGTTTGACAGACTAAGTAACTTTAGACAGAAAACAGATCTGTGTTTCTGAAGGATGCCGAGGCCAATCTCCTCCAGCTCTCTCTCTGCTGACCCCTCAATGTAAACGCTGTGCATTCGTCAGACTTGCGTCTGCCACTATTTTCTCCTTTCTTTAACCCCACAGCGAAGTGTGTGTGTGTGGCTTCCGGTCGTAGCTTTATCGAAGTGGTGTGTTCTTAGGGAGTCCCTGTGCCCAGCAGCAGCCCAGCAAAGCCCTAGCAGCCAGCCGGACCGTCACACTGTTTTCTCAGTCTGGCCGTCAGCTCCTGTACAAAGCTGGATCTCTTCAGGCCGAGCAGAGTGCTCTGCATAGCAGTGGGAGTGAAATGTTCAAATATTGGCCTTTCCTGTGTAGCTGGTTTGATGAAAGTGGGAGAGGGAGAGTGACACTGGGCGGCGGTGTCTGGCCTGTGGTCAGAGGCTGTTGCCAGGTCTATACAGTAGGGATATGAACCCTATGGGTCAAAAGTAGTGCACTTAATTGGGAATAAGGTTCCATTTGGGATGCAGGCAGAATGCAGCCCTTCCCATGATCCTTAGGGAGAGGGGGAGAGAGGGACATCTCAGCCTTAGTGAATCCCACTGTACACATGGAATGAAGGGTCCGCCCCTCAGTGCAATGCCTTCTGGGTACAAGAGCAATCGCACCGCTGGTCCTTTATAATGGTCTATTATAATATAATGGTTTATTTTTTAGATCTGACTGAGAAACAGATCTGAACACTGGAGAACATCTCTCAGGCAATAATTACCTTGTTTCCAGACAGACTCTCAGCCACAGGCCAAAGACACAGCAGGAGAGAAAAGACAGACAGACTCTCAGCCACAGACCATTTTAGTAATTTAGCAGACACTCTTATCCAGAGGTACTTACAGTAGTGAGTGCATACATTTTTGTATGTTTTTCCTACTGGCTTCCCGTGGGCATCGAACCCACAACCCTGACGTTTCAAGCGCCATGCTCTACCAACTTCATTTATTTTATATATATATTCAATAATTTAACCCCCCCAAGGTAAATAAAAAAGTATGGTTGGTTTTATATTGTTGAATTTATATGGCAAGTTTCAGATGAAGTCAGAGGCATGCAGAGGTTGGTCTTAGTTTGTAACATCAAAGAAAAAGGGAAATAGTTGCTGTGTAGAAGGGTTAATACTTTGTGTATTAATTGTACCATTTGTTGCTCATGTTTGGGTTCCCTGTTTTGCGAACCTGAAATGTGGGAGAATGTGAGAGATATGGTAGCCTAATCTTTGGCATGTTGTAATAATTTACAGTATATATGGTCAAGGGGTGTTGTACTCATATCAGCCGGCAGAGGGAGCCGCTCCCTCTAGTGGTCGCTTCCCGCACTCTCACTCTACAGTGGCTCTTATGCTAGCCGGCCTAGTCAGTTGAGTGAGAGAGCTAAGCCAACTGAAAACTGAAGAGATAAGCGGCAGATAAACTAAATAATTTAAATGTTAACATCAAGGTGAGCGAGTTATAAAGGATAGAATATGAAACACCACGGTAAGTGGAGTGTAATGATATCATTGTTGTTATTTTTAATGATGTTTTGATAGTTTAATTAATTTACAAAACTGTTAGCATAGAAGCTAACATCGGCTAAAGTTGCTCCAGTCAAGGTAGCCGGTCATAGTCATGGTGACAGGACCAACGAACGTTCACACAGTGTAAACCACTCCAGAGTGGTGCAGCGGTCTAAGGCACTGCATCTCAGTGCTAGAGGCGTCACTACAGACTCTGGTTTGATCCCGGGCTGTATCACATGATCGGGAGTCCCATAGGGCGGCGCACAATTGGCCCAGTGTCGTCCCAGGTTAGGGGAGGGTTTGGTCTGGGTAGGCCATCATTGTAAAATAATAATTTGTTCTTAACTGACTTGCCTAGTTAAATAAAGGTTAAATCAAAGGGAAAAACAAAAACAAAGGGAAACATTGTAACTTGCTGTTTTTAGGGATTTTTTATTTATTTCACCTTTATTTTATACTGAGACCAAGGTCTCTTTTACAGATGAGCCCAGAATTACATCAATTACAGAAAATACACACATCAAAATGCAAACAGAAAGAAAAATACAGTCATAAAAAACAAAGTCATTCATCAGTAATAAGGTCCTCAATCAGTGTAACGTACTCTGTTTCACGTAAACATGGCTCTCTCGGGTTATACTGTCGTCCAGCCATCTGGATTCTCATCGCGCCGACAGGAATAAACATTTATCCGGGAAGAAGAAGGGCGGGGGTGTATGTTTCATGATTAACGACTCATGGTGTAATTGTAATAACACAGGAACTCAAGTCTTTTTGTTCACCCGACCTAGAGTACCTCACTATCAAATGCAGACCGTATTACCTCCCAAGAGAATTCTCTTCGGTTATTGTCACAGCCGTGTATATCCCCCCTCAAGCCGATACCACAACGGCCTTCAAGGAACTTCACTGGACTTTATGCAAACTGGAAACCATATATTCTGAGGTTGCATTTATTGTAGCTGGGGATTTTAACAAAGCAAATTTGAGGAAAAGGCTGCCTAAATTCTATCAGCATATTGACTGTAGTACTTGCGCTGGAAAAACACTTGACCATTGTTACGCCAACTTCCGGGATGCATACAAGGCCCTCCCCCACCCTCCTTTCTGCAAATCTGACTACGACTCCATTTTGCTCCTTCCTTCCTATAGGCAGAAACTCAAACAGGAAGTACCCATGCTAAGGACTATTCAACGCTGGTCTGACCAATCGGAATCCATGCTTTAAGATTTTTTTGATCACGCGGACTGGGATATGTTCCGAGTAGCTTCCGAGAATAATATTGATGTGTACACTGAGACGGTTACTGAGTTTATCAGGAAGTGTATAGGAGATGTTGTTCCCACTGTGACTATTAAAACCTACCCTAGCCAGAAGCCGTGGATACCATCTCCCGGGTGGCGCAGTGGTCTCTGGGTTCGCGCCCAGGCTGGGCTGGGTTCGCGCCCAGGCTCTGTCGCAGCCGGCCGCAACCGGGAGATCCGTGGGGCGACGCACAATTGGCATAGCGTCGTCCGGGTTAGGGAGGGTTTGGCCGGTAGGGAGGGTTTGGCCGGTAGGGATATCCTTGTCTCAGTATGTAAAAAAAAAAATAACAAAAAAAAAAGTAATACAAAAAAATGTATGCATTCTACTGTAAGTCGCTCTGGATAAGAGCGTCTGCTAAATGACAGAAAATGTAAAATGTAAAAAAATGATAGATGGCAGCAATCGCACAAAACTGAAAGCGCGAACCACCGGGCTAACCCTAACCCTCCGATTTGACACAATGAACTCTATCAGAGAAGTAGTTGGTGAACCAGGAGAGGCAATCATTTGAGAAACCAAGGCTGTCGAGTCTGCCGATGAGGATGTGGTAAAGCCTTGGCTAGGTCGATGAATACGGCTGCACAGTAATGTCTCTTATCGATGGCGGTTATGGTATCGTTTAGGACCTTGAGCGTGGCTGACGAGCTCTGAAACCAGATTGCAGAGCGGAGAAGGTACATGGGATTCGAAATGGTCGGTGATCTGTTAACTTGGCTTTCGAAAGACTTTAGAAAGGCAGGGTGTGTTAGATGTAGGTCTGTAACAGTTTGGGTCTAGAGTATCTCCCCCTTTGAAGAGGGGGATGACCGCAGCTGCTTTTCAATCTTTGGGAATCTCAGACGATACGAAAGAGAGGTTGAACAGGCTAGTAATAAGGGTTGCAACAATTTCGGCGGATAATTTTAGAAAGAAAGGTTCCCGATCGTCTAGCCCGGCTGATTTGTAGGGGTCCAGATTTTGCAGCGCTTTCAGAACATCAGCTGTCTGGATTTGGGTGAAAGAGAAATGGGGGAAGCTTGTGCAAGTTGCTGTGGGGGGTGTAGTGCTTTTGACTGGGGTAGGGGTAGCCAGGTGGAAAGCAAGGCCAGCCATAGGAAAAATGCTTATTGAAATTCTCAATTATCATGGATTTATCGCTGGTGACAGTGCAGTGGGCAGCTGGGAGGAGGTGCACTTATTCTCCATTGACTTTACAGTGTCCCAGAACATTTTGGAGTTTGTGCTACAGGATGCAAATTTCTGTTTGAAAAAGCTAGCCTTTGCTTTCCTAACTGCTTGTGTATATTGGTTCCTAACTTCCCTGAAAAGTTGCATATCACGGGGGCTATTCGATGCTAATGCAATATGCCACAGGATGTTTTTGTGCTGGTCATGGGCAGTCAACCAAGGGCTATATCTGTTCCTGGTTCTACATTTTTTGAATGGGGCATGCTCATTTAAGATGGTGAGGAAAGCACTTTTAAAGAATAACCAGGCATCCTCTACTGTCGGAATGAGGTCAATATCCTTCTAGGATACCCGGGCCAGGTCGATTAGAAAGGCCTGCTTGCTGAAGTGTTTTAGGGAGCGATCCTGGTTGAAGACAGCCGAGGTGTATTTAGAGCGAAGGTTGGTTAGGATGATATCTATGAGGGTGCCAGTGTTTACGTATTTGGAGTTATACCTGGTGGGTTCATTGATAATTTGTGTGAGATTGAGGGCATCAAGCTTAGATTGTAGGATGGCCGGGGTGTTAAGCATGTCCCCGTTTAGGTCACCTAACAGCACGAGCTCTGAGTCAATCACCACCTTCCGGAGACACCTGAAACCCCACCTCTTCAAGGAATACCTAGGATAGGATAAAGTAATCCTTCTGACCCCCCCCCCCCCCTTAAAAGATTTAGATGCACTATTGTAAAGTGGTTGTTCCACTGGATGTCATAAGGTGAATGCACCAATTTGTAAGTCGCTCTGGATAAGAGCGTCTGCTAAATGACTTAAATGTAAATGTAAGATAGATATAGATAAGATAGATAATTCACATATGGTGTCCAGGGCACAGCTGGGGGCAGAAGGTGGTCTATAGCAAGCGGCAATGGTGAGAGACTTGTTTCTGGAAAGTAGAAGCTCAAATTGTTTTGGCACAGACCTGGATAGTAAGACAGAACTCTGCAGGCTATCTCTGCTACAGAAGTCAACAAATGAGAGCGCCTGGGGAATGGGAGTGGAGCTAGGCACTGCAGGGCCTGGATTAACCTCTACATCACCAGAGGAACAGAGGAAGAGTAGGATAAGGGTATGGCTAAAGGCTATAAGAACTGGTCGTCTAGTACGTTTGGAACAGAGAGTAAAAGGAGCAGGTTTCTGGGCACGGTAGAATAGATTCAAGGCATAATGTACAGACAAATGTATGGTAGGATGTGAATACAGTGGAGGTAAACCTATGCATTGATTGACGATGAGATAGAAAATGTCTCATTTTTAAATGAAACATCATTTAAACCAGGTGAGGTCACCGTATGTGTGGGAGGTGGTACTAAAGCATTAGCTAAGGCCTATTGAGCAGGGCTAGAGGCTCTACAATGAAATAAGGTAATAATTACTAACCAAAACAACAAATGGACAAGGCATATTGACATTAGGGTGAGGCATGCGTGGCCGAGTGATTATTGGGTCCAGTGAGTAGCTGGGCGAGCTGGAGACACTTTGATTCAGACAGCTAGCGGGCCGGGGTTAGCAGGCTAGCAGAAGGGCCTTAGAGGGACATCGCGACGGAAGAAGTCAGTTGTAGCCCCTTCGTTACGTTGGCAAATCAGTCGTGATGGATCAGCAGGGCTCCGTGTAGTAAAAGGGTCCAGGCCAATTGGCAAAATAGGTATAGTAGCACAAACAAATTGGCTGATGGACTTCTTTAGCTAACAGTCCGGTGTTGTAACGCTCGTCTTCCTCCTCGTCTGAAGAGGAGCAAGGATCGGACCAAAACGAAGCGTGGGTTGAATACATAATAATTTTTATAATAATAACGAAGACGAAAATACACTTGAACAAACTACAAAATAACAAACGACGTTAACAGACCTGAACTTGAGAACACATAAAACAATGAACGCACGAACACGAACGAACGAACGAAACGAAACAGTACCGTGTGGCGAACAAACACAGACACAGCAACAATCACCCACAAACAAACAGTGAGAACAGCCTACCTTAATATGGTTCTCAATCAGAGGAAACGTAAAACACCTGCCCCTGATTGAGATCCATATCAGGCTAATGCAATGAACCCAACATAGAAACACATAACATAGAATGCCCACCCAGCTCACGTCCTGACCAACTAAACAAGACTAAACAAAGGAAAATAAGGTCAGGAACGTGACAGGTGTGCTCAAGACAGCTAGTGGACCGCAGCTAGCAGGCTAGCAGATGGGCATTCAGGGGACGTCGCGACGGAGGAGCCAGTTGAAAAAAACCCTCAGGCGGATTACGTCGGTAGTCCAGTCGTGATTGATCGGTGCGTATCGGCAATAAATGGGGTCCAGGCCAATTGGCAAAGTAGGTATTGTAGCCCAAGGAGTGGCTGATGGACCTCTTCAGCTAGCCGGGAGATGGGCCTAGAGATGGGCTAGCTCCAGCTAACTGGTGCTTGCTTCGTAACAGAGACGTTAGCCAGGAGAAGCCAATCGGATAGCAGCTAGCTAGCTGCGATGATCCAGGTGAAGAGGTTCAGAGCTTGCGGTAGGAATCCGGAGATATGGAGAAAAAGCAATCCGATATGTTCTGGGTTGAATCGCGTTGTGCAGACTGGCAGGAGTTGTCCGGGCTAAAGGTTAGCTGATGGCCGCCAGCAGTGGATAGCTGACTACTAGCTAGTAGCTAGTTAGCGGGCTAGCTTCTGTTGGGGGTTCTGGTTCTAAAGTAAAGAAAATATCAGATCCATACCACATTGGGTGAGGCGGGTTACAGGAGAGTATGTTGAAGATGGGAAAAATATTAAAAATATATGCGAAGAAAAAATTAAATAAAAATATATATACACACGGGACACAACATGACAAAGACAAAAGATGCCTGACTGCTACGCCATCTTGGACCGGTGCCCCCGCACATTGCCTCTGTATCTGTACCCCCTGTATATAGTCTCGGTATTGTTATTTCACTGCTGCTCTTTAATTACTTGTTACTTTTATCTCTTATTCTTATCTGTATTTTCTGAAACTGCATTGTTGGTTAGGGGCTTGTAAGTAAGCATTTCACTGCAAGGTCTAAACCTGTTGTATTTGGCGCATGTGACTAATATATTTTTATTTGATTTGTACTGTAGTAGTACTAGTAGAAGTAGTGTGTAGTGGTAGCGGGTCTGTAGTGATGCCTGTAGCTCTTCAGTAAGGCCATTCTACTTCCAATGTTTGTCTATGGAGATTGCATAGAGGTCTGCTTGACCTTATACACCTGTTAGCAACGGGTGTGGCTGAAATAACCAAATCCACTCATTTGAATGGGTGTCCACATACTTTTCTATATATAGTGTATCGCTCAGATTTGGTCCAGCCATACATACCTACATATCTACACTTACGATACGGTCTGTGGTGTAAAGTACTTAAGTAAAAATACTTTGAAGTACTACTTAAGTAGTTGTTTTGGGTATGTCACACCTGTCCTTGTGCTTGTCTCCACCCCCCTCCAGGTGTCGCCCACCTTCTCCATTATCCCCTGTGTATTTATACCTGTGTTTTCTGTCTGTCTGTGCCAGTTCGTCTTGTTTGCCAAGTCAACCAGCATTTTTCTCCTAGCTCCTGTTTTCCCAGTCTGTTTTTCTCGTGCTTCTGGTTCTGACCCTTGTCTGTCCTGACTCTGTGCCTGCCTGACCATTCTGCCTGCCCCTGACCTCGAGCCTGCCTGCCGCCATGTACCGTTTTGGACTCTGACCTGTACTGTAATAGTAGTAGTAGTAGTAGTACTAGTAATAGTAGTGTTAATAGTAGTATTATTAGTAGTAGTAGTAGTAGTAATGCGTAGTAGTAGTGTTGTTGTGTAGTAGTAGTAGTAGTAGTAGTAGTAGTAGTAGTAGTGGTAGTAGTAGTAGTGTTGTTTTGTGGTAGTAGTAGTAGTAGTAGTAGTAGTAGTAGTAGTGGTAGTAGTAGTAGTAGTAGTAGTAGTAGTGGTGTTGTTCTTGTGTAGTAGTAGTAGTAGTAGTAATGTTGAATGAACAAAAAAGCAGAGCAAACTAGAATTATATTTGGCCCTAAACAGAGAGTACACAGTGGAAAAATACCTGACCACTGTGACTGACCCAAACTTAAGGAAAGCTTTGACTATGTACAGACTCAGTGAGCATAGCCTTGCTATTGAGAAAGGCCGCCTTAGCCTGTCTTCTCTTGAGAGCCAGGTCTGCCTATGTGCAACACTGCCCACAAAATGAGGTGGAAGTGGAGCTGCACTTCCTAACCTCCTGCCCAATGTATGACCATATTAGAGACACATATTTCCCTGAGATTACACAGAGCCACAAAGAATAAAAAAAAAAAAAAACGATTTTGATAAACTCCCATATCTACTGGGTGAAATACCACAGTGTGCTTCACAGCAGCAAGATGTGTGACCTGTTGCCACAAGAAAAGGGCAACCAATGAAGAACAAACACCATTGTAAATACAACCCATATTTATGTTCATTAAATTTCCCTTTTATACTTTAACCATTTGTACATCGTTACAACACTGTATATACAGTGGGGAGAACAAGTATTTGATACACTGCCGATTTTGCAGGTTTTCCTACTTACAAAGCATGTAGAGGTCTGTAATTTTTATCATAGGTACACTTCAACTGTGAGAGACGGAATCTAAAACAAAAATCCAGAAAATCACATTGTATGATTTTTAAGTAATTAATTTGCATTTTATTGCATGACATAAGTATTTGATCACCTACTAACCAGTAAGAATTCCGGCTCTCACAGACCTGTTAGTTTTTCTTTAAGAAGCCCTCCTGTTCTCCACTCATTACCTGTATTAACTTCACCTGTTTGAACTCGTTACCTGTATAAAAGACACCTGTCCACACACTCAATCAAACAGACTCCAACCTCTCCACAATGGCCAAGACCAGAGAGCTGTGTAAGGACATCAGGGATAAAATTGTAGACCTGCACAAGGCTGGGATGGGCTACAGGACAATAGGCAAGCAGCTTGGTGAGAAGGCAACAACTGTTGGCGCAATTATTAGAAAATGGTAGAAGTTCAAGATGACGGTCAATCACCCTCGGTCTGGGGCTCCATGCAAGATCTCACCTCGTGGGGCATCAATGATCATGAGGAAGGTGAGGTATCAGCCCAGAACTACACTGCAGGACCTGGTCAATGACCTGAAGAGAGCTGGGACCACAGTCTCAAAGAAAACCATTAGTAACACACTACGCCGTCACGGATTAAAATCCTGCAGCACACGCAAGGTCCCCCTGCTCAAGCCAGCGCATGTCCAGGCCTGTCTGAAGTTTGCCAATGACCATCTGGATGATCCAGAGGAGGAATGGGAGAAGGTCATGTGGTCTGATGAGACAAAAATAGAGCTTTTTGGTCTAAACTCCACTCGCCGTGTTTGGAGGAAGAAGAAGGATGAGGACAACCAAGAACACCATCCCAACCGTGAAGCATGGAGGTGGAAACATCATTCTTTGGGGATGCTTTTCTGCAAAGGGGACAGGGCGACTTCACCGTATTGAGGGGAGGATGGATGGGGCCATGTATCGCGAGATCTTGGCCAACAACCTCCTTCCCTCAGTAAGAGCATTGAAGATGGGTCGTGGCTGGGTCTTCCAGCATGACAACAACCCGAAACACACAGCCAGGGCAACTAAGGAGTGGCTCCGTAAGAAGCATCTCAAGGTCCTGGAGTGGCCTAGCCAGTCTCCAGACCTGAACCCAATAGAAAATCTTTGGAGGGAGCTGAAAGTCCGTATTGCCCAGCGACAGCCCCGAAACCTGAAGGATCTGGAGAAGGTCTGTATGGAGGAGTGGGCCAAAATCCCTGCTGCAGTGTGTGCAAACCTGGTCAAGAACTACAGGAAACGTATGATCTCTGTAATTGCAAACAAAGGTTTCTGTACCAAATATTAAGTTCTGCTTTTCTGATGTATCAAATACTTATGTCATGCAATAAAATGCAAATTAATTACTTAAAAATCATACAATGTGATTTTCTGGATTTTTGTTTTAGATTCCGTCTCTCACAGTTGAAGTGTACCTATGATAAAAATTACAGACCTCCACATGCTTTGTAAGTAGGAAAACCTGCAAAATCGGCAGTGTATCAAATACTTGTTCTCCCCACTGTATATAATATGACATTTGTAATGTATTTATTATTTTGGAACTTCTGTGAGTGTAATGTTTACTGTTAATTTTTATTGTTTATTTCACTTTTGTACATTATCTACTTCACTTGCTTTGGCAATGTTAACATGTTTCCCCTGCCAATAAAGCCCCTTGAATTTAATTTAATTGAATTGAGTAGAGAGGAGGGAAGGAGAGAGGAGAATGGAGAGGGGGAGAGGGGGATGAGAGAGTAGAGAGGTGAGGAGAGGAGAGAGGAGGGGCAGAGAGGGAGTGTAGACCATGTATCTGATGATGTCTGGACATTGAAACAGCACCCCTCTGTCTCAGTGGGTGTAGACCATGTATCTGATGATGTCTGGACATTGAAACAGCACCCCTCTGTCTCAGTGGGTGTAGACCATGTATCTGATGATGTCTGGACATTGAAACAGCACCCCTCTGTCTCAGTGGGTGTAGACCATGTATCTGATGATGTCTGGACATTGAAACAGCACCCCTCTGTCTCAGTGGGTGTAGACCATGTATCTGATGATGTCTGGACATTGAAACAGCACCCCTCTGTCTCAGTATGTGCAGCCCATGTATCTGATTCTGTCTGGATCAAAAGAGTATGGCATGTCATACTATTTCTGTCCAGACATCATCAGATACATGGGCTACACATACTGAGACAGAGGGGTGCTGTTTCGCTGTCCAGACAGCATCAAAAACATGGGCTACACCCACTGAGACAGAGGGGCGCTGTTTCGCTCGCAAGGATGCTTTCTCCAGTGATATAGTTTCAGCAGAGAGGAAGAGGCGAAGCGAGAGGGCTCACTCTCGCAAAAATGTGTCCAATATAAACCCAATGCGTTTCTATGGGAATATTATGCAGACCTAAGCTTGTCTCCTGCCTTCCCGCCTTTGGGAGTAAGACGTCCATTCTTAGGGGGGAGACATGAGCATCTCGTCATTATACAGATCTCTGGTGTCACAGCCTCTTGTGAATTGGAAAGGAAAGTTGGCGGGTGCACAGTGCACTGTTAGGATGCTGGATTGCCCTAAAGTAAATTGATGTTTCGCCAAAATGTAATATTATTACTCCTGTCTTAATAAAATAATTAAAAATACTTCACCAGGGAGCATGACTTAACCACAGAGGATCATTAGCTTCTTTTAAACACATTGTTTCAATTCATAAGTGCGTTTGGGAAGCCCGCAATTTGGGTAGTGCGATGAAAGAGCAAAATATCATGATCTGATAATCCCATATATCCAGTGGAAACATCATAAAAAAAGAGCTTTCGGTCCTGAGCTCACTGGCGCAGGAAACTATGAGGGACCGGAATAGGCTAGTTGATACAATGTTGCAAGTTTGTGAGCAACAGCTTCTGGCCGACCCAGTGATGATTTGATACAATGTTGAACTTCACTAGCAATAGCTCAAGTCAAGACAGATAGAAAGGGAGGCAGACAGGTGGAAAAGAGAAATTCATGTGATTGAAAGAACCAGAATTTTCATCAGGATATTTTCTACTGTTTTTATTTGTCGGCTTTAGGCCTATGTATTTTATTTAGTTGATGATGGAAGTTATAGGCCTACTGCTGCATTGGCCTATAGGCTATCTCTGAGTTATAGGCCTACTGCTGCATTGGCCTATAGACTATCTCTGAGTTATAGGCCTACTGCTGCATTGGCCTATAGGCTATCTCTGAGTTATATGCCTACTCCTGCATTGGTCTATAGGCTATCTCTGAGTTATAGGCATACTGCCGCATTGGCCTATAGGCTAACTCTGAGTTATAGACCTACTGCTACATTAACCTATAGACTATCTGAGTTATAGGCCTACTGCTATATTGGCCTATAGGCTATCTCTGAGTTCTATGGAAGTTATAGGCCTACTGCTGCATTGGTCTATAGGCTATCTCTGAGTTATAGGCCTACTGCTGCATTGGCCTATAGGCTATCTCTGAGTTATAGGCCTACTGCTGCATTGGTCTATAGGCTAACTCTGAGTTCAACCAATTTGACAGAGCTTGAAGATTTTTTTTAAAGAATACTGGGCAAATGTTGAACAATCCAGGTGTGGAAAGTTCTTAGAGACTTCCCAGAAAGACTCACAGCTGCAAACGCTGCCAAAGGTGATTCTAAAATGTATTGACTCAGGGGGTTGAATACTTATCTAATCAAGATACTGTGCACAGTATTAGTATTTTATTTTTCATAACATTTTACACGTTAGAATTTTTCTTCCACTTTGACATAAGAGTATTTTGTGTAGATCGTTTACAAAAAAATGACAAATCCATTTTAGTCCCACTTTGCAACACAACGAAATGTGGAGAAAGTCTAGGGGTGTGAATGCTTTCTGAAGGCACTGTAATGTAACCCCACCCCTTAGAGCTAGAACCCTAACAGCCAACCAACCAGAGCCCGACCAGAGCAGGGCCCATTTCCCAGGACCTCTGAGTTCCTCTTTAAAGGCCCAGTGCAGCCAAAAATGTGATTTGCCTGTGTTTTATATATATTTCCACACCATGAGGTTGGAATAATACTGTGAAATTGTGAAAATGATGATAATGCCCTTTTGGTGTAAGAGCTGTTTGAAAAGACCGCCTGAAATGTCAGCCTGTTTAAGTGGGTGGAGTTCGACAGGCAGTGAATTTGTTAATTGACCAGTAAAAAAAGAGAGTTCCAAACCTCTCTGCCAATAACAGCTAGTTTTCAGTTTTAACCTCCCCACTCACACCACTCCCAGACAGTCTTAGAAAAATTATTGCTTGAGAAATTGCTCTTGCTAAGAAGCTATTTTTGTTATTTTTGACCATTTTGATTGAAAACAATCACAGTAAGGTACTTAATTGTTACCCAGAAATGATTTGATATTGAGATAAAAGCGGATGCATTGGGCCTTTAAACAACCATAACATTTCATCTGTCCATTCTCAGAAGCAGAAGGAGTATACACTTTGGAGGGAAGCCAAACTCAGAACCAATCAGGAGAAGAGATTGTGCCACTCCTGGACATATCAACTCTCCAAAGAGCCACTCCAAACTTCTTCCCGGGCAAAAGCTACAAACAAAATGATACAATTTCCTCTTCATATTTCAATTGTTTGTCTATTTCAATCCCACTTGTACTGTTCTGCCTGTCATAGCCAGGGATCCAATGCCAATCAAAACAGCAATGTATTTGTAGAGCCTTGAAACAAGCCTGAGCCAGGAACACAAAGGGATAGTCCAGGATGTTGGCAATGAGGCCCTTCATCTACTTCCCCAGAGTCAGATGAACTCGTGGATACGTTTGTTATGTCTCTGCGTTCAGTTGTAAATAGAGGGAAAATATATACGCTTTGGAACTATTCTCTGATGAGATGCGTTCCAAAATCTCTTCTTGGGAAAAGAAACATGAGCAAAATGTTGAATATCTTTCCTCCTTTGAGTGAGAATCTTTTGAAGCAGGAATGTAAAGTCCCAGAAAAAGAGTCAAGACCCTGGAGCCCTGTGCCCACAGCTCTGCTTTGAGACCATTCAGGTACTAGTGACATTTCACACACCGATAGTGGTGTTGGCACGTTCTGCCGCACCCATATTCAAACGCCGCTGTCAGTGGTTTAAAGTACTTAAGTAAAAAATACTTTAAAGTACTACTTAAGTATTTTTTGGGGTATCTGTACTTTACTTTACTATTTGTATTTTTTGACAACTTATACTTTTAGTTGACTACATTCCTAAAGAAAATAATGTACTTTTTACTCTATACATTTTCCCTGACACCCAAAAGTACTCATTACATTTTGAATGCTTAGCAGGACAGAAAAATGGTCCATTTCCCGCACGTATCAAGAGAACACGTGGTCATCCCTACTGCCTCTGATCTGACCAACTCACAAAACACAAATGCATAATTTATAAATGATGTCTGGGTGTTGGAGTGCGCCCCTCGTTTTCTGTAAAATTGAAAAATAATGATATTTTTTATACATTTTATACTTAAGTATATTAAGAACCAAATACTTTTAGACTTTTACTCAAGTAGTATTTCACTGGGTGACTTGAACTTTTACTTGAGTAACTTTCTATTAAGGTATTAAGGTATCTTTACTTTCACTCAAGTATCACAATTGGGTACTTTTTCCACCACTGGCCGATGTCACACTCCTCATAGACTAGCAAGTAATTTTAGGGCAGCTCATGTTTCAGTCATTAGGAAATTGACAAACAACACAGGTGCAGAGTCTGTCATTACACGCAGGTTAACATGCAGTGAGGCCAGTACAACACGTCTTGAAATGCAGGTACTTAGGCTTTCAAATCCAAGTGAATTTATCTACAGAGCCACGGATTATTTTAAGGATGGCACAATTACCAACCAGCCGTTTGATAATGACAGCAGACATTTTAGAGTGGCTTAAAGCAGACTGGCTCGCTCTCGGGGTCCATCTCGTGTAGACTGGACTACAGGTTCTGGCCTGTAAGCAAGGTACACAAGAACCTTTTGAATCCACGACTGTGGATAACGTTTATATCAATATTTTGGCCATGAAACTCCATCCTGTGACAATGTTACTAACAATACTCACACAACAATCAGGCTGCCGCCTGAGTAAAGCGTTAGATTTGGGTGGTCCTGCACTTTCCACTGAAGTCTTACATGGGCCACTAATATTGAATCCTGGATACCCTAACAACTTGTGTTGAATCTAACTATGTTATCCCACAGTGGGCTAACTGCAAACCAACACGACATGTAGTGAACACATTGGGACTTGAGGAGGGGCAGTGCCCCCAGGCATTTCAGCCACGGTGTAGACTCTTCTACTCCCAGTCAATGTACTGCCTGTCTCAGGACAGGTCATCTGGCATCCAAGTGGTGGAACCTTAGATTTGGGAATCCACCTTTATGCGTCTTAAACTAGGCACAATGGAGCAAACGTTCCAGACTTGAATAGGACTCGTCCGTCCCTAGTGGCAGCTGCATCTGTGTCTCTCTCCAGCAACCAGACAAGCCAAGCTACAGAGATCAGACATTTTTCCTATTCATTGAAACCCTAATTCGTCAAGTGTTCGTTGTTTATTAACATGAATAGCAGGTTTTAACCGACAATGCAATCATTGGACAGACCGCAGTGGGTTTTTGGAAACATGGGTTTTTATTATGCTGGTGTTGTCTTGGTTAAGCATAGGACAGGTTTCATCTTTTACAATGTCTAGACATCCTCCCACTGCATGGTGTGAGCGGGTAATTATAGAGCAGCGTTTCCCAAACTCGGTCCTAGGGACCCCAAGAGGTGCAAGTCTTGGTTTTTGCCCTAGCAATACACAGCTGATTCAAATAACGAACTCATCATCAAGCTTTGATTATTTTAATCAGCTGTGTAGTACTAGAGCAAAAAAACAAAATGTGAGTTTGGGAAATGCTGTTATAGAGACAATTATCCTGCAAACCCTCTGATAAATATCCTGACCTATTTGAGAAAAGGTGCAGTCTCTATCCCAATGTTTTAAACTCAAAATGCAGCTGGCCTGGAGCTCAGACTAACTGTAGTTCTAACATAGCGGGGTAGGCTGCGACAATGTATTCTCAAACATGTATTTTACCCTTTTCATCTTGTGTGGTAATCAATCAACAAATGTATTTACAAAGCCCTTTTTTACTTCAGCTGATGTCACAAAGTGCTGTACAGAAACCCAGCCTAAAACCCCAAACAGCAAGCAATGCAGGTGTAGAAGCACGGTGGCTAGGAAAAACTCCCTAGAAAGGCCAGAACCTAGGAAGAAACCTAGAGAGGAACCAGGCTCAGAGGGGTGGCCAGTCCTCTTCTGGATGTGCCGGGTGGAGATTATAACAGAACATGGCCATTTAGGCCAGATCGTTCTTCAAGTGTCAGGTTTTGGCCAGGACTGTTTAGGTTTTGTTCACTAGATGTCCCCCTTGCACCTTTTTTGTACCTTTTGTTTTTCTTGCTCCAATTATTGTTTGCACCTGTAAGTCATTCCCTTGTTAGTATTTAAACCCTGTCTGTTCCTTAGTTCCTTGCTCAGTGTTTGTAAGTTAGCACCCAGCCCCAGCCCAAGCCTTGTTTTATATAGACTTTTCTCTTGTTGGATTTTCCAGAGGTTCTCTGGTTTTGTTCTTGTTTAGTATTTGAGTAGTCTTTTGAGGTTTGTTTTTCCCTGCTGTTTTTTACCACTTTGTGGATTTTTTGTTGTATTTTGGAGGATATCCATTTTTCATTAAACCACCATCTCTAGTACTGCTGTGTCTGCCTCATCTTCTGGGTTCTGCCAATTATTAAGTGACTGTTTCTCGCACCGGGTCCTGACATCAAGATGTTCAAACGTTCATAGATGACTAGTAGGGTCAAATAACAATCACAGTGGTTGTAGGTTGCAACAGGTCAGCACCTCAGGAGTAAATGTCACTTGGCTTTTCATAGCTGAGTGTTCAGAGGTCGAGACAGCAGGTGTGGTAGAGAGACAGAGAGAGGGAAGGAGAGAGAGAAAGAGAGAACGGGAGAGGAAGGAAGAGAGGGGGAGAGGGAGAGACAAAACAGAAGGTCTGGGACAAGAAAGTGTCTATCTGAGCCCCCCTCCATCTTGAACACATCATGGTGGAATTTAGCCATGTCCGCCATATCAATATTAGCTGATCCCTTGCACATACACATAAGCCTATCTTAGGCTTGTGAACGGCTGCTCGGCCATCAAAACCCATTTCATTAAGCTCCCGACGAACAGTTGTTGTGCTAACGTTGGAACTCTGTAGTGAATGTTGCAACCGAGGCCAGACCATTATTACGCGCTGTGCTTCAGCACTCACCGGTCCTGTTCTTGTTGCTCCTAGACGTTTCTACTTCACAATAATAGCACTTACAGTTGACCGGGGCAGCTCTAACAGGGCAGAACTTTGACAAACTGACTTGTTGGAAAGGTGGCATACTATGACTGTGCCACCTTGAAAGTCACTGAGCTCTTCTGTATCGACCATTCTACTGCCAATGTTTGTCTATGGAGATTGCATGGCTGTGTGCTCGATTTTATATTCCTGTCACCAACGGGTGTGGCTGAAATAGCCAAATCCACTAATTTGAAGGGGGTGTCCACATACTTTTGTATATATATGTATGTCATCTTTAATATTGCTTTTGAACTGTTTTACAGAACGTCTTATTGCTTTTTGTTTTTAACATGTTGTGTTTAGTATATTACTAAGTTCTGTTTCTAGTCATCTAAACTCAAGAATTGTTTTTATTAATGATTATCATATTTTCAAGGCAAACCTGCTCCTAGAGGGGGGAGGCTATTACAATCTGCACTTTCTCTCTTTCTCTGATAGTGGAACGTTAATTATGCGTTCAAAGGTCTTTCATTCCATTTTGTATCCATCTGATTAATACTTGATCAACTCTGAGGTTACCATTGACCAGACCAACATACAAAGCCAAACACTGACTGGTAACTCTTCACTGTAATAATGTTTTGATGTGATTGAACTGTTGTGTTCTCTCTGCCTTTAACAAATAATACCGTTTTATTGAGCTTGTTTGAAGGAATGTGTTACCCAGGGACATGTGCATGTCTAAAGCAAGAAGAAACTCCCGATGCCATTGGCCCAAGGACTAGAGGTTGTGTTCCATAAGCTGGACTGAAGACTAAAGGACAAACTATCTTGTGGTCCGTTTCTTCCTGTATTGGACACAGGCTGTTCATGTACAGCTTCTGTCCAGGGGGGATTTGTACGCTCGGCCTTAAACTATGTGCTCTCTGTCACCTCTGGGTCTGCATGGCAAATGGCCCAGGAGCACAAGGAAAACACTCCCCCCTGTTTAGAGGCCAACATGTCTCTCTCGCTGTCTCTCTCTCACACACACGCACGCACGCACGCACGCACACACACACAGTATAAAGCGGACTGACTGTTGGAATCTGTGACAGAATATTACTACTGCAGCCATGTTTGTATCTATTTGAGACTTCTTGCCTGAAGATAACACAGTGGCCAGTTTATTAGGTACACCACCCCGCTCACAAAAATAGTTTGCTCCTAAAGCAGGCAGACAAGTATCGAGGCATTCTCAGCAACGTTGAGCATGGTATGATCATCGGTGCCAGGATGGCCAGTTCCAGTATCTCAGAAACGGCTAGCCTCCTAGGCTTTTCACGCAGGACAATGTCTAAGGTTTACCTAGCACATCGTGCGACAAGCAAAAATCATCCAGTCAGCGGCAGTCCTGTGGGCGAAAACAGCTCGTTGATCAAATCAAATTGTATTAGTCAAATGCGCAGAATACAACAGGTGTAGTAGACCTTACAGTCAAATGCTGAATACAACAGGTGTAGACCTTACAGTGAAATGCTTACTTACAAGCCCCTAACCAACAGTGCAGTTTAAAAAATACAGATAAGAATAAGAGATAAAAGTAACAATTAATTAAAGAGCAGCAGTAAAACATTTCAATATATACAGGGGGGTGCCGGTACAGAGTCAATGGCGGGAGCACCGGTTAGTTGAGGTAATATGTACATGTAGGTAGAGTTATTAAAGTGACTATGCATAGATGACAACAGAGAGTGGCAGTGGTGTGGAGAGGTCGAAGGAGAATGACAAGAATCGTGCAAGCTATCAAAGCAAGCGGTAAAGCTTCATATGACACAAATTTTCACATTGTAGCACCTACAGATGAAACATTATGGACTCTTACAACCTTTTACGGCTAGGGGTTCCGCTAGCGGAACGTTCCGACAACAACCGGTGAAATGGCAGAGCGCGAAATTCAAAACAATTATTCGAAATATTTAACTTTCATACATTCACAAGTCCAACACACCAAATTAATGCTTAACTTCTTATTAATCTAGCCACTGTGTCAGATTTCAAAAAGGCTTTACGTCGAAAGCAAACCATGCTATTATCTGAGGACAGCACCCCATCAAACAAACACAGACAATCATATTTCATCCCGCCAGGCGCGACACAAAACTCAGAAATAACGATATAATTCATGCCGTACCTTTGAAGATCTTCCTCTGTTGGCACTCCAATATGTCCCATAAACATCATAAAAAGTCATTTTGTTCGATTAATTCCGTCGTTATATCTCCAAGATGTCCATCTATTTGGCGCCTTTGATTAAAAAAAACACCGGTTCCAACTCTCGCAACATGACTACAAAATATCTAATAAGTTATCTGTAATCTTGATCCAAACATTTCAAACAACTTTCCTAATACAACTTTAGGTATTTTTTTACGTAAATAATCGATAATATTTAAGACGGGATAAACTGCGTTCAATAGCGGATGAAAACAAAGTGGAGCGAGCTTTCAGGTCGCGCGCCCCTAACAAACAGTACACTTCACTCAACCCTCGTTCTGAACAGCTATACTTCTTCATTTCTCAAAGGAAAAACATCAACCAATTTCTAAAGACTGTTGACATCCAGTGGAAGAGATAGGAACTGCAAGCAAGTGCCTTAGAAATCTAGATCCACATAGAAATTCATTGAAAAGAGAGTGACCTAAAAAAAAACATTCCTGGATGGTTTGTTCTCGGGGTTTTGCCTGCCAAATAAGTTCTGTTATACTCACATAAATCATTTTAACAGTTTTAGAAACTTTAGAGTCTTTTCTATCCAAAACTACCGATTATATGCATATCCTAGCTTCTGGGCCTGAGTAGCAGGCAGTTTACTTTGGGCACGCTTTTCATCCAAAATTGCGAATGCTGCCCCCTATACCAAGAAAGTTAAACCTGTAACATCTACATATTTTATTTTTATTTAACTAGGAAAGTCAGTTAAGAACAAATTCTTATTTTCAATGACGGCCTAGGAACAGTGACGGCCTGAACAGCCTGTTCAGGAACGACAGATTTGTCAGCTCAGGGATTTGAACTTGCAACCTTTCAGTTAATAGTCCAACGCTCTAACCACTAGGCTACCCTGCCGCCCCACACCAGATGAAACATTATGGAGTCTTAAAGGAGGCCTGTAACACCTACAGATGAAACATTATGGAGTCTTAAAGGAGGCCTGGGTAAGGTCAAAATGTCCTAAATATGCCAACTTTGATTAAATATTTCTCAATTATGCTTTTAGATACAAATGTTAAATATGTGTCAACAATCCTTCCTCCAAAGGACCGTTCTATGAAAGATATATCATGAAAATCCCCTAAATCATGTTATTTTTTTGTCTGGGTTTCGTGAGGAATCACTCAATAGATTGTTTCCTCTGTGTTGCCTAAGAATCATTGCATTCACAGTGTTGTGGATCTGTGGCTGAAGTAGTGCTACTCCATGAGTTATTAATGTGTTGTGGATCTGTGGCTGAAGTAGTGCTACTCCATGAGTTATTAATGTGTTGTGGATCTGTGACTGAAGTAGTGCTACTCCATGAGTTATTAATGTGTTGTGGATCTGTGGCTGAAGTAGTGCTACTCCATGAGTTATTAATGTGTTGTGGATCTGTGGCTGAAGTAGTGCTACTCCATGAGTTATTAATGTGTTGTGGATCTGTGGCTGAAGTAGTGCTACTCCATGAGTTATTAATGTGTTGTGGATCTGTGGCTGAAGTAGTGCTACTCCATGAGTTATTAATGTGTTGTGGATCTGTGGCTGAAGTAGTGCTACTCCATGAGTTATTAATGTGTTGTGGATCTGTGGCTGAAGTAGTGCTACTCCATGAGTTATTAATGTGTTGTGGATCTGTGGCTGAAGTAGTGCTACTCCATGAGTTATTAATGTGTTGTGGATCTGTGGCTGAAGTAGTGCTACTCCATGAGTTATTAATGTGTTGTGGATCTGTGGCTGAAGTAGTGCTACTCCATGAGTTATTAATGTGTTGTGGATCTGTGACTGAAGTAGTGCTACTCCATGAGTTATTAATGTGTTGTGGATCTGTGGCTGAAGTAGTGCTACTCCATGAGTTATTAATGTGTTGTGGATCTGTGGCTGAAGTAGTGCTACTCCATGAGTTATTAATGTGTTGTGGATCTGTGGCTGAAGTAGTGCTACTCCATGAGTTATTAATGTGTTGTGGATCTGTGACTGAAGTAGTGCTACTCCATGAGTTATTAATGTGTTGTGGATCTGTGACTGAAGTAGTGCTACTCCATGAGTTATTAATGTGTTGTGGATCTGTGGCTGAAGTAGTGCTACTCCATGAGTTATTAATGTGTTGTGGATCTGTGACTGAAGTAGTGCTACTCCATGAGTTATTAATGTGTTGTGGATCTGTGGCTGAAGTAGTGCTACTCCATGAGTTATTAATGTGTTGTGGATCTGTGGCTGAAGTAGTGCTACTCCATGAGTTATTAATGTGTTGTGGATCTGTGACTGAAGTAGTGCTACTCCATGAGTTATTAATGTGTTGTGGATCTGTGACTGAAGTAGTGCTACTCCATGAGTTATTAATGTGTTGTGGATCTGTGGCTGAAGTAGTGCTACTCCATGAGTTATTAATGTGTTGTGGATCTGTGGCTGAAGTAGTGCTACTCCATGAGTTATTAATGTGTTGTGGATCTGTGGCTGAAGTAGTGCTACTCCATGAGTTATTAATGTGTTGTGGATCTGTGGCTGAAGTAGTGCTACTCCATGAGTTATTAATGTGTTGTGGATCTGTGGCTGAAGTAGTGCTACTCCATGAGTTATTAATGTGTTGTGGATCTGTGGCTGAAGTAGTGCTACTCCATGAGTTATTAATGTGTTGTGGATCTGTGGCTGAAGTAGTGCTACTCCATGAGTTATTAATGTGTTGTGGATCTGTGGCTGAAGTAGTGCTACTCCATGAGTTATTAATGTGTTGTGGATCTGTGGCTGAAGTAGTGCTACTCCATGAGTTATTAATGTGTTGTGGATCTGTGGCTGAAGTAGTGCTACTCCATGAGTTATTAATGTGTTGTGGATCTGTGACTGAAGTAGTGCTACTCCATGAGTTATTAATGTGTTGTGGATCTGTGGCTGAAGTAGTGCTACTCCATGAGTTATTAATATCTCCAACATCTGACAGTCTGATAAAAACAGCTGTGAAACGATCAGCGCCGGTGAAGAATATTATATAAGCCAGCTACCATGGGTAGGCTTACATGTTTCCTCAATGTTGGAGATGTCTGAAAGATAATCCTTAAAGGTTATACTTTACATTTGTTCACAAAATTCATGTAAACTGTAAGTCTATGTTTTTCACGCATATTATACTGAGTTTGACCCAGACCCAGCAACTTTCCCCATGAATTTATGAAGCCTGAGTTTGATAATCAATCACATTTATTTATAAAGCCCATTTTTACATCAGCAGTTGTTCCAAATTGCTTTATTGTAACCCAGCCTAGACCCCAAAGAGGTTTAGGAAAATTAGTAATGTCCCGGGTAGAGGACAAGCTTTCACACCAGTCCACCACTGTAATCCATTACATTACCAGCAAAAATATTGTAATCAGATTACAGATACTTTAAAAAAACTACTAGGATTTTTTCAGAAAAAAAAACATTTTTCACACACTTTCTTTTCCATAATGACATTCAAATTAGCATTGAAAAAAGGGGCAAGTTTAAGTTTGTCTGCCTGAGCGAATCTGAACACAAGTCAAGTTTGATGGATCATGGGAAAAGATCAGGAACAGGCTTTTGTAGGCAACAGTCCAACCTATGTCTTCCAATGCTGCGACTGCTGTCGGTATCCAAAGATTATCCAACTTGAAGAAACGCTTGGAGGTAAGGAGGACAGCAGTGATGTAGCCTACGGCAGGGGTGTAGCCTACGGCAGGGGTGTAGCCTACGGCAGTGATGTAGCCTACGGCAGGGGTGTAGCCTACGGCAGTGATGTAGCCTACGGCAGGGGTGTAGCACAGTTTTGCGTGGCTCCCGCAAGGTTCCGAGCTTGAGGCCCTGGGTCTGAACCCCGCCTTGTGCAACTGGGTCCTGGACTTCCTGACGGGCTGCCCCCAGGTGGTGAAGGTAGGAATCATCCACTTCACTGATCCTCAACACCGGGGCCCCTCAAGGGTGCGTGCTCATTGAGTTGGAAGCCAAGCACGCCTCTGACTTAATCATCAAGTTTGCAGACGACACAACAATAGTAGGCTTGATTACCAACAACGATGAGACAGCCTACAGGGAGGTGAGGGCACTCTGAGTGTGGTGCCAGGAAAATAACCTCTCACTCAACGTCATCAAAACAAAAGAGAGGATCATGGACTACAGCAAACAGCAGAGGGAGCACCCCCCATCCACATCGACGGGACAGCAGTGGAGAAGGTTTAATAACAACCATTCTATCAGACCTTTCCTCACTCTGACAGAGTGGAACTTAGACAAAAATATCACTGAGTTGATGTTTTACAGAGTTGACAAAAATGTATGATTCTTCTTCATTCAAGTGTATACACAGTAGACATTTAGTTCTTCCTTCAAGTGGTATACACAGTAGACATTAGGTTCTTCATTCAAGTGGTATACACAGTAGACATTTAGTTATTCATTCAAGTGGTATACACAGTAGACATTTAGTTATTCATTCAAGTGGTATACACAGTAGACATTTAGTTCTTCATTCAAGTGGTATACACAGTAGACATTTAGTTATTCATTCAAGTGGTATACACAGTAGACATTTAGTTATTCATTCAAGTGGTATACACAGTAGACATTAGGTTCTTCATTCAAGTGGTATACACAGTAGACATTTAGTTATTCATTCAAGTGGTATACACAGTAGACATTTAGTTCTTCATTCAAGTGGTATACACAGTAGACATGAGGTTCTTCCTCAGTTGCTTTATGACTCTTAATTAAATGTAGCATATCTGAAGCAAAACGTATATTCTATCTTAATCTATGAGGCAGATTGAGTGGACAGTTTGTGGTTGTGACCATAGTGATTCCAATATTGTTTGTTTAAATCTATCAACAGTAGAGAACTTTCCAGACCATCAGTGGTCTTGTTGCTCTACATGAGGACATGAAGAACTGGTCCTTATGGTTTAGCTGGCCCAGCTCATTACTGATTCATTTAGGATTTTAGACCAATCTGACGGAGTTGAACAAATCTCCGGACACTTCTTTTAGTAATCACAGTTTTGACATAAATATATTTTACATTCTCAGAGGGCTATTGCAAGAAACTACATAATTACATATTTTATTAGGATCCCCATTAGCTTTAGCGAAGCCGCAGCTACTCTTCCTGTGGTCCACACAGAACATGAAACATGACTTAATACAGAACATGAACAGACATGAACAGCTCAAGTACAGAACTACATATATTTTTTAAAAGGCACACGCAGCCTCCATATCAATACATACACAAACTATCCAGGTCAAATAGAGGAGAGGCGTTGTGCCGTGAGGTGTTGCTTTATCTGTTTTGAAACCAGGTTTGCTGTTCATTTCAGCAATGTGAGATGGAAGGGAGTTCCGTGCAATCATCGTGCTAAATAATATTGGATGCTTTCTTGAATTCCGTCTGGAAAAGACCCCTGGTTGCATGTCTGGTGGGGTAGGTGTGTGTATCAGAGCTCTGTGTAAGTTGACTATGCAAACAATTTTGAATTTTCAACACGTGAATGTTTCTTAGAAAAATAAGAAGTGATGCAGTCAGTCTCTCCTCAAGTATTAGCCAAGAGAGACTGGCCTACATAATATTATAAACTCAGCAAAAGAAGAAACGTCCTCTCACTGTCAACTGCGTTTATTTTCAGCAAACTTAACATGTGTAAATATTTGTATGAACATAACACGATTCAACAACTGAGACATAAACTGAACAAGTTCCACAGACATGTGACTAACAGAAATGGAATAATGTGTCCCTGAACAAAGGGGGGGTCAAAATCAAAAGTAACAGTCAGTATCTCGTGTGGCCACCAGCTGCATTAAGTACTGCAGTGCATCTCCTCTTCATGGACTGCACCAGATTTGCCAGTTCTTGCTGTGAGATGTTACCCCACTCTTCCACCAAGGCACCTACAAGTTCCCGAACATTTCTGGGGGGAATGGCCCTAGCCCTCACCCTCCGATTCAACAGGTCCCAGACGTGCTCAATGGGATTGAGATCCGGGCTCTTCGCTGGCCATGGCAGAACACTGACATTCCTGTCTTGCAGGAAATCACGCACAGAATGAGCAGTATGGCTGGTGGCATTGTCATGCTGGAGGGTCATGTCAGCATGAGCCTGCAGGAAGGGTACTCACTCCTGGTGAGACCAAACCACGACTCGTCAGTGAAGAGCACTTTTTGCCAGTCCTGTCTGGTCCAGCAATGGTGGGTTTGTGCCCATAGGCGACGTTGTTGCCGGTGACGTCTGGTGAGGACCTGCCTTACAACAGGCCTACAAGCCCTCAGTCCAGCCTCTCTCAGCCTATTGTGGACACTCTGAGCACTGATGGAGGGATTGTGTGTTCCTGGTGTAACTCGGGCAGTTGTTGTTGCCATCCTGTACCTGTCCCGCAGGTGTGATGTTCGGATGTACCGATCCTGTGCAAGTGTTGTTACACGTGGTCTGCCACTTCGAGGACGATCAGCTGTCCATCCTGTCTCCCTGTAGCACTGTCTTAGGCATCTCACAGTATGGACATTGCAATTTATTGCCCTGGCCACATCTGCAGTCCTCATGCCTCCTTGCAGCATGCCTAAGGCACATTCATGTAGATGAGCAGGGACCCTGGGCATCTTTCTTTTGGTGTTTTTCAGAGTCAGTAGAAAGGCCTCTTTAGTGTCCTAAGTTTTCATAACTGTGACCTTAATTGCCTACCGTCTGTAGACAGTGTTTAAACCCTTTACAATGAAGATCTGTGAAGTTATTTCGATTTTTACGAATTATCTTTGAGAGACAGGGTCCTGAAAAAGGGACATTTCTTTTTTTCCTGAGTTTATTAGCCCTCTGATTACAATGAAGAACAAAAATGTGCTGCTTTGTTCTGGGCCCACTGCAGCTTAACTAAGTGTTTCTTAGCAGCCCTTGACCACATGGCTGGACAATAATCAAGATAATATAAAACTAGAGCCTGCAGGACTTGCTTTGTGGAGTGTGGTGTAAAAAAGTAGATAATCTCTTTTTACAGACCTCTCCCCATCTTTACAACCATTGAATCTATATGTTTTGACCCTGATAGTTTACAATCTAAGGTAACACAGAGTATTTTAGCCTCCTCAACTTGTTCAACAGCCACACAATTCATTACCAGATTCAGCTGAGGTCTAGAGCTTAGGGAATGATTTGTACCAAATACAATGCTCTTAGTTTTAAAGATATTCAGGACCAGTTTATTACTGGCCACCCATTCCAAAACTGACTGCAACCTCTTGCTAAGGGGTTCAATGGCTTCATTAGCTGTGGTTCCTGACACATATATGGTTGAATCATCAGCATACATGGACAAAGGATTTGTTTAATGCCAGAGTCATGTAATTGCTAAAAATAGAAAAAACAAGAGGGCCTAGCCACCTGCCCTGCGGTACACCACACCCTACATGTTTGGCATTTGAGAAACTTCTATTAAAGAAAACCCTCTAAGTTCTATTAGATAGATAGCTCTGAATCCACAATATGGCAGAGGTTGAAAAGCCATAAAACATTTGTTTTCTTAACCAGAGGTTATGACCAATAATATCAAATGCTGCTCTGAACTCCCCCAATCTATTATCAATTTATTTTATCCAATCATCAGTCATTTGTGTCAGTTCATTGCATAAGATAATTTTTCAGTTAATAACCATTATTGCCAGATTTTTTTAAATTGAAATTGGAATCCTTTGCTGACAAGGGCATTTCCAGGCATAGAGCAGACATGGAAATGAATAATATTGAAAGTACTTCCAACTATAAAAAATAAAGTTTGCCTGCCGAACAAGTACTGTCACGGCTTTCAAGAACCTCTGAGCTAATTTCTTGCTGATCAACACATTTTGCCATGAGGCTGAGAGAGAGCTGTTGCAGTTTAAGCTAATTTCCTGTAATTCTAAACATTTCTTTCATGGCTTATGGCATGTTCAGATACTATCTGGGTGGCCCGACCTCTGGTGGGACCCGCCTTGCGGGGGCTGCAGGTTGTGTGTGCTATGCCAGCGGACTATGGGTGATATGGGTATCACTTACAGTATAGATATATGCATAGCCCACTGATGTGAATCACACTACTATCACACCACTACCGCTCTCTCATTTAGCTATTAGTGTCTTATGGATTGTGGTTGTTGTGGATGGCTGTTCACAAATGTATTCATTTGTGAACCCCCCTTAAAAGAGTTAGATGCACTATTGTAAAGTGGTTGTTCCACTGGATATCATAAGGTGAATGCACCAATTTGTAAGTCGCTCTGGATAAGAGCGTCTGCTAAATGACTTAAATGTAAATGTAAATGTATTCAGATCCCTTGACCTTTTCCATATTTTGTTATGTTACAGCCTTATTCTAAAATTGATTAAATTATGTTTTCCTCATCAATCTACACACAATACCCCAAAATGACAAAGCAAAAACAGGTTTTGTGAAATTGTAGCAAATGTATCAAAAAGTAAAAAACTGAAATCCCTTAAGTATGTTTTCTCCAATGCATGTAAACATTGTAAATGTAAACAAACACTGTATAACCTCATAAAAATGGTTAAAACAATCATTTAAATATCATGGATGGTCAGTCCTTGCATCCATAGCTCTATGAATGAGTGGGTACATTCCTCCCCGCCCATCACTCAGCGTTTTACCAAAACAGAGGCAGGTTGTCACTTTGTTATTGTTTCAACTGTGGATTCACCTTTTAAACAGCTGCAAATGATGAAGATATCAAGGAGTCACCAACATAAACACTAGGCCTATAGCAGCAATATGGAATACATTTTTCACATCAGTAGTGCTCAAAGCATGCCATTCCATGAGAGCAGGATTTATTTTTCAACTCGAAGCAATGAACCCAATCAGTCCTCCATTACAACAAAAGCATAAAAAACAGAGTAGGGCTGGCTAATATATCCATCGTTTTTAGGTTATTCTCAGGAAAAACAATTAGGCTAATCTATACTTCCATATTTCCAAGTCCTGTTTTTGAAGCTCAAGCGATATTCAATTCATTGGAATGACTGGAAATCTGACATACTTTGCTTTTTAATGTAAAGATATAACCTAATCCTATTATTATCTGTAGTAGAAAGCAATGGGTTAGAAGAATCCCACATAACCAACCCATAAAGTAATATGTAATATCCATTTCTGGCCAGCTATGTAAACTCTAACATTGATTTTTCCTGCAATAGATGTCATTCAATTGGTGATATTCTTCTGGGCTCCCAAGTGGCGCAGAGGTGACACTACAGTCCCTGGTTCAAATCCAGGCTGAATCACATCTGGCTGTGATTGGGAGTCCCATAGGGCAGTGCACAATTGGCCCAGTGTTGCCAGGGTAGGCTCTTTGTAAATAAGAATGTGTTCTTACCTAGTTAAATACATTTATTCAAGATACCTCTTTAGGGAAAAGTAATCAGATAATTTTACTGAGTTTGGGTAATCCAAAAGTTACGTTACTGATTACAATTTTGTACAGGTAACTAGTAACTAACGGATTACATTAAGAAAGTAACCTACCCAACCCTGACCATGTGTCTTTTCTCTCCTTTTTTCTCGATGCGTTTCTCTCCCTGGGAAAGAGTAAATGGCTGACGTCACGGCAGGGCTGGTCTCTCGTTTATTACCGAAGTGCCAGGTTGCAAAGAGCTCGCTTCACACAGTGCGCTGTGTCTGCCTGTAAACGTAGAGGGCTAGCTCACCCCATACACTCAGCTAGGGATGTTTTACTAACTACTTTATAAACAGAGGACAACACAAACATTGACACAAGTGCTGTAACTCTCTTAACTTTGACTAAACGGTAATTAGTTTAAAAGTCAGTTGAAACATTCACTGAAGTTTGACTTTTGAATTAGGACGAAAGTTGTCTGTCCTTTTTTGTTTCTTTTTGCTGAAGAGCGGATTGCTTGTTAAAACTCTACTTTTGGATTGGTTGATATTTTCTTAGACTCGAAGAGAAACTGTAAGACTCGATCGAGATGGTTGTCCTGTCACTGACGGTACTAGTAGGATTTATAGGAAGTCTGACTTCAGCCGACAACGTAAGTGTCTTTCACTTTACCGTTATCTGGATACTTTGTAGGTACTTTGTGTTTGTTAACGACCTTTGAGTTACAAAGTGTTGCAAGCAGAAGTTAAAAAGTTGCCTGTAACTTCTAGCAGAACTTCTAGAAGAACTGTACGCCTCTCTAAAATATATTGAGAAGTTAGATCTAACTTCAGATATACTTTCTGTCACTGAACTAAAGTGTGCAACTTCGTGACTCCACCTGGTCAGATCACACAATGAAGCATCGAATACGAGCTTCTGATGTGAAATTGTAAGGAATTTAGATAGGCCCATAGATGTTATTTCTTACCAAAACTATCGTAGGCAAACCTAGTTGAAAGACCATGCATATTTTATAGAAAAACCTTTATTAAAATGTGAACCTTTGATTTTGATTAAATGAACATGTTTTTCTATCCCTCTCCAGGCTGATGCCATAGATAAAGAAGGTAAGACTATTTGTTGTTATTTTTACCTTTGATTGAACTTATGAATGAACTTATTTTTAGCATTAATATCAATTAACTTAACTAACTTATTTCTCATGGGTTTTTATTTTGTATTTTTAGTTCTACTATTTTGATATTGAATAGTGCAGTGTTGGGTAGCGCAGACTGGCGCATGTGACAAATCCAAACGAAAGCTTGAACTTCATTCATATATAACACGCTGGTTTGTAAACAACAGCTGTAATGTTATGATCAACTCAACGTAATATAGTAACTCATGTCTAATCTGGGTGGAAGGGGAGGAGTGTGTCTGTCTCTCTGTATGTGTGTCTGGTCAGCCATACACACTCACTTTCATTACATGACTGAGTTGCTTTAAAGGTTTTATTAGAAGGGGAAAACTGCTATTGCTAGAATCCTTTACATCTGCTGCCACTCTGAGGTCAGGAAGCAGTGAGCTGCAACAATGTCCTGCAGGATCCCAAATACATATCCTACTTTCCCGTCCAAAATCACCACAACATCCTACATCAGGATCCCCTCTAGCTCTGGTCCAGGGTGTTAGCGCGTTCCTTTACTACGAACTCTTTAGTAGAGGCACACACACTAATGCCCCTGGACCAGACCCAGATCCCCTCCACATCCTACTGCATTAGACGTGAGCTCTGGGCCCTATTACAGTTCTATAGCGTTACAGTTCTATAGTGTTATAGTTCTATAGTGTTACAGTGCGTTAGGTTATAATGTTAGTTCTATAGTGTTACAATGATTTAGGTTATAATGTTAGTTATATGGTGTTATAATGCCAGTTCTATAGTGTTATAGTTCTATAGTGTTACAGTGCGTTAGGTTATAATGTTAGTTCTATAGTGTTACAATGATTTAGGTTATAATGTTAGTTATATGGTGTTATAATGCCAGTTCTATAATGTTACAATGATTTAGGTTATAATGTTAGTTCTATAGTGTTACAGTTCTATAGTGTTATAGTTCTATAGTGTTACAGTTCTATAGTGTTACAGTTCTATAGTGTTACAGTTCTATAGCGTTACAGTTCTATAGTGTTACAGTTCTATAGCGTTATAGTTCTATAGTGTTACAGTGCGTTAGGTTATAATGTTAGTTCTATAGTGTTACAATGATTTAGGTTATAATGTTAGTTATATAGTGTTATAGTTCTATAGTGTTACAATGATTTAGGTTATAATATTAGTTATATAGTGTTACTGTGCTATAGTGTTACAGTGCTTTAGGTTATAATGTTAGTTCTATAGTGTTATAGTTCTATAGTGTTACAGTGCTTTAGGTTATAATGTTAGTTCTATAGTGTTACAGTTCTATAGTGTTACAGTTCTATAGTGTTACAGTGCTTTAGGTTATAATGTTAGTTCTATAATGTTAGTTCTATAGTGTTACAGTTCTATAGTGTTACAGTTCTATAGTGTTACAGTGCTTTAGGTTATAATATTAGTTCTATAATGTTAGTTCTATAGTGTTACAGTGCTTTAGGTTATAATATTAGTTCTATAATGTTAGTTCTATAGTGTTATAGTTCTATAGTGTTACAGTGATTTAGGTTACAATGTCAGTGCTATAGTGTTATAGTTCTATAGTGTTACAGTTATATAGTGTTACAGTTCTATAGTGTTACAGTGCTTTAGGTTATAATGTTAGTTCTATAATGTTAGTTCTATACTGTTACAGTGCTTTAGGTTATAATATTAGTTCTATAATGTTAGTTCTATAGTGTTACAGTTCTATAGTGTTACAGTTCTATAGTGTTACAGTTCTATAGTGTTACAGTGATTTAGGTTACAATGTCAGTGCTATAGTGTTATAGTTCTATAGTGTTACAGTTCTATAGTGTTACAGTTCTATAGTGTTACAGTGCTTTAGGTTATAATGTTAGTTCTATAATGTTAGTTCTATAGTGTTACAGTGCTTTAGGTTATAATGTTAGTTCTATAATGTTAGTTCTATACTGTTACAGTGCTTTAGGTTATAATGTTAGTTCTATAGTGTTACAGTTCTATAGTGTTACAGTTCTATAGTGTTACAGTTCTATAGTGTTACAGTTCTATAGTGTTACAGTTCTATAGTGTTACAGTTCTATAGTGTTACAGTGCTTTATGTTATAATGTTAGTTCTATAGCGCTACAGTTCTATAGTGTTTCAGTTCTATACTGTTACAGGGCTTTAGGTTATAATGTCAGTTCTATAGTGTTACAGTTCTATAGCGTTACAGTTCTATAGTGTTACAGTTCTATAGTGTTACAGTGATTTAGGTTATAATGTTAGTTCTATAGCGTTACAGTTCTATAGTGTTACAGTTCTATAGTGTTACAGTGATTTAGGTTATAATGTTAGTTCTATAGTGTTACAGTTCTATAGCGTTACAGTTCTATAGTGTTACAGTTCTATAGTGTTACAGTGATTTAGGTTATAATGTTAGTTCTATAGCGTTACAGTTCTATAGTGTTACAGTTCTATAATGTTACAGTGCTTTAGGTTATAATGTTAGTTCTATAGCGTTACAGTTCTATAGTGTTACAGTTCTATAGTGTTATAGTTCTATAGTGTTACAGTTCTATAGTGTTACAGTTCTATAGTGTTACAGTTCTATAGTGTTATAGTTCTATAGTGTTACAGTTCTATAGTGTTACAGTTCTATAGTGTTACAGTTCTATAGTGTTACAGTTCTATAGTGTTACAGTTCTATAGTGTTAGTTCTATAGTGGTACAGTTCTATAGTGTTACAGTGCTTTAGGTTATAGTGTTACAGTTCTATAGTGTTACAGTTCTATAGTGTTACAGTTCTATAGTGTTACAGTTCTATAGTGTTACAGTTCTATAGTGTTACAGTTCTATAGTGGTACAGTTCTATAGTGTTACAGTTCTATAGTGTTACAGTTCTATAGTGTTACAGTTCTATAGTGGTACAGTTCTATAGTGTTACAGTTCTATAGGTTATAATGTTAGTTCTATAGTGTTACAGTTCTATAGTGTTACAGTTCTATAGTGTTACAGTTCTATAGGTTATAATGTCAGTTCTATAGTGTTACAGTTCTATAGTGTTACAGTTCTATAGTGTTACAGTTCTATAGGTTATATTGCCAGTTCTATAGTGTTACAGTGCTTTAGGTTATAATGTTAGTTCTATAGTGTTACAGTGACTTAAGTTATAATGTTAGTTATATGGTGTTATAATGTTAGTTCTATAGTGGTACTGTGCTTTAGGTTATAATGTTAGTTCTATAGTGTTACATTTCTATAGTGTTACAGTGCTATAGGTTATAATGTTAGTTCTATAGTGTTACATTTCTATAGTGTTACAGTTCTATAGTGTTACATTTCTATAGTGTTACAGTGCTATAGGTTATAATGTTAGTTCTATACTGTTACATTTCTATAGTGTTACAGTGCTTTAGGTTATAATGTTAGTTCTATACTGTTACATTTCTATAGTGTTACAGTGCTTTAGGTTATAATGTTAGTTCTATACTGTTACATTTCTATAGTGTTACAGTGCTATAGGTTATAATGTTAGTTCTATAGTGTTACATTTCTATAGTGTTACAGTGCTATAGGTTATAATGTTAGTTCTATAGTGTTACATTTCTATAGTGTTACAGTGCTATAGGTTATAATGTTAGTTCTATAGTGTTACATTTCTATAGTGTTACAGTGCTATAGGTTATAATGTTAGTTCTATAGTGTTACATTTCTATAGTGTTACAGTGCTATAGGTTATAATGCACCCGGCACAGCCAGAAGAGGACTGGCCACCCCTCATAGCCTGGTTCCTCTCTAGGTTTCTTCCTAGGTTTTGGCCTTTCTAGGGAGTTTTTCCTAGCCACCGTGCTTCTACACCTGCATTGCTTTCTGTTTGGGGTTTTAGGCTGGGTTTCTGTACAGCACTTCGAGATATTAGCTGATGTACGAAGGGCTATATAAAAATAAACTTGATTGATAATGTTAGTTATATAGTGTTATAGTTCTATAGTGTTACAATGATTTAGGTTATAATATTAGTTATATAGTGTTACTGTGCTATAGTGTTACAGTGCTTTAGGTTATAATGTTAGTTCTATAGTGTTATAGTTCTATAGTGTTACAGTGCTTTAGGTTATAATGTTAGTTCTATAGTGTTACAGTTCTATAGTGTTACAGTTCTATAGTGTTACAGTGCTTTAGGTTATAATGTTAGTTCTATAATGTTAGTTCTATAGTGTTACAGTTCTATAGTGTTACAGTTCTATAGTGTTACAGTGCTTTAGGTTATAATATTAGTTCTATAATGTTAGTTCTATAGTGTTATAGTTCTATAGTGTTACAGTGATTTAGGTTACAATGTCAGTGCTATAGTGTTATAGTTCTATAGTGTTACAGTTATATAGTGTTACAGTTCTATAGTGTTACAGTGCTTTAGGTTATAATGTTAGTTCTATAATGTTAGTTCTATACTGTTACAGTGCTTTAGGTTATAATATTAGTTCTATAATGTTAGTTCTATAGTGTTACAGTTCTATAGTGTTACAGTTCTATAGTGTTATAGTTCTATAGTGTTACAGTGATTTAGGTTACAATGTCAGTGCTATAGTGTTATAGTTCTATAGTGTTACAGTTCTATAGTGTTACAGTTCTATAGTGTTACAGTGCTTTAGGTTATAATGTTAGTTCTATAATGTTAGTTCTATAGTGTTACAGTGCTTTAGGTTATAATGTTAGTTCTATAATGTTAGTTCTATACTGTTACAGTGCTTTAGGTTATAATGTTAGTTCTATAGTGTTACAGTTCTATAGTGTTACAGTTCTATAGTGTTACAGTTCTATAGTGTTACAGTTCTATAGT
Source organism: Salvelinus alpinus (assembly GCF_045679555.1). Lineage (NCBI taxonomy): Eukaryota > Metazoa > Chordata > Actinopteri > Salmoniformes > Salmonidae > Salvelinus > Salvelinus alpinus. Next base: position 18,757,104 of record NC_092104.1, read on the forward strand.
GTTACAGTTCTATAGTGTTACAGTGCTTTATGTTATAATGTTAGTTCTATAGCGCTACAGTTCTATAGTGTTTCAGTTCTATACTGTTACAGGGCTTTAGGTTATAATGTCAGTTCTATAGTGTTACAGTTCTATAGCGTTACAGTTCTATAGTGTTACAGTTCTATAGTGTTACAGTGATTTAGGTTATAATGTTAGTTCTATAGCGTTACAGTTCTATAGTGTTACAGTTCTATAGTGTTACAGTGATTTAGGTTATAATGTTAGTTCTATAGTGTTACAGTTCTATAGCGTTACAGTTCTATAGTGTTACAGTTCTATAGTGTTACAGTGATTTAGGTTATAATGTTAGTTCTATAGCGTTACAGTTCTATAGTGTTACAGTTCTATAATGTTACAGTGCTTTAGGTTATAATGTTAGTTCTATAGCGTTACAGTTCTATAGTGTTACAGTTCTATAGTGTTATAGTTCTATAGTGTTACAGTTCTATAGTGTTACAGTTCTATAGTGTTACAGTGCTATAGGTTATAATGTTAGTTCTATAGTGTTACAGTTCTATAGTGTTACAGTTCTATAGTGTTACAGTTCTATAGTGTTAGTTCTATAGTGGTACAGTTCTATAGTGTTACAGTGCTTTAGGTTATAGTGTTACAGTTCTATAGTGTTACAGTTCTATAGTGTTACAGTTCTATAGTGTTACAGTTCTATAGTGTTACAGTTCTATAGTGTTACAGTTCTATAGTGTTACAGTTCTATAGTGGTACAGTTCTATAGTGTTACAGTTCTATAGTGTTACAGTTCTATAGTGTTACAGTTCTATAGTGGTACAGTTCTATAGTGTTACAGTTCTATAGTGTTACAGTTCTATAGGTTATAATGTTAGTTCTATAGTGTTACAGTTCTATAGTGTTACAGTTCTATAGTGTTACAGTTCTATAGGTTATAATGTCAGTTCTATAGTGTTACAGTTCTATAGTGTTACAGTTCTATAGTGTTACAGTTCTATAGGTTATATTGCCAGTTCTATAGTGTTACAGTGCTTTAGGTTATAATGTTAGTTCTATAGTGTTACAGTGACTTAAGTTATAATGTTAGTTATATGGTGTTATAATGTTAGTTCTATAGTGGTACTGTGCTTTAGGTTATAATGTTAGTTCTATAGTGTTACATTTCTATAGTGTTACAGTGCTATAGGTTATAATGTTAGTTCTATAGTGTTACATTTCTATAGTGTTACAGTTCTATAGTGTTACATTTCTATAGTGTTACAGTGCTATAGGTTATAATGTTAGTTCTATACTGTTACATTTCTATAGTGTTACAGTGCTTTAGGTTATAATGTTAGTTCTATACTGTTACATTTCTATAGTGTTACAGTGCTTTAGGTTATAATGTTAGTTCTATACTGTTACATTTCTATAGTGTTACAGTGCTATAGGTTATAATGTTAGTTCTATAGTGTTACATTTCTATAGTGTTACAGTGCTATAGGTTATAATGTTAGTTCTATAGTGTTACATTTCTATAGTGTTACAGTGCTATAGGTTATAATGTTAGTTCTATAGTGTTACATTTCTATAGTGTTACAGTGCTATAGGTTATAATGTTAGTTCTATAGTGTTACATTTCTATAGTGTTACAGTGCTATAGGTTATAATGCACCCGGCACAGCCAGAAGAGGACTGGCCACCCCTCATAGCCTGGTTCCTCTCTAGGTTTCTTCCTAGGTTTTGGCCTTTCTAGGGAGTTTTTCCTAGCCACCGTGCTTCTACACCTGCATTTCTTTCTGTTTGGGGTTTTAGGCTGGGTTTCTGTACAGCACTTCGAGATATTAGCTGATGTACGAAGGGCTATATAAAAATAAACTTGATTGATAATGTTAGTTATATAGTGTTATAGTTCTATAGTGTTACAATGATTTAGGTTATAATATTAGTTATATAGTGTTACTGTGCTATAGTGTTACAGTGCTTTAGGTTATAATGTTAGTTCTATAGTGTTATAGTTCTATAGTGTTACAGTGCTTTAGGTTATAATGTTAGTTCTATAGTGTTACAGTTCTATAGTGTTACAGTTCTATAGTGTTACAGTGCTTTAGGTTATAATGTTAGTTCTATAATGTTAGTTCTATAGTGTTACAGTTCTATAGTGTTACAGTTCTATAGTGTTACAGTGCTTTAGGTTATAATATTAGTTCTATAATGTTAGTTCTATAGTGTTATAGTTCTATAGTGTTACAGTGATTTAGGTTACAATGTCAGTGCTATAGTGTTATAGTTCTATAGTGTTACAGTTATATAGTGTTACAGTTCTATAGTGTTACAGTGCTTTAGGTTATAATGTTAGTTCTATAATGTTAGTTCTATACTGTTACAGTGCTTTAGGTTATAATATTAGTTCTATAATTTTAGTTCTATAGTGTTACAGTTCTATAGTGTTACAGTTCTATAGTGTTATAGTTCTATAGTGTTACAGTGATTTAGGTTACAATGTCAGTGCTATAGTGTTATAGTTCTATAGTGTTACAGTTCTATAGTGTTACAGTTCTATAGTGTTACAGTGCTTTAGGTTATAATGTTAGTTCTATAATGTTAGTTCTATAGTGTTACAGTGCTTTAGGTTATAATGTTAGTTCTATAATGTTAGTTCTATACTGTTACAGTGCTTTAGGTTATAATGTTAGTTCTATAGTGTTACAGTTCTATAGTGTTACAGTTCTATAGTGTTACAGTTCTATAGTGTTACAGTTCTATAGTGTTACAGTTCTATAGTGTTACAGTGCTTTATGTTATAATGTTAGTTCTATAGCGCTACAGTTCTATAGTGTTTCAGTTCTATACTGTTACAGGGCTTTAGGTTATAATGTCAGTTCTATAGTGTTACAGTTCTATAGCGTTACAGTTCTATAGTGTTACAGTTCTATAGTGTTACAGTGATTTAGGTTATAATGTTAGTTCTATAGCGTTACAGTTCTATAGTGTTACAGTTCTATAGTGTTACAGTGATTTAGGTTATAATGTTAGTTCTATAGTGTTACAGTTCTATAGCGTTACAGTTCTATAGTGTTACAGTTCTATAGTGTTACAGTGATTTAGGTTATAATGTTAGTTCTATAGCGTTACAGTTCTATAGTGTTACAGTTCTATAATGTTACAGTGCTTTAGGTTATAATGTTAGTTCTATAGCGTTACAGTTCTATAGTGTTACAGTTCTATAGTGTTATAGTTCTATAGTGTTACAGTTCTATAGTGTTACAGTGCTATAGGTTATAATGTTAGTTCTATAGTGTTACAGTTCTATAGTGTTACAGTTCTATAGTGTTACAGTTCTATAGTGTTAGTTCTATAGTGGTACAGTTCTATAGTGTTACAGTGCTTTAGGTTATAGTGTTACAGTTCTATAGTGTTACAGTTCTATAGTGTTACAGTTCTATAGTGTTACAGTTCTATAGTGTTACAGTTCTATAGTGTTACAGTTCTATAGTGTTACAGTTCTATAGTGTTACAGTTCTATAGTGGTACAGTTCTATAGTGTTACAGTTCTATAGTGTTACAGTTCTATAGGTTATAATGTTAGTTCTATAGTGTTACAGTTCTATAGTGTTACAGTTCTATAGTGTTACAGTTCTATAGGTTATAATGTCAGTTCTATAGTGTTACAGTTCTATAGTGTTACAGTTCTATAGTGTTACAGTTCTATAGGTTATATTGCCAGTTCTATAGTGTTACAGTGCTTTAGGTTATAATGTTAGTTCTATAGTGTTACAGTGACTTAAGTTATAATGTTAGTTATATGGTGTTATAATGTTAGTTCTATAGTGGTACTGTGCTTTAGGTTATAATGTTAGTTCTATAGTGTTACATTTCTATAGTGTTACAGTGCTATAGGTTATAATGTTAGTTCTATAGTGTTACATTTCTATAGTGTTACAGTTCTATAGTGTTACATTTCTATAGTGTTACAGTGCTATAGGTTATAATGTTAGTTCTATACTGTTACATTTCTATAGTGTTACAGTGCTTTAGGTTATAATGTTAGTTCTATACTGTTACATTTCTATAGTGTTACAGTGCTTTAGGTTATAATGTTAGTTCTATACTGTTACATTTCTATAGTGTTACAGTGCTATAGGTTATAATGTTAGTTCTATAGTGTTACATTTCTATAGTGTTACAGTGCTATAGGTTATAATGTTAGTTCTATAGTGTTACATTTCTATAGTGTTACAGTGCTATAGGTTATAATGTTAGTTCTATAGTGTTACATTTCTATAGTGTTACAGTGCTATAGGTTATAATGTTAGTTCTATAGTGTTACATTTCTATAGTGTTACAGTGCTATAGGTTATAATGCACCCGGCACAGCCAGAAGAGGACTGGCCACCCCTCATAGCCTGGTTCCTCTCTAGGTTTCTTCCTAGGTTTTGGCCTTTCTAGGGAGTTTTTCCTAGCCACCGTGCTTCTACACCTGCATTGCTTTCTGTTTGGGGTTTTAGGCTGGGTTTCTGTACAGCACTTCGAGATATTAGCTGATGTACGAAGGGCTATATAAAAATAAACTTGATTGATAATGTTAGTTCTATAGTGTGACAGTTCTATAGTGTTATAGTTCTATAGTGTTACAGTGATTTAGGTTATAATGTTAGTTCTATAGTGTTACAGTTCTATAGTGTTACAGTTCTATAGTGTTACAGTTCTATAGTGTTACAGTTCTATAGTGTTACAGTGCTTTAGGTTATAATGTTAGTTCTATACTGTTACAGTTCTATAGTGTTACAATTCTATAGTGTTACAGTTCTATAGTGTTACAATTCTATAGTGTTACAGTTCTATAGTGTTACAGTTATATAGTGTTACAGTGCTTTAGGTTATAATGTTAGTTCTATAGTGTTACAGTTCTATAGTGTTACAGTTCTATAGTGTTACAGTTCTATAGTGTTACAGTTCTATAGTGTTACAATTCTATAGTGTTACAGTTCTATAGTGTTACAGTTCTATAGTGTTACAATTCTATAGTGTTACAGTTCTATAGTGTTACAGTTCTATAGTGTTACAATTCTATAGTGTTACAGTTCTATAGTGTTAGTTCTATAGTGTTACAGTGCTTTAGGTTATAATGTTAGTTCTATAGTGTTACAGTTCTATAGTGTTACAGTTCTATAGTGTTACAGTTCTATAGTGTTACAGTTCTATAGTGTTACAATTCTATAGTGTTACAGTTCTATAGTGTTACAGTTCTATAGTGTTACAGTGATTTAGGTTATAATGTTAGTTCTATAGCGTTACAGTTCTATAGTGTTACAGTTCTATAATGTTACAGTGCTTTAGGTTATAATGTTAGTTCTATAGCGTTACAGTTCTATAGTGTTACAGTTCTATAGTGTTATAGTTCTATAGTGTTACAGTTCTATAGTGTTACAGTGCTATAGGTTATAATGTTAGTTCTATAGTGTTACAGTTCTATAGTGTTACAGTTCTATAGTGTTACAGTTCTATAGTGTTAGTTCTATAGTGGTACAGTTCTATAGTGTTACAGTGCTTTAGGTTATAGTGTTACAGTTCTATAGTGTTACAGTTCTATAGTGTTACAGTTCTATAGTGTTACAGTTCTATAGTGTTACAGTTCTATAGTGTTACAGTTCTATAGTGGTACAGTTCTATAGTGTTACAGTTCTATAGTGTTACAGTTCTATAGTGTTACAGTTCTATAGTGGTACAGTTCTATAGTGTTACAGTTCTATAGTGTTACAGTTCTATAGGTTATAATGTTAGTTCTATAGTGTTACAGTTCTATAGTGTTACAGTTCTATAGTGTTACAGTTCTATAGGTTATAATGTCAGTTCTATAGTGTTACAGTTCTATAGTGTTACAGTTCTATAGTGTTACAGTTCTATAGGTTATATTGCCAGTTCTATAGTGTTACAGTGCTTTAGGTTATAATGTTAGTTCTATAGTGTTACAGTGACTTAAGTTATAATGTTAGTTATATGGTGTTATAATGTTAGTTCTATAGTGGTACTGTGCTTTAGGTTATAATGTTAGTTCTATAGTGTTACATTTCTATAGTGTTACAGTGCTATAGGTTATAATGTTAGTTCTATAGTGTTACATTTCTATAGTGTTACAGTTCTATAGTGTTACATTTCTATAGTGTTACAGTGCTATAGGTTATAATGTTAGTTCTATACTGTTACATTTCTATAGTGTTACAGTGCTTTAGGTTATAATGTTAGTTCTATACTGTTACATTTCTATAGTGTTACAGTGCTTTAGGTTATAATGTTAGTTCTATACTGTTACATTTCTATAGTGTTACAGTGCTATAGGTTATAATGTTAGTTCTATAGTGTTACATTTCTATAGTGTTACAGTGCTATAGGTTATAATGTTAGTTCTATAGTGTTACATTTCTATAGTGTTACAGTGCTATAGGTTATAATGTTAGTTCTATAGTGTTACATTTCTATAGTGTTACAGTGCTATAGGTTATAATGTTAGTTCTATAGTGTTACATTTCTATAGTGTTACAGTGCTATAGGTTATAATGCACCCGGCACAGCCAGAAGAGGACTGGCCACCCCTCATAGCCTGGTTCCTCTCTAGGTTTCTTCCTAGGTTTTGGCCTTTCTAGGGAGTTTTTCCTAGCCACCGTGCTTCTACACCTGCATTGCTTTCTGTTTGGGGTTTTAGGCTGGGTTTCTGTACAGCACTTCGAGATATTAGCTGATGTACGAAGGGCTATATAAAAATAAACTTGATTGATAATGTTAGTTCTATAGTGTGACAGTTCTATAGTGTTATAGTTCTATAGTGTTACAGTGATTTAGGTTATAATGTTAGTTCTATAGTGTTACAGTTCTATAGTGTTACAGTTCTATAGTGTTACAGTTCTATAGTGTTACAGTTCTATAGTGTTACAGTGCTTTAGGTTATAATGTTAGTTCTATACTGTTACAGTTCTATAGTGTTACAATTCTATAGTGTTACAGTTCTATAGTGTTACAATTCTATAGTGTTACAGTTCTATAGTGTTACAGTTATATAGTGTTACAGTGCTTTAGGTTATAATGTTAGTTCTATAGTGTTACAGTTCTATAGTGTTACAGTTCTATAGTGTTACAGTTCTATAGTGTTACAGTTCTATAGTGTTACAATTCTATAGTGTTACAGTTCTATAGTGTTACAGTTCTATAGTGTTACAATTCTATAGTGTTACAGTTCTATAGTGTTACAGTTCTATAGTGTTACAATTCTATAGTGTTACAGTTCTATAGTGTTAGTTCTATAGTGTTACAGTGCTTTAGGTTATAATGTTAGTTCTATAGTGTTACAGTTCTATAGTGTTACAGTTCTATAGTGTTACAGTTCTATAGTGTTACAGTTCTATAGTGTTACAATTCTATAGTGTTACAGTTCTATAGTGGTACAGTTCTATAGTGTTACAGTTCTATAGTGTTTCAGTTCTATAATGTTACAGTGCTTTAGGTTATAATTTTAGTTCTATAGTGTTACAGTTCTATAGTGTTACAGTTCTATAGTGTTACAGTTCTATAGTGTTACAGTTCTATAGTGTTACAGTGCTTTAGGTTATAATGTTAGTTCTATAGTGTTACAGTTCTATAGTGTTACAATTCTATAGTGTTACAGTTCTATATTGTTACAGTTCTATAGTGTTACAATTCTATAGTGTTACAGTTCTATATTGTTACAGTTCTATAGTGTTACAGTTCTATAGTGTTACAGTTCTATAGTGTTACAGTTCTATAGTGTTACAGTTCTATAGTGTTACAATTCTATAGTGTTACAGTTCTATAGTGTTAGTTCTATAGTGTTACAGTGCTTTAGGTTATAATGTTAGTTCTATAGTGTTACAGTTCTATAGTGTTACAGTTCTATAGTGTTACAGTTCTATAGTGTTACAGTTCTATAGTGTTACAATTCTATAGTGTTACAGTTCTATAGTGGTACAGTTCTATAGTGTTACAGTTCTATAGTGTTTCAGTTCTATAATGTTACAGTGCTTTAGGTTATAATTTTAGTTCTATAGTGTTACAGTTCTATAGTGTTACAGTTCTATAGTGTTACAGTTCTATAGTGTTACAGTTCTATAGTGTTACAGTGCTTTAGGTTATAATGTTAGTTCTATAGTGTTACAGTTCTATAGTGTTACAATTCTATAGTGTTACAGTTCTATATTGTTACAGTTCTATAGTGTTACAATTCTATAGTGTTACAGTTCTATATTGTTACAGTTCTATAGTGTTACAGTTCTATAGTGTTACAGTTCTATAGTGTTACAGTTCTATAGTGTTACAGTTCTATAGTGTTACAATTCTATAGTGTTACAGTTCTATAGTGTTACAATTCTATAGTGTTACAGTTCTATATTGTTACAGTTCTATAGTGTTACAGTGCTTTAGGTTATAATGTTAGTTCTATACTGTTACAGTTCTATAGTGTTACAATTCTATAGTGTTACAGTTCTATAGTGTTACAATTCTATAGTGTTACAGTTCTATAGTGTTACAGTTATATAGTGTTACAGTGCTTTAGGTTATAATGTTAGTTCTATAGTGTTACAGTTCTATAGTGTTACAGTTCTATAGTGTTACAGTTCTATAGTGTTACAGTTCTATAGTGTTACAGTTCTATAGTGTTACAGTTCTATAGTGTTACAATTCTATAGTGTTACAGTTCTATAGTGTTACAGTTCTATAGTGTTACAATTCTATAGTGTTACAGTTCTATAGTGTTAGTTCTATAGTGTTACAGTGCTTTAGGTTATAATGTTAGTTCTATAGTGTTACAGTTCTATAGTGTTACAGTTCTATAGTGTTACAGTTCTATAGTGTTACAGTTCTATAGTGTTACAATTCTATAGTGTTACAGTTCTATAGTGGTACAGTTCTATAGTGTTACAGTTCTATAGTGTTTCAGTTCTATAATGTTACAGTGCTTTAGGTTATAATTTTAGTTCTATAGTGTTACAGTTCTATAGTGTTACAGTTCTATAGTGTTACAGTTCTATAGTGTTACAGTTCTATAGTGTTACAGTGCTTTAGGTTATAATGTTAGTTCTATAGTGTTACAGTTCTATAGTGTTACAATTCTATAGTGTTACAGTTCTATATTGTTACAGTTCTATAGTGTTACAATTCTATAGTGTTACAGTTCTATATTGTTACAGTTCTATAGTGTTACAGTTCTATAGTGTTACAGTTCTATAGTGTTACAGTTCTATAGTGTTACAGTTCTATAGTGTTACAATTCTATAGTGTTACAGTTCTATAGTGTTACAATTCTATAGTGTTACAGTTCTATATTGTTACAGTTCTATAGTGTTACAGTGCTTTAGGTTATAATGTTAGTGCTTTTACAATACTTTCAATGAATCAAGTGCTAATTCTGCTTTCTCATCATTGACGTAATGACTGTTAAGTAAAGGCCAGCTAGCCTAGCCCAACCAGTCTGACCACACTGCTCTGATGCAGTAGATCAGACTCTCAAACTGGACAGGTTTTATCTCCATCTCTTCATTCAAAGTCTCAATCATGGACACTCTTACTGACAGTTGTGGCTGCTTTGTGTGATGTATTGTTGTCTCTACCTTCTTGCCTTTCTTGATGTTGTCTGTGTTCAACAGTTTTCGTACCCTGTTTTATGCTCCTATCATGTTGTGTTTCTACCATGTTGTTGTCATGTTGTGTTGCTACCATGTTGTGTTTCTACCATGTTGTTGTCATGTTGTGTTTCTACCATGTTGTTGTCATGCTGTGTTGCTACCATGCTGTGTTTTTACCATGTTGTTGTCATGTTGTGTTTCTACCATGTTGTTGTCATGTTGTGTTGCTACCATGTTGTGTTTCTACCATGTTGTTGTCATGTTGTGTTGCTACCATGTTGTTGTCATGTTGTGTTGCTACCATGTTGTTGTCATGTTATGTTGCTGCCATGTTGTTGTCATGTTGTGTTGCTACCATGTTGTTGTCATGTTATGTTTCTGCCATGTTGTTGTCATGTTGTGTTGTTGTCATTTTGCTGCCATGTTGTGTTGCTACCATGTTGTTGTCATGTTGTGTTTCTACCATGTTGTTGTCATGTTGTGCTGCTACCATGTTGTGTTTCTACCATGTTGTTGTCATGTTGTGTTGCTACCATGTTGTTGTCATGTTGTGTTGCTACCATGTTGTTGTCATGTTATGTTGCTGCCATGTTGTTGTCATGTTGTGTTGTTGTCATTTTGCTGCCATGGTATGTTTTCATCTTATAGGACTCTCTTTATGTTGTGTTGTGTTGTCTCGTCGTGATGTGTGTTTTGTCCTATATTTATATTTAATACATTTTAATTTTTCAGGCCTTTTGGGCAAGGAGAAGGCTGCCTAGTTAAATAACTGTTAAATGAAAAATAAAATCTACCACACTGTTTACAGCGGCCCAGAATTAGAGTAATGACTTGTTCAACAGTGTTCTCATATTCTAACACAATAGGATTCAGGAAAAACAGTGGTGTGGTGGGCGTGAACCAAATCTGGCTTGCCTACTACTTACTCTAACTGCATGCTGTGAACGTATTGTACCACGTACTATTTAGCACATACTGCTTAGTAAAAAGAATGCAGTATGCCAGAGCCACAATGTAGTACATTTGGTGCGTTCAAGACAACTGGGAACTCGGAAACAAAACGAACTCAGACTGTGAAAAATTGTGTTGTCAGAGAATTGGAGGGTTGGAGGACCATTCAAAACGATTTTTCCCAGTCGAGGCACATTTAAAAAAAAAAAATCATTTTTTGGGGGGAGTTTCATTTTGTCTTGGATTCATCAGTTACGGCTTGACACTATGAACCGGAAAGGATGGTAGTTAGCCCCACCCAGTGACCTTTCACTACAGCAAAGTGCCAAACTGTTGTTGTTTTGGGCTAACGTTAGCTAATCCGTTAGCATTTGAAACATCATATTTGGAGTAGACCTGAGTGTACCGTAGGCTTACACATGTATCAACTGAAGAGTCACCTCCAGCTTGAGAGGAATGGGAGATGCAGTAAGAGAGCTCATAGTGAGGATGACTGGCTACTACTCTGAACTGTGTGTGGTGAGATTTCTGGAGCCCAAAGCTGCTGAGGCATCATCCAAGTAGGTGCCAGACATTGTGAAGGAGGAGAGGTCCAGTAGCTACATGACTCAGGCTGGTTCCCACAGTAGCCCTCTACATGATCGTCACCAGACTCTTCATCAACCATCTCCCTGACCATCTTCCTCTGATCAAGCCATGAACTGTCCCTCTTCAATTCAGGAGAATGCATACACTCAGACTTGGCCTCTATTGGTTGACCAACTAGAACTAGGCTACTCTGTTTTTTTCTTCTTCTTTTGATGCGCTTTGAGATTATGAAAATCTAATCCATTATCATATAACCAAATATTGTTTATTTAGTTTATTGGAAAAAAACTCTGAAGGTTTTCAACTCCTGAAAAATATGAAAAGGATAGCTTTCAGCGTCAAACATATTACATGTAAAGCCCTGTAAAAGGTATGATGCCAATTACATAACATTTCTCTGGAAGACATGTATATCTTCACACTTACAGCCATTGCATCATCAGAGCAGGACACATGTTGAACACGGAACGAGAGAGAGCTCGGTTTGTTGTTTTTAAAAGTTTCTGAATAAGTTTTTCCTTGAAAAGCTAGCCAGGTTTCCTTGACAGATTGAACACAGCCCATGACGGGGTTAGCCCTTGTGGCTGGGACTGTGGATAGTCCCGGGCATGTGTCTGTTTAAATACCTTCCGTTTGATGCTGTTTTCTATCGGCCCTGCAAGCTGTGCTGGCTGGAATTTCATAAGGTATGTACCAGCGTTAGCCTACATTGCTACCGTCATGCCGCCAAAAGTTAAAGAAGGCTGGAGTAATAGGGAGAGGAAAGTGTTTCACTATCACAGGTGCAGGATCTTTGAAATCAATAAAAATATGTCTACAAGCAATTGTTACAGCAACATAAAATAGCATCAAGAGCTTTGTCCAAATGCTGGTGGACTCGACTAACAACAGAACGGCTGATCTGAACAGAGAGTCCCAAGTCCTTAAGATCAGTTTGCAGTTTTCCTAGGGAGAGGTGGATGTCCTGAAAGAGACTAGCTGCACATAGTCCACGCGAGGTGACAATGGCTGGGAAAACAGACTATCTAAAGGACATTTCCAGGAGGAATAACATTGTTGTGGATGGCATACCAGAGTCTCCACATGAGAGCTGGATGGACTCTGAGGAGAAAGTTAGAAAAATGATCACCGAAAAGTTGCAGATGAATCATAGGCAGATTGAGGTGGAGCCATGCTCACAGATCTGGAAAACCTGTAAACAGCTCAGGTGACAGACCCAGGCCGATAGTAGTCAAGTTTCTAAGGTTCAAGGACAAGATGGCTGTTCTGGAGAGAGCCAAAAACTTGAGAGGAACCAACATCGTCCTCAATTAGGACTTTTTGGAAGCTGTGCGCCAGAGGCGGAAATACCTTATCTCAGCTATGAGAGCTGCCAGAGAGCGTCAGGACATTGCTTACATCCAATGCGACAAGCTCCTTGTCCACCCTCCTTTGGAAAAGCCTGGGAGGATTGAGAGCCAAGCTTCACAACTCACAAAAATGCATACACAGACACCAACTGTCACTCACAAGTGCCTGATCGACTAGCCCAAAAAGTATTTTTATTTTACCATTTTTTTCCCTTCATATTATGTCTATCTCTGATAAGCTACCCAGGAAAGGGCTGAAAATATCCCATATTAATATATGTAGCCTTAGAAATAAGGTTAATGAAATCAATAACTTGCTAACATCAGATAACATTCATATACTGGCCATCTCTGAAACTCACTTAGATCATTCCTTTCATTATACAGCAGTAGAAATACAAGGATATAACATCTATATAAAAGACAGGAATGCCTATGGGGGAGGTGTTGCTATAGGCCACCATTTGGTAACAGTATCTGGTAATATGTGCTGCTATAGGCCACCATTTGGTAACAGTATCTGGTAATATGTGCTGCTATAGGCCACCATGTGGTAACAGTATCTGGTAATATGTGCTGCTATAGGCCACCATGTGGTAACAGTATCTGGTAATATGTGCTGCTATAGGCCACCATGTGGTAACAGTATCTGGATAATATGTGTTGCTATAGGCCACCATGTGGTAACAGTATCTGGTAATATGTGCTGCTATAGGCCACCATGTGGTAACAGTATCTGGATAATATGTGTTGCTATAGGCCACCATGTGGTAACAGTATCTGGTAATATGTGCTGCTATAGGCCACCATGTGGTAACAGTATCTGGTAATATGTGCTGCTATAGGCCACCATGTGGTAACAGTATCTGGATAATATGTGTTGCTATAGGCCACCATGTGGTAACAGTATCTGGTAATATGTGCTGCTATAGGCCACCATGTGGTAACAGTATCTGGATAATATGTGCTGCTATAGGCCACCATGTGGTAACAGTATCTGGATAATATGTGTTGCTATAGGCCACCATGTGGTAACAGTATCTGGATAATATGTGCTGCTATAGGCCACCATGTGGTAACAGTATCTGGTAATATGTGCTGCTATAGGCCACCATGTGGTAACAGTATCTGGATAATATGTGCTGCTATAGGCCACCATGTGGTAACGGTATCTGGTAATATGTGCTGCTATAGGCCACCATGTGGTAACAGTATCTGGATAATATGTGCTGCTATAGGCCACCATGTGGTAACAGTATCTGGTAATATGTGCTGCTATAGGCCACCATGTGGTAACAGTATCTGGTAATATGTGCTGCTATAGGCCACCATGTGGTAACAGTATCTGGTAATATGTGCTGCTATAGGCCACCATGTGGTAACAGTATCTGGATAATATGTGTTGCTATAGGCCACCATGTGGTAACAGTATCTGGTAATATGTGCTGCTATAGGCCACCATGTGGTAACAGTATCTGGATAATATGTGCTGCTATAGGCCACCATGTGGTAACAGTATCTGGTAATATGTGCTGCTATAGGCCACCATGTGGTAACAGTATCTGGATAATATGTGCTGCTATAGGCCACCATGTGGTAACAGTATCTGGTAATATCTGCTGCTATAGGCCACCATGTGGTAACAGTATCTGGATAATATGTGCTGCTATAGGCCACCATGTGGTAACAGTATCTGGTAATATGTGCTGCTATAGGCCACCATTTGGTAACAGTATCTGGTAATATCTGCTGCTATAGGCCACCATGTGGTAACAGTATCTGGTAATATGTGCTGCTATAGGCCACCATGTGGTAACAGTATCTGGTAATATGTGCTGCTATAGGCCACCATGTGGTAACAGTATCTGGATAATATGTGTTGCTATAGGCCACCATGTGGTAACAGTATCTGGATAATATGTGCTGCTATAGGCCACCATGTGGTAACAGTATCTGGTAATATGTGCTGCTATAGGCCACCATGTGGTAACAGTATCTGGATAATATGTGTTGCTATAGGCCACCATGTGGTAACAGTATCTGGTAATATGTGCTGCTATAGGCCACCATGTGGTAACAGTATCTGGATAATATGTGCTGCTATAGGCCACCATGTGGTAACAGTATCTGGATAATATGTGCTGCTATAGGCCACCATGTGGTAACAGTATCTGGATAATATGTGTTGCTATAGGCCACCATGTGGTAACAGTATCTGGTAATATGTGCTGCTATAGGCCACCATGTGGTAACAGTATCTGGTAATATGTGCTGCTATAGGCCACCATGTGGTAATAGTATCTGGATAATATGTGTTGCTATAGGCCACCATGTGGTAACAGTATCTGGTAATATGTGCTGCTATAGGCCACCATGTGGTAACAGTATCTGGTAATATGTGTTGCTATAGGCCACCATGTGGTAACAGTCAGTATCTGGATAATATGTGTTGCTATAGGCCACCATGTGGTAACAGTATCTGGATAATATGTGTTGCTATAGGCCACCATGTGGTAACAGTCAGTATCTGGATAATATGTGCTGCTATAAGGCCACCATGTGGTAACAGTATCTGGTAATATGTGCTGCTATAGGCCACCATGTGGTAACAGTATCTGGATAATATGTGCTGCTATAGGCCACCATGTGGTAACAGTATCTGGTAATATGTGCTGCTATAGGCCACCATGTGGTAACAGTATCTGGATAATATGTGCTGCTATAGGCCACCATGTGGTAACAGTATCTGGATAATATGTGCTGCTATAGGCCACCATGTGGTAACAGTATCTGGATAATATGTGTTGCTATAGGCCACCATGTGGTAACAGTATCTGGATAATATGTGCTGCTATAGGCCACCATGCGGTAACAGTCAGTATCTGGATAATATGTGCTGCTATAGGCCACCATGTGGTAACAGTATCTGGTAATATGTGCTGCTATAGGCCACCATGTGGTAACAGTATCTGGATAATATGTGCTGCTATAGGCCACCATGTGGTAACAGTATCTGGTAATATGTGCTGCTATAGGCCACCATGTGGTAACAGTATCTGGATAATGTGTGTGTGATGTTAACATAGAGGTCTATTTTCTGGGTGACCTGAACAATGACTGATTAGCAACTAGCTGTCCTTTCAAGAGGAAGCTTCGAACTCTGACTAATGCCTGTAATTTGACCCCGGTTATCACACAACCAACTCGTGGGGAAACCAATAGTTTTGGATCTGTGACATCAAACCTGTATTGATCAAATGTCCACTAATGCTGCAGAGTAATATCAGTTCCCTTTGGCTGTAGTGACCATAACATTGTTGCAATGACAAGGCAAGCTAAAGTGCCAAAGGCGGTGTCTAATGTAATTTATAATAGATCATACACAATGTTTTCTCAGGAGTCTTTTGTTGAAGATGTAAAAAACAGTATGTTGGTTTGATGTGTATGAGGAAGTGAATCCAGACGCAGCACTGGAAGTATTTGTAAAATGATTCATGTTGTTGACCAGCACCTGTTAGGAAACTAACTGTTAGAGCCCTCTGGATCGATGATGAATTGAAAAGTTGTATGGTTCCAGGAACTTATGCCAAAGAGTTGGCAAACAAGTCAGGCTGCTCAGCTGATTGGTTGACATACTGTCAAGTTTAGTCACATTTTTTTCATCACATTTTTCAATTAACAAAAATAAGAAGAAATTATATTACCTTACCAAGATAAATTACATTACACCATGGAAAAACACTTAGTACCTTAAATGACATAAAACACAATGGAAAAACACTTAGTACCTTAAATGACATCATGGGCAGAAAACCGAATTAAGCTCCGTTCATTGAAGTTGATGGGTGATTTAATACAAAACCTTTTCAATATGGCCAATCATTTCAATGATCATTTCACTGGTAAAGTGGAAAACTCAAGACCCGAAATGACAACATTGAACAGTGAACCATGATATTTTTTAATAAAAGATCTAATAATGAAAGAGAAGGATTGCCGTTTTTAATTTAGTCAATTTAGTGTGTGAGGTGTTATTTATCAATATAGATATGCCACCAGGTATAGACAACCTTGATGGGAAACTATTGAGAATGGTAGCAAAATGTATTGCCACCCCTTTTTGCTATATCTTTAACTAAAGCCTAAAGTGAGTGATCCTTTGCTGGCTCTAACCGCCACCCATCAGTTTGCTGCCTGTTCTTAGTAAACTAATGGAGAGAATTGTGTTTGAACAAATAATTTACAATGCTATTTTTCAGAGAACAGATTAACTACTGTTTTTCAGGATGTGTATATAGAGACTCAACTTGTACTGACTCAGATGACTGATGATTGGCTAAAATACATGGATTATAATATGATAGCTGGAGCCGTATTGTTAGATGATAGCTGGAGCCGTATTGTTAGATGATAGCTGGAGCCGTATTGTTAGATGACAGCTGGAGCCGTATTGTTAGATGATAGCCGGAGCCGTATTGTTAGATGATAGCCGGAGCCGTATTGTTAGATGATAGCTGGAGCCGTATCGTTAGATGATAGCTGGAGCCGTATTGTTAGATGATAGCTGGAGCCGTATTGTTAGATGACAGCCGGAGCCGTATTGTTAGATGATAGCTGGAGCCGTATCGTTAGATGACAGCCGGAGCCGTATTGTTAGATGATAGCTGGAGCCGTATTGTTAGATGATAGCCGGAGCCGTATTGTTAGATGATAGCTGGAGCCGTATTGTTAGATGACAGCCGGAGCCGTATTGTTAGATGATAGCTGGAGCCGTATCGTTAGATGACAGCCGGAGCCGTATCGTTAGATGACAGCCGGAGCCGTATTGTTAGATGATAGCCGGAGCCGTATTGTTAGATGATAGCCGGAGCCGTATTGTTAGATGATAGCTGGAGCCGTATCGTTAGATGATAGTCGGAGCCGTATCGTTAGATGATAGCTGGAGCCGTATCGTTAGATGACAGCCGGAGCCGTATTGTTAGATGATAGCCGGAGCCGTATTGTTAGATGATAGCCGGAGGCGTATTGTTAGATGATAGCTGGAGCCGTATTGTTAGATGATAGCTGGAGCCGTATCGTTAGATGACAGCCGGAGCCGTATTGTTAGATGACAGCCGGAGCCGTATTGTTAGATGATAGCTGGAGCCGTATCGTTAGATGATAGCTGGAGCCGTATTGTTAGATGATAGCCGGAGCCGTATTGTTAGATGACAGCCGGAGCCGTATTGTTAGATGATAGCTGGAGCCGTATCGTTAGATGACAGCCGGAGCCGTATTGTTAGATGATAGCTGGAGCCGTATTGTTAGATGACAGCCGGAGCCGTATTGTTAGATGATAGCCGGAGCCGTATTGTTAGATGATAGCCGGAGCCGTATTGTTAGATGATAGCTGGAGCCGTATCGTTAGATGATAGTCGGAGCCGTATCGTTAGATGATAGCTGGAGCCGTATCGTTAGATGACAGCCGGAGCCGTATTGTTAGATGATAGCCGGAGCCGTATTGTTAGATGATAGCCGGAGGCGTATTGTTAGATGATAGCTGGAGCCGTATTGTTAGATGATAGCTGGAGCCGTATCGTTAGATGACAGCCGGAGCCGTATTGTTAGATGACAGCCGGAGCCGTATTGTTAGATGATAGCTGGAGCCGTATCGTTAGATGATAGCTGGAGCCGTATTGTTAGATGATAGCCGGAGCCGTATTGTTAGATGACAGCCGGAGCCGTATTGTTAGATGATAGCTGGAGCCGTATCGTTAGATGACAGCCGGAGCCGTATTGTTAGATGATAGCTGGAGCCGTATTGTTAGATGACAGCCGGAGCCGTATTGTTAGATGATAGCTGGAGCCGTATCGTTAGATGACAGCCGGAGCCGTATTGTTAGATGATAGCCGGAGCCGTATTGTTAGATGATAGCCGGAGCCGTATTGTTAGATGATAGCCGGAGCCGTATTGTTAGATGATAGCTGGAGCCGTATCGTTAGATGATAGTCGGAGCCGTATCGTTAGATGATAGCTGGAGCCATATCGTTAGATGACAGCCGGAGCCGTATTGTTAGATGATAGCCGGAGCCGTATTGTTAGATGATAGCCGGAGCCGTATTGTTAGATGATAGCCGGAGCCGTATTGTTAGATGATAGCCGGAGCCGTAGTGTTAGATGATAGCCGGAGTCGTATTGTTAGATGATAGCCGGAGCCGTAGTGTTAGATGATAGCCGGAGTCGTATTGTTAGATGATAGCCGGAGCCGTATCGTTAGATGATAGCCGGAGCCGTATTGTTAGATGATAGCCGGAGCCGTATCGTTAGATGATAGCCGGAGCCGTATTGTTAGTTGATAGCCGGAGCCGTAGTGTTAGATGATAGCCGGAGCCGTATCGTTAGATGATAGCCGGAGCCGTATCGTTAGATGATAGCCGGAGCCGTATCGTTAGATGATAGCCGGAGCCGTAGCGTTAGATGATAGCCGGAGCCGTAGCGTTAGATGATAGCCGGAGCCGTAGCGTTAGATGATAGCCGGAGCCGTAGCGTTAGATGATAGCCGGAGCCGTAGCGTTAGATGATAGCCGTAGACGTAGTGTTAGATGATAGCCGTAGTGTTAGATGATAGCCGGAGCCGTAGTGTTAGATGATAGCCGGAGCCGTAGTGTTAGATGATAGCCGGAGCCGTAGTGTTAGATGATAGCCGGAGCCGTAGTGTTAGATGATAGCCGGAGCCGTATTGTTAGATGACAGCCGGAGCCGTATCGTTAGATGATAGCCGGAACCGTAGTGTTAGATGACAGCCGGAGCCGTAGTGTTAGATGATAGCCATATCGTTAGATGATAGGCGGAGCCGTATTGTTAGATGACAGCCGGAGCCGTATCGTTAGATGATAGCCGGAGCCGTAGTGTTAGATGATAGCCGGAGCCGTAGTGTTAGATGATAGCCGGAGCCGTAGTGGTAGATGATAGCCGGAGACGTAGTGGTAGATGATAGCCGGAGACGTATCGTTAGATGATAGCCGGAGACGTAGTGGTAGATGACAGCCGGAGACGTATCGTTAGATGACAGCCGGAGCCGTATCGTTAGATGACAGCCGGAGACGTATCGTTAGATGACAGCCGGAGACGTATTGTTAGATGATAGCCGGAGACGTATCGTTAGATGACAGCCGGAGACGTATCGTTAGATGACAGCCGGAGCCGTATCGTTAGATGACAGCCGGAGACGTATCGTTAGATGACAGCCGGAGACGTATCGTTAGATGACAGCCGGAGCCGTATCGTTAGATGACAGCCGGAGACGTATCGTTAGATGACAGCCGGAGCCGTATCGTTAGATGACAGCCGGAGCCGTATCGTTAGATGACAGCCGGTAGCCGTATCGTTAGATGATAGCCGGTAGCCGTATCGTTAGATGATAGCCGGAGACGTAGTGTTAGATGATAGCCGGAGACGTAGTGTTAGATGATAGCCGGAGACGTAGTGGTAGATGATAGCCGGAGCCGTAGTGTTAGATGATAGCCGGAGACGTAGTGGTAGATGATAGCCGGAGACGTAGATGTAGATGATAGCCGGATACGTAGTGGTAGATGATAGCCGGAGACGTAGTGGTAGATGATAGCCGGATACGTAGTGGTAGATGATAGCCGGAGACGTAGTGGTAGATGATAGCCGGAGCCGTATCGTTAGATGACAGCCGGAGCCGTATCGTTAGATGACAGCCGGAGCCGTATCGTTAGATGACAGCCGGAGCCGTATCGTTAGATGACAGCCGGAGCCGTATCGTTAGATGACAGCCGGAGCCGTATCGTTAGATGACAGCCGGAGCCGTATCGTTAGATGACAGCCGGAGCCGTATCGTTAGATGACAGCCGGAGCCGTATCGTTAGATGACAGCCGGAGCCGTATCGTTAGATGATAGTCGGAGCCGTATCGTTAGATGATAGCTGGAGCCATATCGTTAGATGACAGCCGGAGCCGTATTGTTAGATGATAGCCGGAGCCGTAGTGTTAGATGATAGCCGGAGCCGTATTGTTAGATGATAGCCGGAGCCGTATCGTTAGATGATAGTCGGAGCCGTATTGTTAGATGATAGCCGGAGACGTATTGTTAGATGATAGCCGGAGCCGTATTGTTAGATGATAGCCGGAGCCGTATTGTTAGATGATAGCCGGAGCCGTAGTGTTAGATGATAGCCGGAGTCGTATTGTTAGATGATAGCCGGAGCCGTAGTGTTAGATGATAGCCGGAGTCGTATTGTTAGATGATAGCCGGAGCCGTATCGTTAGATGATAGCCAGAGCCGTATCGTTAGATGATAGCCGGAGCCGTATCGTTAGATGATAGCCGGAGCCGTATTGTTAGATGATAGCCGGAGCCGTAGTGTTAGATGATAGCCGGAGCCGTATCGTTAGATGATAGCCGGAGCCGTATCGTTAGATGATAGCCGGAGCCGTATCGTTAGATGATAGCCGGAGCCGTATCGTTAGATGATAGCCGGAGCCGTATCGTTAGATGATAGCCGGAGCCGTAGCGTTAGATGATAGCCGGAGCCGTAGCGTTAGATGATAGCCGGAGCCGTAGCGTTAGATGATAGCCGTAGACGTAGTGTTAGATGATAGCCGTAGTGTTAGATGATAGCCGGAGCCGTAGTGTTAGATGATAGCCGGAGCCGTAGTGTTAGATGATAGCCGGAGCCGTAGTGTTAGATGATAGCCGGAGCCGTAGTGTTAGATGATAGCCGGAGCCGTATTGTTAGATGACAGCCGGAGCCGTATCGTTAGATGATAGCCGGAACCGTAGTGTTAGATGACAGCCGGAGCCGTAGTGTTAGATGATAGCCATATCGTTAGATGATAGGCGGAGCCGTATTGTTAGATGACAGCCGGAGCCGTATCGTTAGATGATAGCCGGAGCCGTAGTGTTAGATGATAGCCGGAGCCGTAGTGTTAGATGATAGCCGGAGCCGTAGTGGTAGATGATAGCCGGAGACGTAGTGGTAGATGATAGCCGGAGACGTAGTGGTAGATGATAGCCGGAGACGTATCGTTAGATGATAGCCGGAGACGTAGTGGTAGATGACAGCCGGAGACGTATCGTTAGATGACAGCCGGAGCCGTATCGTTAGATGACAGCCGGAGACGTATCGTTAGATGACAGCCGGAGACGTATTGTTAGATGATAGCCGGAGACGTATCGTTAGATGACAGCCGGAGACGTATCGTTAGATGACAGCCGGAGCCGTATCGTTAGATGACAGCCGGTAGCCGTATCGTTAGATGATAGCCGGAGCCGTATCGTTAGATGATAGCCGGAGCCGTATCGTTAGATGATAGCCGGAGCCGTATCGTTAGATGATAGCCGGAGCCGTAGCGTTAGATGATAGCCGGAGCCGTAGCGTTAGATGATAGCCGGAGCCGTAGCGTTAGATGATAGCCGTAGACGTAGTGTTAGATGATAGCCGTAGTGTTAGATGATAGCCGGAGCCGTAGTGTTAGATGATAGCCGGAGCCGTAGTGTTAGATGATAGCCGGAGCCGTAGTGTTAGATGATAGCCGGAGCCGTAGTGTTAGATGATAGCCGGAGCCGTATTGTTAGATGACAGCCGGAGCCGTATCGTTAGATGATAGCCGGAACCGTAGTGTTAGATGACAGCCGGAGCCGTAGTGTTAGATGATAGCCATATCGTTAGATGATAGGCGGAGCCGTATTGTTAGATGACAGCCGGAGCCGTATCGTTAGATGATAGCCGGAGCCGTAGTGTTAGATGATAGCCGGAGCCGTAGTGTTAGATGATAGCCGGAGCCGTAGTGGTAGATGATAGCCGGAGACGTAGTGGTAGATGATAGCCGGAGACGTAGTGGTAGATGATAGCCGGAGACGTATCGTTAGATGATAGCCGGAGACGTAGTGGTAGATGACAGCCGGAGACGTATCGTTAGATGACAGCCGGAGCCGTATCGTTAGATGACAGCCGGAGACGTATCGTTAGATGACAGCCGGAGACGTATTGTTAGATGATAGCCGAAGACGTATCGTTAGATGACAGCCGGAGACGTATCGTTAGATGACAGCCGGAGCCGTATCGTTAGATGACAGCCGGAGACGTATCGTTAGATGACAGCCGGAGACGTATCGTTAGATGACAGCCGGAGCCGTATCGTTAGATGACAGCCGGAGACGTATCGTTAGATGACAGCCGGAGCCGTATCGTTAGATGACAGCCGGAGCCGTATCGTTAGATGACAGCCGGTAGCCGTATCGTTAGATGATAGCCGGTAGCCGTATCGTTAGATGATAGCCGGAGACGTAGTGTTAGATGATAGCCGGAGACGTAGTGGTAGATGATAGCCGGAGACGTAGTGGTAGATGATAGCCGGAGCCGTAGTGTTAGATGATAGCCGGAGACGTAGTGGTAGATGATAGCCGGAGACGTAGATGTAGATGATAGCCGGATACGTAGTGGTAGATGATAGCCGGAGACGTAGTGGTAGATGATAGCCGGATACGTAGTGGTAGATGATAGCCGGAGACGTAGTGGTAGATGATAGCCGGAGCCGTATCGTTAGATGACAGCCGGAGCCGTATCGTTAGATGACAGCCGGAGCCGTATCGTTAGATGACAGCCGGAGCCGTATCGTTAGATGACAGCCGGAGACGTATCGTTAGATGACAGCCGGAGCCGTATCGTTAGATGACAGCCGGAGCCGTATCGTTAGATGACAGCCGGAGCCGTATCGTTAGATGATAGCCGGAGACGTATCGTTAGATGACAGCCGGAGACGTAGTGGTAGATGACAGCCGGAGACGTATCGTTAGATGACAGCCGGAGCCGTATCGTTAGATGACAGCCGGAGCCGTATCGTTAGATGACAGCCGGAGCCGTATCGTTAGATGACAGCCGGAGACGTATCGTTAGATGACAGCCGGAGACGTATCGTTAGATGACAGCCGGAGCTGTATCGTTAGATGACAGCCGGAGACGTATTGTTAGATGATAGCCGGAGACGTATCGTTAGATGACAGCCGGAGCTGTATCGTTAGATGACAGCCGGAGACGTATCGTTAGATGACAGCCGGAGCCGTATCGTTAGATGACAGCCGGAGCCGTATCGTTAGATGACAGCCGGAGCCGTATCGTTAGATGACAGCCGGAGCCGTATCGTTAGATGACAGCCGGAGCCGTATCGTTAGATGACAGCCGGAGCCGTATCGTTAGATGACAGCCGGAGCCGTATCGTTAGATGACAGCCGGAGACGTATCGTTAGATGACAGCCGGAGCCGTATCGTTAGATGACAGCCGGAGCCGTATCGTTAGATGACAGCCGGAGCCGTATTGTTAGATGACAGCCGGAGCCGTAGTGTTAGATGATAGCCATATCGTTAGATGACAGCCGGAGCCGTATCGTTAGATGACAGCCGGAGCCGTATCGTTAGATGACAGCCGGAGCCGTATCGTTAGATGACAGCCGGAGCCGTATCGTTAGATGACAGCCGGAGCCGTATCGTTAGATGACAGCCGGAGCCGTATCGTTAGATGACAGCCGGAGCCGTATCGTTAGATGACAGCCGGAGCCGTATCGTTAGATGACAGCCGGAGACGTATCGTTAGATGACAGCCGGAGCCGTATCGTTAGATGACAGCCGGAGCCGTATCGTTAGATGACAGCCGGAGCCGTATTGTTAGATGACAGCCGGAGCCGTAGTGTTAGATGATAGCCATATCGTTAGATGATAGGCGGAGCCGTATTGTTAGATGACAGCCGGAGCCGTATCGTTAGATGATAGCCGGAGCCGTATCGTTAGATGATAGCCGGAGCCGTAGTGTTAGATGATAGCCGGAGCCGTAGTGTTAGATGATAGCCGGAGCCGTAGTGGTAGATGATAGCCGGAGACGTAGTGGTAGATGATAGCCGGAGACGTAGTGGTAGATGATAGCCGGAGACGTATCGTTAGATGATAGCCGGAGACGTAGTGGTAGATGACAGCCGGAGACGTATCGTTAGATGACAGCCGGAGACGTATCGTTAGATGACAGCCGGAGCCGTATCGTTAGATGACAGCCGGAGACGTATCGTTAGATGACAGCCGGAGACGTATTGTTAGATGATAGCCGGAGACGTATCGTTAGATGACAGCCGGAGACGTATCGTTAGATGACAGCCGGAGCCGTATCGTTAGATGACAGCCGGTGACGTATCGTTAGATGACAGCCGGAGACGTATCGTTAGATGACAGCCGGAGCCGTATCGTTAGATGACAGCCGGAGACGTATCGTTAGATGACAGCCGGAGCCGTATCGTTAGATGACAGCCGGAGCCGTATCGTTAGATGACAGCCGGTAGCCGTATCGTTAGATGATAGCCGGTAGCCGTATCGTTAGATGATAGCCGGAGACGTAGTGTTAGATGATAGCCGGAGACGTAGTGGTAGATGATAGCCGGCGACGTAGTGGTAGATGATAGCCGGAGCCGTAGTGTTAGATGATAGCCGGAGACGTAGTGGTAGATGATAGCCGGAGACGTAGTGGTAGATGATAGCCGGATACGTAGTGGTAGATGATAGCCGGAGACGTAGTGGTAGATGATAGCCGGAGCCGTATCGTTAGATGACAGCCGGAGCCGTATCGTTAGATGACAGCCGGAGCCGTATCGTTAGATGACAGCCGGAGCCGTATCGTTAGATGACAGCCGGAGCCGTATCGTTAGATGACAGCCGGAGCCGTATCGTTAGATGACAGCCGGAGCCGTATCGTTAGATGACAGCCGGAGCCGTATCGTTAGATGACAGCCGGAGCCGTATCGTTAGATGACAGCCGGAGACGTATCGTTAGATGACAGCCGGAGCCGTATCGTTAGATGACAGCCGGAGCCGTATCGTTAGATGACAGCCGGAGCCGTATTGTTAGATGATAGCCGGAGACGTATCGTTAGATGACAGCCGGAGACGTAGTGGTAGATGACAGCCGGAGACGTATCGTTAGATGACAGCCGGAGCCGTATCGTTAGATGACAGCCGGAGCCGTATCGTTAGATGACAGCCGGAGCCGTATCGTTAGATGACAGCCGGAGCCGTATCGTTAGATGACAGCCGGAGACGTATCGTTAGATGACAGCCGGAGCCGTATCGTTAGATGACAGCCGGAGACGTATCGTTAGATGACAGCCGGAGCTGTATCGTTAGATGACAGCCGATGCCGTAGTGTTAGATGATAGCCATATCGTTAGATGATAGGCGGAGCCGTATTGTTAGATGACAGCCGGAGCCGTATCGTTAGATGATAGCCGGAGCCGTAGTGTTAGATGATAGCCGGAGCCGTAGTGTTAGATGATAGCCGGAGCCGTAGTGGTAGATGATAGCCGGAGACGTAGTGGTAGATGATAGCCGGAGACGTAGTGGTAGATGATAGCCGGAGACGTATCGTTAGATGATAGCCGGAGACGTAGTGGTAGATGACAGCCGGAGACGTATCGTTAGATGACAGCCGGAGCCGTATCGTTAGATGACAGCCGGAGACGTATCGTTAGATGACAGCCGGAGACGTATTGTTAGATGATAGCCGGAGACGTATCGTTAGATGACAGGCGGAGACGTATCGTTAGATGACAGCCGGAGCCGTATCGTTAGATGACAGCCGGAGACGTATCGTTAGATGACAGCCGGAGACGTATCGTTAGATGACAGCCGGAGCCGTATCGTTAGATGACAGCCGGAGACGTATCGTTAGATGACAGCCGGAGCCGTATCGTTAGATGACAGCCGGAGCCGTATCGTTAGATGACAGCCGGTAGCCGTATCGTTAGATGATAGCCGGTAGCCGTATCGTTAGATGATAGCCGGAGACGTAGTGTTAGATGATAGCCGGAGACGTAGTGGTAGATGATAGCCGGCGACGTAGTGGTAGATGATAGCCGGAGCCGTAGTGTTAGATGATAGCCGGAGACGTAGTGGTAGATGATAGCCGGAGACGTAGTGGTAGATGATAGCCGGATACGTAGTGGTAGATGATAGCCGGAGACGTAGTGGTAGATGATAGCCGGAGCCGTATCGTTAGATGACAGCCGGAGCCGTATCGTTAGATGACAGCCGGAGCCGTATCGTTAGATGACAGCCGGAGCCGTATCGTTAGATGACAGCCGGAGCCGTATCGTTAGATGACAGCCGGAGCCGTATCGTTAGATGACAGCCGGAGCCGTATCGTTAGATGACAGCCGGAGCCGTATCGTTAGATGACAGCCGGAGACGTATCGTTAGATGACAGCCGGAGACGTATCGTTAGATGACAGCCGGAGCCGTATCGTTAGATGACAGCCGGAGCTGTATCGTTAGATGACAGCCGGAGACGTATTGTTAGATGATAGCCGGAGACGTATCGTTAGATGACAGCCGGAGACGTAGTGGTAGATGACAGCCGGAGACGTATCGTTAGATGACAGCCGGAGCCGTATCGTTAGATGACAGCCGGAGCCGTATCGTTAGATGACAGCCGGAGCCGTATCGTTAGATGACAGCCGGAGCCGTATCGTTAGAGGACAGCCGGAGACGTATCGTTAGATGACAGCCGGAGCTGTATCGTTAGATGACAGCCGGAGACGTATTGTTAGATGATAGCCGGAGACGTATCGTTAGATGACAGCCGGAGCTGTATCGTTAGATGACAGCCGGAGACGTATTGTTAGATGACAGCCGGAGCCGTATCGTTAGATGACAGCCGGAGACGTATCATTAGATGACAGCCGGAGCTGTATCGTTAGATGACAGCCGGAGACGTATTGTTAGATGATAGCCGGAGCCGTATCGTTAGATGACAGCCGGAGCTGTATCGTTAGATGACAGCCGGAGACGTATTGTTAGATGATAGCCGGAGACGTATCGTTAGATGACAGCCGGAGACGTAGTGGTAGATGATAGCCGGAGCCGTATTGTTAGATGATAGCCGGAGCTGTATCGTTAGATGACAGCCGGAGACGTATCGTTAGATGACAGCCGGAGACGTATCGTTAGATGACAGCCGGAGCCGTATCGTTAGATGATAGCCGGAGACGTAGTGGTAGATGATAGCCGGAGCCGTATCGTTAGATGATAGCCGGAGACGTAGTGGTAGATGATAGCCGGAGCCGTATCGTTAGATGACAGCCGGTAGCCGTATCGTTAGATGATAGCCGGAGCCGTATCGTTAGATGATAGCCGGAGCCGTATCGTTAGATGACAGCCGGTAGCCGTATCGTTAGATGATAGCCGGAGCCGTATCGTTAGATGATAGCCGGAGACGTATTTTTAGATTTCAGTGCAGCCTTTGATGTTATTGATATAAATTGTTATTGAACAAACTCACTTGTTATGGCTTTACATTGCCTGTCATCAAATCACATTTTATTTGTCACATGCTTCGTGAACAACAGGTGTAGACTCACAGTGAAATGATTACTTACTGGCCCTTCCCAGCAATGCAGAGAGAAACATAGAAACATAGTGACAGGAGGAATAAACCCACAATGAGTAAGGATAACTTGGCTCTATACACGGGGTACCCAGTCCATGTAGAGGGGTACGAGGTAGTTGGGGTAGATATGTCCATATAGATAGGGATAAAGTGACTGGGCAACAGGATAGATAATAAACAGTAGCAGCAGTGTATGTGAGTCAAAAGAGTTTGTGCAAAAAGGGTCAAATTTTCTGCATCCTGAGGGGGAAGAGGATTTGTCATGCCTTCTTCATGACTGTGTTGGTGTGTGTGTGGACCATGTTCATTTCTTAGTGATGTGGACATTGAGGAACGTGAAGCTCTCGACTCGCTCCACTACAGCCCCGTCGATGTGAATGGGGGCGTGCTCGGCCCTCCGTTTCCTGTAGTCCACGATCAGCTCCTTTGTCTTGCTGACATTGAGGGAGAGGTTGTTGTCCTGGAACCACACTGCCAGGTTTCTGACCTCCTCCCTATAGACTGTCTCATCCTCGTCTGTGATCAGGCCTATCACCATTGTGTCGTTGGCAAACTTAATGATGGTGTTGGAGTCATGCACTCGTGGGTGAACAGGGAGTGCAGGAGAGGACTAAGAGTTTAGTTGACTTCATATGTTCAGAAAAGCATTGATGGTAATATATTGATTAATATATTGTTGTTTATTCCAGACCAGATGTGTAGCCGCCGGAGGCAGTATTGCCATGACATAGACTGACAAGGTGAATCCAGATGAAAGCTATGATCCCTTATTGATGTCATTTGTTAAATCCACTTCAATCAGAGTAGATCAGTGGTTCCCAAACGTTTTATAGTCCCGTCCCCCTTCAAACATTCAACCTCCTGTCACGTTCCTGACCTGTTTTCTCTTGTTTTGTATGTGTTTATTGGTCAGGGCGTGAGCGGGGTGGGCATTTCTATGTGTTGTGTTTCTATGTTGGGTTAAAGGGTTGCCTGGTATGGCTCTCAATTAGAGGCAGGTGTTTGGCATTTCCTCTGATTGAGAGTCATATTAAGGTAGGTTGTTCTCAATGTTTGTTTGTGGGTGATTGTCTCCTGTGTCTTTCGTGTCTGTGTATGTGCACCACACGGGACTGTCTTGGCTGTTCGTTCGTTTGATGTAGTCTGTTCCTGTTCGTGAGTTCTGCGTGTAGTTA
Source organism: Salvelinus alpinus (assembly GCF_045679555.1). Classification (NCBI taxonomy): domain Eukaryota; kingdom Metazoa; phylum Chordata; class Actinopteri; order Salmoniformes; family Salmonidae; genus Salvelinus; species Salvelinus alpinus. The sequence goes on from NC_092104.1 coordinate 18,786,216, forward strand.
TGTAAGTTCCATGTTCAGGTCTGTCTACGTCGTGTTTGTTATTTTGTAATTTCCAAGTGTTTGCGTATTTCGTCTTCGTGTTTCAATAAATATCATTTATGTCTAATTACCTCGCTGCGTATTGGTCCACCGATCCTTCTCTCCTCTCCTCGTCCGAGGAGGAGGAGGAAGACGACAGCCGTAACAGAATCACCCACCTAACTAGGACCAAGCGGCGGGGGAGAGCTCAACAGAGCAACCAGGACTCATGGACATGGGAGGAGATCCTGGACGGCAAAGGACCCTGGGCTCAGCCAGGGGAATATCGCCGTCCCAAGGCGGAGCTGGAGGCAGCGAAGGCAGAGAGGCGCTGGTATGAGGAGGCAGCGCGGCGACGCGGTTGGGAGCCCGAGAGTCAGACCCAAAAATGTCTTGGGGGGCGGCACACGAGGAGTGTGGCAAAGCCGGGTAGGATACCTGAGCCAACTCCCCGTGCTTACCGTGGAGTGAGAGGGCGTCGTACTGGTCAGACACCGTGTTATGCGGTAAAGCGCACGGTGTCCCCAGTACGCGTGCTTAGCCCAGTGCGGGCTATTCCACCTTGCCGCACTGGGAGGGCTAGGTTGGGCATCGAGCCGGATGTCATGAAGCCGGCCCAACGTATCTGGCCTCCAGTACGTCTCCTCGGGCCGGCGTACATGGCACCAGCCTTACAGGTGGTGTCCCCGGTTCGCCTGCATAGCCCAGTGCGGGTTATTCCACCTCGCCGCACTGGCAGGGCTACGGGGACCATTCAACCTGGTAAGGTTGGGGAGGCTTGGTGCTCAAGAGCACGTGTCCTCCTTCACGGTCCGGTATACCCGGTGCCACCTCCAAGTACCAGTCCACCGGTGGCAGCCCCCCGCACCAGGCTGTCTCTCCGGGTTCTCTCTCCAGCTGCTCCCACCTGTCCAGCGCTGTCAGAGCTTTCCTCCTCTCCAGCGCAGCCAGTGCCTATACCACGCACCAGGCTGTCTCTCCGTCTCCTCCCTACAGGTGTGCCGTCTGCCCAGCGGCATCTGAACTGCCCGTCTGCCCAGCGGCGTCTGAACTGCCCGTCTGCCCAGCGGCGCCTGAACTGCCCGTCTGCCATGAGCCTGCAAAGCTGCCCGTCTGCCATGAGCCTGCAAAGCTGCCCGTCTGCCAAGAGCCTACAGAGCCGTCCGCCAGACAGGAGCCGCTAGAGCCGTCCGCCAGACAGGATCAGCCAGAGCCTTCCGCCAGACCGGATCAGCCAGAGCCTTCCGCCAGACCGGATCAGCCAGAGCCTTCCGCCAGACCGGATCAGCCAGAGCCTTCCGCCAGACCGGATCAGCCAGAGCCTTCCGCCAGACCGGATCAGCCAGAGCCTTCCGCCAGACCGGATCAGCCAGAGCCTTCCGCCAGACCGGATCAGCCAGAGCCTTCCTCCAGACCGGATCAGCCAGAGCCTTCCTCCAGACCGGATCAGCCAGAGCCTTCCTCCAGACCGGATCAGTCAGAGCCTTCCGCCAGACAGGACCTGCCAGAGAACCTCAGCCAGGACCTGCCAGAGTCCCTCAGCCAGGACCTGCCAGAGTCCCTCAGCCAGGACCTGCCAGAGTCCCTCAGCCAGGACCTGCCAGAGTCCCTCAGCCAGGACCTGCCAGAGTCCCTCAGCCAGGACCTGCCAGAGTCCCTCAGCCAGGACCTGCCAGAGTCCCTCAGCCCGGAGCTGCCGCCCCTTATCCCGGAGCTGCCCCTTATCCCGGTGCTGGCCCTTATCCCGGTGCTGCCCCTTCATTTAGGTGGGTTTAGTTGGAGGGTGGTCATTGGGAGGGGGATACAGAAGCGGGGAGTGACTATGGTGGTGTGGGGACAGCGTCCGGAGCCTGAGCCACCACCGTGGTCAGATGCCCACCCAGACCCTCCCCTAGACTTTGTGCTGATGCGCCCGGCGTTCGCACCTTAAGGGGGGGGTTATGTCACGTTCCTGACCTGTTTTCTCTTGTTTTGTATGTGTTTATTGGTCAGGGCGTGAGCGGGGTGGGCATTTCTATGTGTTGTGTTTCTATGTTGGGTTAAAGGGTTGCCTGGTATGGCTCTCAATTAGAGGCAGGTGTTTGGCATTTCCTCTGATTGAGAGTCATATTAAGGTAGGTTGTTCTCAATGTTTGTTTGTGGGTGATTGTCTCCTGTGTCTTTCGTGTCTGTGTATGTGCACCACACGGGACTGTCTTGGCTGTTCGTTCGTTTGATGTAGTCTGTTCCTGTTCGTGAGTTCTGCGTGTAGTTATGTAAGTTCCATGTTCAGGTCTGTCTACGTCGTGTTTGTTATTTTGTAATTTCCAAGTGTTTGCGTATTTCGTCTTCGTGTTTCAATAAATATCATTTATGTCTAATTACCTCGCTGCGTATTGGTCCACCGATCCTTCTCTCCTCTCCTCGTCCGAGGAGGAGGAGGAAGACGACAGCCGTAACAGAATCACCCACCTAACTAGGACCAAGCGGCGGGGGAGAGCTCAACAGAGCAACCAGGACTCATGGACATGGGAGGAGATCCTGGACGGCAAAGGACCCTGGGCTCAGCCAGGGGAATATCGCCGTCCCAAGGCGGAGCTGGAGGCAGCGAAGGCAGAGAGGCGCTGGTATGAGGAGGCAGCGCGGCGACGCGGTTGGGAGCCCGAGAGTCAGACCCAAAAATGTCTTGGGGGGAGGCACACGAGGAGTGTGGCAAAGCCGGGTAGGATACCTGAGCCAACTCCCCGTGCTTACCGTGGAGTGAGAGGGCGTCGTACTGGTCAGACACCGTGTTATGCGGTAAAGCGCACGGTGTCCCCAGTACGCGTGCTTAGCCCAGTGCGGGCTATTCCACCTTGCCGCACTGGGAGGGCTAGGTTGGGCATCGAGCCGGATGTCATGAAGCCGGCCCAACGTATCTGGCCTCCAGTACGTCTCCTCGGGCCGGCGTACATGGCACCAGCCTTACAGGTGGTGTCCCCGGTTCGCCTGCATAGCCCAGTGCGGGTTATTCCACCTCGCCGCACTGGCAGGGCTACGGGGACCATTCAACCTGGTAAGGTTGGGGAGGCTTGGTGCTCAAGAGCACGTGTCCTCCTTCACGGTCCGGTATACCCGGTGCCACCTCCAAGTACCAGTCCACCGGTGGCAGCCCCCCGCACCAGGCTGTCTCTCCGGGTTCTCTCTCCAGCTGCTCCCACCTGTCCAGCGCTGTCAGAGCTTTCCTCCTCTCCAGCGCAGCCAGTGCCTATACCACGCACCAGGCTGTCTCTCCGTCTCCTCCCTACAGGTGTGCCCGTCTGCCCAGCGGCATCTGAACTGCCCGTCTGCCCAGCGGCGTCTGAACTGCCCGTCTGCCCAGCGGCGCCTGAACTGCCCGTCTGCCATGAGCCTGCAAAGCTGCCCGTCTGCCATGAGCCTGCAAAGCTGCCCGTCTGCCAAGAGCCTACAGAGCCGTCCGCCAGACAGGAGCCGCTAGAGCCGTCCGCCAGACAGGATCAGCCAGAGCCTTCCGCCAGACCGGATCAGCCAGAGCCTTCCGCCAGACCGGATCAGCCAGAGCCTTCCGCCAGACCGGATCAGCCAGAGCCTTCCGCCAGACCGGATCAGCCAGAGCCTTCCGCCAGACCGGATCAGCCAGAGCCTTCCGCCAGACCGGATCAGCCAGAGCCTTCCGCCAGACCGGATCAGCCAGAGCCTTCCTCCAGACCGGATCAGCCAGAGCCTTCCTCCAGACCGGATCAGCCAGAGCCTTCCTCCAGACCGGATCAGTCAGAGCCTTCCGCCAGACAGGACCTGCCAGAGTCCCTCAGCCAGGACCTGCCAGAGTCCCTCAGCCAGGACCTGCCAGAGTCCCTCAGCCAGGACCTGCCAGAGTCCCTCAGCCAGGACCTGCCAGAGTCCCTCAGCCAGGACCTGCCAGAGTCCCTCAGCCAGGACCTGCCAGAGTCCCTCAGCCCGGAGCTGCCGCCCCTTATCCCGGAGCTGCCCCTTATCCCGGTGCTGGCCCTTATCCCGGTGCTGCCCCTTCATTTAGGTGGGTTTAGTTGGAGGGTGGTCATTGGGAGGGGGATACAGAAGCGGGGAGTGACTATGGTGGTGTGGGGACAGCGTCCGGAGCCTGAGCCACCACCGTGGTCAGATGCCCACCCAGACCCTCCCCTAGACTTTGTGCTGGTGCGCCCGGCGTTCGCACCTTAAGGGGGGGGTTATGTCACGTTCCTGACCTGTTTTCTCTTGTTTTGTATGTGTTTATTGGTCAGGGCGTGAGCGGGGTGGGCATTTCTATGTGTTGTGTTTCTATGTTGGGTTAAAGGGTTGCCTGGTATGGCTCTCAATTAGAGGCAGGTGTTTGGCATTTCCTCTGATTGAGAGTCATATTAAGGTAGGTTGTTCTCAATGTTTGTTTGTGGGTGATTGTCTCCTGTGTCTTTCGTGTCTGTATGTGCACCACACGGGACTGTCTTGGCTGTTCGTTCGTTTGATGTAGTCTGTTCCTGTTCGTGAGTTCTGCGTGTAGTTATGTAAGTTCCATGTTCAGGTCTGTCTACGTCGTGTTTGTTATTTTGTAATTTCCAAGTGTTTTCGTATTTCGTCTTCGTGTTTCAATAAATATCATTTATGTCTAATTACCTCGCTGCGTATTGGTCCACCGATCCTTCTCTCCTCTCCTCGTCCGAGGAGGAGGAGGAAGACGACAGCCGTAACACCTCCAGCTGTACCCCCTCTAGCAGCAGGGTCAGCGTACTCTCAAATGTAGTTTTTTTGCCATCATTGTAAGCCTGCCACACACACTATACGATACATTTATTAAACATTAGAATGAGTGTGAGTTTGTCACAACCCGGCTCGTGGGAAGTGACAAAGAGCTCTTACAGGACCAGGGCACAAATAATAATATTATAATAATCAATAATTTTGCTCTTTATTTAACCGTCTTACCTATAAAACCTTATTTATTCATCTAAAATGGTGAATAACTCAACACAGGTTAATGAGAAGGGTGTGCTTGAAAGGATGCACATAGCTCTGCAATGTTGGGTTGTATCGGAGAGAGTCTCAGTCTTAAATCATTTTCCACACACAGTCTGTGCCTGTATTTAGTTTTCATGTTAGTGAGGGCTGAGAATCCACTCTCACATTGGTACGTGGTTGCAAAGGGCATCTGTGTCTTAACAGTGCGATTTGCCAAGGCAGGATACTCTGATTGCAGCCCTATCCAAAAATCTGGTAGTGGCTTCTGATTAAATTACATTTTCACAGAACCGCTTGTTGCAATTTCAATGAGTGGACTGGAGGCAGGGCATGAAAGGGATAACGAATCCAGTTGTTTGTGTCCGTAAGCTTGAGTTCATTTGCACACAAAAAAATTATACAATGATGGAAAGACCTGTGTGTTGTCCTTGTTAATGCAGACAGAAAAGAGCTCCAACTTCTTAATCATAGCCTCAATTTTGTACCATACATTGAATATAGTTGTGGAGAGTCCCTGTAACCCTAGATTCAGATCATTCAGGCGAGAAAACATGACCCAGATAGACCAGTCGTGTGAGAAACTCGTCAACATGCAAGCGGTCAGACAAGTGAAAATGATGGTCAGTAAAGAAAACTTTAAGCTCGTCTCTCAATCAAACAAAACGTGTCGATACTTTGCCCCTTGATAACCAGCGCACTTCTGTATGTTGTAAAAGCGTTACATGGTCGCTGCCCATATCGTTGCATAATGCATAAAATACACGAGAGTTCAGGGGCCTTGCTTTAACAAAGTTAACCATTTTCACTGTAGTGTCCAAAACGTCTTTCAAGCTGTCAGGCATTCCCTTGGCAGCAAGAGCCTCTCGGTGGATGCTGCAGTGTACCCAAGTGGCGTCGGGGGGAACTGCTTGCACGCGCGTTACCACTCCACTATGTCTCCCTGTCATGGCTTTTGCGCCGTCAGTACAGATACCAACATGAGCAGCAGCTAAGTTTGGCTACATACGGACCGTTAGTGGGATTCCCGCGAGGGACGTAATGTGATTGGATGTTAATTATTTGACTAGGCTACCTGTATTTGACATTGTGTTGTTATTTCGCTGAACACCAGATGGTTTAATTTTATTTTTGGCAGTGAAACGAGGCTACTCAGGTGAGGAAAAAAAACTCACCCAAATGTATAGCCCCGTTGGAAAATTTAAATGGACTGTTTGAAAATGTGAATCACATTTTTATTTGGGTTACCCCTGACAGCATTGCCCCAGTTTGGGAATACCTGGTGTAGATGAAGGGGAAGAGACTGATTGTTTGAGACATTTGAGACATGGATTTTTGTGCCATTCAGAGGATGAATGGGCAAGACAAAATATTTAAGTGCCTTTGAACGAGGTATGGTAGTAGTTGCCAGGCGCACTAGTTTGTGTCAAGAAGTGCAACTCTGCCGGGTATTTCACGCTCTACAGTTTCCCGTATGTATCAAGAATGGTCCACCATACAAAGGACATCCAGCCAACTTGACACAATTTTGGGAAGCATTGGAGTCAACATGGGCCAGCATCCCTGTGGAACACTTTCGACACCTTGTAGAGTCCATGTCCCAACGGATTGAGGCTGTTCTGAGGGGCTAAAGGTGTTCCTAATGTTTGGTATACTCAGTGTATATTGATTATTAATATTGTTGTTGTTTATTCCAGACCAGCTGCGTAGCCGCCTGAGAGAGTATGGCCTCATCACCCCCATCAGCACCGACTCCCATGGTCACTTCCTGTCCCACCTGCTCTCTGCCAATCACAAGCAGCGGGTGAAGAGGGAGGTGGGGACAGAGGGCTCAGAGCAGGCCAGTGATAGGCTGTTCTTCAACATCACGGTATTCGGCAGGGAGTTCCACCTGAGGCTCCGTCCCAACGACCGCCTGGTGTCTCCTGGGGCCATGGTGGAGTGGCACGACCAGGTCCTTGAACCAGGCAACGCCAGCAGCAGCAGTACTATCACTAGTAATACCAGCGGTAGCAGTGGTACTATCCGTGTTGGTGGAGAGAATGGGAGTGAGTCGACCAGCGGTGGAACAGAGAGGATTCTCAGGAGGAGGCTGCTGAAAACAGACTGCACCTTTATCGGTGACATCACTGACGTAAAGGGAGCCTCCGTCGCCATTAACAACTGTGATGGACTGGTAAATTCTCGTCAGCCTTTAACGCAAACACACACACACACACACACACTGCCCCCTCGACACTCTCAACGCTTTAGAGATGATTGGTGACCTAATCATGTGGTGGTCAGTGGTTTTAGATGGTTGAAACTCTGCTGTCTCTATAGCTCTGGTCTATAGCTCTGGTCTATAGCTCTGGTCTATAGCTCTGGTCTAAAGCTCTGGTCTAAAGCTCTGGTCTATAGCTCTGGTCTATAGCTCTGGTCTGTAGCTGAGGCTTGAACTTATCATGTGGTTTTAGATGGTTGAAACTCTGGTCTATAGCTGAGGCTTGAACTTATCATGTGGTTTTAGATGGTTGAAACTCTGGTCTATAGCTGAGGCTTGAACTTATCATGTGGTTTTAGATGGTTGTAACTCTGCTGTCTGCTCTATAGCTCTGGTCTATAGCTCTGGTCTATAGCTCTGGTCTATAGCTCTGGTCTATAGCTCTGGTCTATAGCTGAGGGGTTAGGCTTCTCTATATATGGTGGTTTACAGCACATTCTGCTCCAGATATTCCTCATTCTGACAGCTGGAAGAGGCTTTGTCCTGATGTTTGTCATGGATGAGAGGTCCTCCATTACTCTCTGCTAACTTGACGTCCATCTTTCCACACGTAAACTACAGTGCCTTAGGAAAGTATTGACCCCTTGACTTTTCCCATTTTTTAAAAGTCTAAAATGGATTATATAAAACGTTTTCCTCATCAATCTACACACAACACCCCATAATGACAAAGCGAACACAGGTTTTTAGAAATGTTTGCTAATTTATTACAAATAAAAAACAGAAATACCTTATTTACATAATTATTCTGACCCTTTGCTATGAGATTCGAAATTGAGCTCAGGTGCATCCTGTTTCCATTGATCATCCTTGATGTTTCTACAAGTTGATTGGAGTCCACATGTGGTAAATTCAATTGATTGGGCATGATTTGGAAAGGCACACACCTGTCTATATAAATTCTCACAGTTGACAGTGCATGTCAGAGCTAAAACCAAGCCATGAGGTCGAAGGAATTGTCCGTAAAGCTCAGAGATAGGATTTTGTATAGGCACAGATCTGGGGGACGGTACCTTCTGCAGCTTTGAAGTTCCTCAAGAACACAGTGGCCTCCATCACTCTTAAATGGAAGAAGTTGGAAACCACCAAGACTCTTCCTAGAGCTGGCCTTCCGGCAAAACTGAGCAATCGGGGAAGAAGGACCTTGGTCAGGGAGGTGACTAAGAACCCGATGTTAGTTAGTAGTTATTACTCATCTCCATGTCAGTAGTTAGTAGTTATTACTCATCTCCATGTCAGTAGTCTGTTAGTAGTTATTACTCATCTCCATGTCAGTAGTCTGTTAGTAGTTATTACTCATCTCCATGTCAGTAGTCTGTTAGTAGTTATTACTCATCTCCATGTCAGTAGTCTGTTAGTAGTTATTACTCATCTCCATGTCAGTAGTCTGTTAGTAGTTATTACTCATCTCCATGTCAGTAGTCTGTTAGTAGTTATTACTCATCTCCATGTCAGTAGTCTGTTAGTAGTTATTACTCATCTCCATGTCAGTAGTTAGTAGTTATTACTCATCTCCATGTCAGTAGTCTGTTAGTAGTTATTACTCATCTCCATGTCAGTAGTCTGTTAGTAGTTATTACTCATCTCCATGTCAGTAGTATGTTAGTAGTTATTACTCATCTCCATGTCAGTAGTTAGTAGTTATTACTCATCTCCATGTCAGTAGTTAGTAGTTATTACTCATCTCCATGTCAGTAGTTAGTGGTTATTACTCATCTCCATGTCAGTAGTTAGTAGTTATTACTCATCTCCATGTCAGTAGTTAGTAGTTATTACTCATCTCCATGTCAGTAGTTAGTAGTTATTACTCATCTCCATGTCAGTAGTCTGTTAGTAGTTATTACTCATCTCCATGTCAGTAGTCTGTTAGTAGTTATTACTCATCTCCATGTCAGTAGTCTGTTAGTAGTTATTACTCATCTCCATGTCAGTAGTTAGTAGTTATTACTCATCTCCATGTCAGTAGTTAGTGGTTATTACTCATCTCCATGTCAGTAGTCTGTTAGTAGTTATTACTCATCTCCATGTCAGTAGTCTGTTAGTAGTTATTACTCATCTCCATGTCAGTAGTCTGTTAGTAGTTATTACTCATCTCCATGTCAGTAGTTAGTAGTTATTACTCATCTCCATGTCAGTAGTTAGTAGTTATTACTCATCTCCATGTCAGTAGTTAGTAGTTATTACTCATCTCCATGTCAGTAGTCTGTTAGTAGTTATTACTCATCTCCATGTCAGTAGTTAGTGGTTATTACTCATCTCCATGTCAGTAGTATGTTAGTAGTTATTACTCATCTCCATGTCAGTAGTTAGTAGTTATTACTCATCTCCATGTCAGTAGTATGTTAGTAGTTATTACTCATCTCCATGTCAGTAGTTAGTAGTTATTACTCATCTCCATGTCAGTAGTCTGTTAGTAGTTATTACTCATCTCCATGTCAGTAGTCTGTTAGTAGTTATTACTCATCTCCATGTCAGTAGTATGTTAGTAGTTATTACTCATCTCCATGTCAGTAGTTAGTAGTTATTACTCATCTCCATGTCAGTAGTCTGTTAGTAGTTATTACTCATCTCCATGTCAGTAGTTAGTAGTTATTACTCATCTCCATGTCAGTAGTATGTTAGTAGTTATTACTCATCTCCATGTCAGTAGTTAGTAGTTATTACTCATCTCCATGTCAGTAGTTAGTAGTTATTACTCATCTCCATGTCAGTAGTTAGTAGTTATTACTCATCTCCATGTCAGTAGTCTGTTAGTAGTTATTACTCATCTCCATGTCAGTAGTTAGTAGTTATTACTCATCTCCATGTCAGTAGTTAGTAGTTATTACTCATCTCCATGTCAGTAGTTAGTAGTTATTACTCATCTCCATGTCAGTAGTCTGTTAGTAGTTATTACTCATCTCCATGTCAGTAGTCTGTTAGTAGTTATTACTCATCTCCATGTCAGTAGTCTGTTAGTAGTTATTACTCATCTCCATGTCAGTAGTCTGTTAGTAGTTATTACTCATCTCCATGTCAGTAGTTAGTAGTTATTACTCATCTCCATGTCAGTAGTCTGTTAGTAGTTATTACTCATCTCCATGTCAGTAGTTAGTAGTTATTACTCATCTCCATGTCAGTAGTATGTTAGTAGTTATTACTCATCTCCATGTCAGTAGTTAGTAGTTATTACTCATCTCCATGTCAGTAGTATGTTAGTAGTTATTACTCATCTCCATGTCAGTAGTCTGTTAGTAGTTATTACTCATCTCCATGTCAGTAGTCTGTTAGTAGTTATTACTCATCTCCATGTCAGTAGTTAGTAGTTATTACTCATCTCCATGTCAGTAGTTAGTAGTTATTACTCATCTCCATGTCAGTAGTTAGTGGTTATTACTCATCTCCATGTCAGTAGTATGTTAGTAGTTATTACTCATCTCCATGTCAGTAGTTAGTGGTTATTACTCATCTCCATGTCAGTAGTATGTTAGTAGTTATTACTCATCTCCATGTCAGTAGTTAGTAGTTATTACTCATCTCCATGTCAGTAGTCTGTTAGTAGTTATTACTCATCTCCATGTCAGTAGTTAGTGGTTATTACTCATCTCCATGTCAGTAGTATGTTAGTAGTTATTACTCATCTCCATGTCAGTAGTCTGTTAGTAGTTATTACTCATCTCCATGTCAGTAGTTAGTGGTTATTACTCATCTCCATGTCAGTAGTCTGTTAGTAGTTATTACTCATCTCCATGTCACTAGTCTGTTAGTGGTTATTACTCATCTCCATGTCAGTAGTATGTTAGTAGTTATTACTCATCTCCATGTCAGTAGTCTGTTAGTAGTTATTACTCATCTCCATGTCAGTAGTTAGTGGTTATTACTCATCTCCATGTCAGTAGTCTGTTAGTAGTTATTACTCATCTCCATGTCAGTAGTCTGTTAGTAGTTATTACTCATCTCCATGTCAGTAGTTAGTAGTTATTACTCATCTCCATGTCAGTAGTCTGTTAGTAGTTATTACTCATCTCCATGTCAGTAGTTAGTAGTTATTACTCATCTCCATGTCAGTAGTATGTTAGTAGTTATTACTCATCTCCATGTCAGTAGTTAGTAGTTATTACTCATCTCCATGTCAGTAGTATGTTAGTAGTTATTACTCATCTCCATGTCAGTAGTCTGTTAGTAGTTATTACTCATCTCCATGTCAGTAGTCTGTTAGTAGTTATTACTCATCTCCATGTCAGTAGTTAGTAGTTATTACTCATCTCCATGTCAGTAGTATGTTAGTAGTTATTACTCATCTCCATGTCAGTAGTCTGTTAGTAGTTATTACTCATCTCCATGTCAGTAGTCTGTTAGTAGTTATTACTCATCTCCATGTCAGTAGTTAGTAGTTATTACTCATCTCCATGTCAGTAGTTAGTAGTTATTACTCATCTCCATGTCAGTAGTTAGTGGTTATTACTCATCTCCATGTCAGTAGTATGTTAGTAGTTATTACTCATCTCCATGTCAGTAGTTAGTGGTTATTACTCATCTCCATGTCAGTAGTATGTTAGTAGTTATTACTCATCTCCATGTCAGTAGTTAGTAGTTATTACTCATCTCCATGTCAGTAGTCTGTTAGTAGTTATTACTCATCTCCATGTCAGTAGTTAGTGGTTATTACTCATCTCCATGTCAGTAGTATGTTAGTAGTTATTACTCATCTCCATGTCAGTAGTCTGTTAGTAGTTATTACTCATCTCCATGTCAGTAGTTAGTGGTTATTACTCATCTCCATGTCAGTAGTCTGTTAGTAGTTATTACTCATCTCCATGTCAGTAGTCTGTTAGTAGTTATTACTCATCTCCATGTCAGTAGTTAGTAGTTATTACTCATCTCCATGTCAGTAGTCTGTTAGTAGTTATTACTCATCTCCATGTCAGTAGTTAGTAGTTATTACTCATCTCCATGTCAGTAGTATGTTAGTAGTTATTACTCATCTCCATGTCAGTAGTTAGTAGTTATTACTCATCTCCATGTCAGTAGTATGTTAGTAGTTATTACTCATCTCCATGTCAGTAGTCTGTTAGTAGTTATTACTCATCTCCATGTCAGTAGTCTGTTAGTAGTTATTACTCATCTCCATGTCAGTAGTTAGTAGTTATTACTCATCTCCATGTCAGTAGTTAGTAGTTATTACTCATCTCCATGTCAGTAGTTAGTAGTTATTACTCATCTCCATGTCAGTAGTTAGTGGTTATTACTCATCTCCATGTCAGTAGTATGTTAGTAGTTATTACTCATCTCCATGTCAGTAGTTAGTGGTTATTACTCATCTCCATGTCAGTAGTATGTTAGTAGTTATTACTCATCTCCATGTCAGTAGTTAGTAGTTATTACTCATCTCCATGTCAGTAGTCTGTTAGTAGTTATTACTCATCTCCATGTCAGTAGTTAGTGGTTATTACTCATCTCCATGTCAGTAGTATGTTAGTAGTTATTACTCATCTCCATGTCAGTAGTCTGTTAGTAGTTATTACTCATCTCCATGTCAGTAGTTAGTGGTTATTACTCATCTCCATGTCAGTAGTCTGTTAGTAGTTATTACTCATCTCCATGTCAGTAGTCTGTTAGTGGTTATTACTCATCTCCATGTCAGTAGTATGTTAGTAGTTATTACTCATCTCCATGTCAGTAGTCTGTTAGTAGTTATTACTCATCTCCATGTCAGTAGTTAGTGGTTATTACTCATCTCCATGTCAGTAGTCTGTTAGTAGTTATTACTCATCTCCATGTCAGTAGTTAGTAGTTATTACTCATCTCCATGTCAGTAGTTAGTAGTTATTACTCATCACCATGTCAGTAGTCTGTTAGTAGTTATTACTCATCTCCATGTCAGTAGTCTGTAAGTAGTTATTACTCATCTCCATGTCAGTAGTTAGTGGTTATTACTCATCTCCATGTCAGTAGTCTGTTAGTAGTTATTACTCATCTCCATGTCAGTAGTTAGTAGTTATTACTCATCTCCATGTCAGTAGTCTGTTAGTAGTTATTACTCATCTCCATGTCAGTAGTCTGTTAGTAGTTATTACTCATCTCCATGTCAGTAGTTAGTAGTTATTACTCATCTCCATGTCAGTAGTCTGTTAGTAGTTATTACTCATCTACATGTCAGTAGTTAGTAGTTATTACTCATCTCCATGTCAGTAGTATGTTAGTAGTTATTACTCATCTCCATGTCAGTAGTCTGTTAGTAGTTATTACTCATCTCCATGTCAGTAGTCTGTTAGTAGTTATTACTCATCTCCATGTCAGTAGTTAGTAGTTATTACTCATCTCCATGTCAGTAGTTAGTAGTTATTACTCATCTCCATGTCAGTAGTCTGTTAGTAGTTATTACTCATCTCCATGTCAGTAGTTAGTAGTTATTACTCATCTCCATGTCAGTAGTTAGTAGTTATTACTCATCTCCATGTCAGTAGTTAGTAGTTATTACTCATCTCCATGTCAGTAGTCTGTTAGTAGTTATTACTCATCTCCATGTCAGTAGTCTGTTAGTAGTTATTACTCATCTCCATGCCAGTAGTCTGTTAGTAGTTATTACTCATCTCCATGTCAGTAGTCTGTTAGTAGTTATTACTCATCTCCATGTCAGTAGTTAGTAGTTATTACTCATCTCCATGTCAGTAGTCTGTTAGTAGTTATTACTCATCTCCATGTCAGTAGTTAGTAGTTATTACTCATCTCCATGTCAGTAGTATGTTAGTAGTTATTACTCATCTCCATGTCAGTAGTTAGTAGTTATTACTCATCTCCATGTCAGTAGTATGTTAGTAGTTATTACTCATCTCCATATCAGTAGTCTGTTAGTAGTTATTACTCATCTCCATGTCAGTAGTCTGTTAGTAGTTATTACTCATCTCCATGTCAGTAGTTAGTAGTTATTACTCATCTCCATGTCAGTAGTTAGTAGTTATTACTCATCTCCATGTCAGTATTTAGTGGTTATTACTCATCTCCATGTCAGTAGTATGTTAGTAGTTATTACTCATCTCCATGTCAGTAGTTAGTGGTTATTACTCATCTCCATGTCAGTAGTATGTTAGTAGTTATTACTCATCTCCATGTCAGTAGTTAGTAGTTATTACTCATCTCCATGTCAGTAGTCTGTTAGTAGTTATTACTCATCTCCATGTCAGTAGTTAGTAGTTATTACTCATCTCCATGTCAGTAGTTAGTAGTTATTACTCATCTCCATGTCAGTATTTAGTGGTTATTACTCATCTCCATGTCAGTAGTATGTTAGTAGTTATTACTCATCTCCATGTCAGTAGTTAGTAGTTATTACTCATCTCCATGTCAGTAGTTAGTAGTTATTACTCATCTCCATGTCAGTAGTCTGTTAGTAGTTATTACTCATCTCCATGTCAGTAGTCTGTTAGTAGTTATTACTCATCTCCATGCCAGTAGTCTGTTAGTAGTTATTACTCATCTCCATGTCAGTAGTCTGTTAGTAGTTATTACTCATCTCCATGTCAGTAGTTAGTAGTTATTACTCATCTCCATGTCAGTAGTCTGTTAGTAGTTATTACTCATCTCCATGTCAGTAGTTAGTAGTTATTACTCATCTCCATGTCAGTAGTATGTTAGTAGTTATTACTCATCTCCATGTCAGTAGTTAGTAGTTATTACTCATCTCCATGTCAGTAGTATGTTAGTAGTTATTACTCATCTCCATATCAGTAGTCTGTTAGTAGTTATTACTCATCTCCATGTCAGTAGTCTGTTAGTAGTTATTACTCATCTCCATGTCAGTAGTTAGTAGTTATTACTCATCTCCATGTCAGTAGTTAGTAGTTATTACTCATCTCCATGTCAGTATTTAGTGGTTATTACTCATCTCCATGTCAGTAGTATGTTAGTAGTTATTACTCATCTCCAGGTCAGTAGTTAGTGGTTATTACTCATCTCCATGTCAGTAGTATGTTAGTAGTTATTACTCATCTCCATGTCAGTAGTTAGTAGTTATTACTCATCTCCATGTCAGTAGTCTGTTAGTAGTTATTACTCATCTCCATGTCAGTAGTTAGTGGTTATTACTCATCTCCATGTCAGTAGTATGTTAGTAGTTATTACTCATCTCCATGTCAGTAGTCTGTTAGTAGTTATTACTCATCTCCATGTCAGTAGTTAGTGGTTATTACTCATCTCCATGTCAGTAGTCTGTTAGTAGTTATTACTCATCTCCATGTCACTAGTCTGTTAGTGGTTATTACTCATCTCCATGTCAGTAGTATGTTAGTAGTTATTACTCATCTCCATGTCAGTAGTCTGTTAGTAGTTATTACTCATCTCCATGTCAGTAGTTAGTGGTTATTACTCATCTCCATGTCAGTAGTCTGTTAGTAGTTATTACTCATCTCCATGTCAGTAGTCTGTTAGTAGTTATTACTCATCTCCATGTCAGTAGTTAGTAGTTATTACTCATCTCCATGTCAGTAGTCTGTTAGTAGTTATTACTCATCTCCATGTCAGTAGTTAGTAGTTATTACTCATCTCCATGTCAGTAGTATGTTAGTAGTTATTACTCATCTCCATGTCAGTAGTTAGTAGTTATTACTCATCTCCATGTCAGTAGTATGTTAGTAGTTATTACTCATCTCCATGTCAGTAGTCTGTTAGTAGTTATTACTCATCTCCATGTCAGTAGTCTGTTAGTAGTTATTACTCATCTCCATGTCAGTAGTTATTACTCATCTCCATGTCAGTAGTTAGTAGTTATTACTCATCTCCATGTCAGTAGTTAGTGGTTATTACTCATCTCCATGTCAGTAGTATGTTAGTAGTTATTACTCATCTCCATGTCAGTAGTTAGTGGTTATTACTCATCTCCATGTCAGTAGTATGTTAGTAGTTATTACTCATCTCCATGTCAGTAGTTAGTAGTTATTACTCATCTCCATGTCAGTAGTCTGTTAGTAGTTATTACTCATCTCCATGTCAGTAGTTAGTGGTTATTACTCATCTCCATGTCAGTAGTATGTTAGTAGTTATTACTCATCTCCATGTCAGTAGTCTGTTAGTAGTTATTACTCATCTCCATGTCAGTAGTTAGTGGTTATTACTCATCTCCATGTCAGTAGTCTGTTAGTAGTTATTACTCATCTCCATGTCAGTAGTCTGTTAGTGGTTATTACTCATCTCCATGTCAGTAGTATGTTAGTAGTTATTACTCATCTCCATGTCAGTAGTCTGTTAGTAGTTATTACTCATCTCCATGTCAGTAGTTAGTGGTTATTACTCATCTCCATGTCAGTAGTCTGTTAGTAGTTATTACTCATCTCCATGTCAGTAGTTAGTAGTTATTACTCATCTCCATGTCAGTAGTTAGTAGTTATTACTCATCACCATGTCAGTAGTCTGTTAGTAGTTATTACTCATCTCCATGTCAGTAGTCTGTAAGTAGTTATTACTCATCTCCATGTCAGTAGTTAGTGGTTATTACTCATCTCCATGTCAGTAGTCTGTTAGTAGTTATTACTCATCTCCATGTCAGTAGTTAGTAGTTATTACTCATCTCCATGTCAGTAGTATGTTAGTAGTTATTACTCATCTCCATGTCAGTAGTCTGTTAGTAGTTATTACTCATCTCCATGTCAGTAGTCTGTTAGTAGTTATTACTCATCTCCATGTCAGTAGTTAGTAGTTATTACTCATCTCCATGTCAGTAGTATGTTAGTAGTTATTACTCATCTCCATGTCAGTAGTTAGTGGTTATTACTCATCTCCATGTCAGTAGTATGTTAGTAGTTATTACTCATCTCCATGTCAGTAGTCTGTTAGTAGTTATTACTCATCTCCATGTCAGTAGTTAGTAGTTATTACTCATCTCCATGTCAGTAGTCTGTTAGTAGTTATTACTCATCTCCATGTCAGTAGTTAGTAGTTATTACTCATCTCCATGTCAGTAGTATGTTAGTAGTTATTACTCATCTCCATGTCAGTAGTCTGTTAGTAGTTATTACTCATCTCCATGTCAGTAGTATGTTAGTAGTTATTACTCATCTCCATGTCAGTAGTCTGTTAGTAGTTATTACTCATCTCCATGTCAGTAGTTAGTAGTTATTACTCATCTCCATGTCAGTAGTCTGTTAGTAGTTATTACTCATCTCCATGTCAGTAGTCTGTTAGTAGTTATTACTCATCTCCATGTCAGTAGTCTGTTAGTAGTTATTACTCATCTCCATGTCAGTAGTTAGTAGTTATTACTCATCTCCATGTCAGTAGTCTGTTAGTAGTTATTACTCATCTCCATGTCAGTAGTCTGTTAGTAGTTATTACTCATCTCCATGTCAGTAGTCTGTTAGTAGTTATTACTCATCTCCATGTCAGTAGTCTGTTAGTAGTTATTACTCATCTCCATGTCAGTAGTCTGTTAGTAGTTATTACTCATCTCCATGTCAGTAGTCTGTTAGTAGTTATTACTCATCTCCATGTCAGTAGTTAGTAGTTATTACTCATCTCCATGTCAGTAGTCTGTTAGTAGTTATTACTCATCTCCATGTCAGTAGTTAGTAGTTATTACTCATCTCCATGTCAGTAGTTAGTGGTTATTACTCATCTCCATGTCAGTAGTTAGTAGTTATTACTCATCTCCATGTCAGTAGTTAGTAGTTATTACTCATCTCCATGTCAGTAGTTAGTAGTTATTACTCATCTCCATGTCAGTAGTCTGTTAGTAGTTATTACTCATCTCCATGTCAGTAGTCTGTTACTAGTTATTACTCATCTCCATGTCAGTAGTTAGTAGTTATTACTCATCTCCATGTCAGTAGTTAGTAGTTATTACTCATCTCCATGTCAGTAGTCTGTTAGTAGTTATTACTCATCTCCATGTCAGTAGTTAGTGGTTATTACTCATCTCCATGTCAGTAGTCTGTTAGTAGTTATTACTCATCTCCATGTCAGTAGTCTGTTAGTAGTTATTACTCATCTCCATGTCAGTAGTCTGTTAGTAGTTATTACTCATCTCCATGTCAGTAGTTAGTAGTTATTACTCATCTCCATGTCAGTAGTTAGTGGTTATTACTCATCTCCATGTCAGTAGTCTGTTAGTAGTTATTACTCATCTCCATGTCAGTAGTCTGTTAGTAGTTATTACTCATCTCCATGTCAGTAGTCTGTTAGTAGTTATTACTCATCTCCCTGTCAGTAGTTAGTAGTTATTACTCATCTCCATGTCAGTAGTTAGTAGTTATTACTCATCTCCATGTCAGTAGTTAGTAGTTATTACTCATCTCCATGTCAGTAGTCTGTTAGTAGTTATTACTCATCTCCATGTCAGTAGTTAGTAGTTATTACTCATCTCCATGTCAGTAGTATGTTAGTAGTTATTACTCATCTCCATGTCAGTAGTTAGTAGTTATTACTCATCTCCATGTCAGTAGTATGTTAGTAGTTATTACTCATCTCCATGTCAGTAGTCTGTTAGTAGTTATTACTCATCTCCATGTCAGTAGTCTGTTAGTAGTTATTACTCATCTCCATGTCAGTAGTTAGTAGTTATTACTCATCTCCATGTCAGTAGTTAGTAGTTATTACTCATCTCCATGTCAGTAGTTAGTGGTTATTACTCATCTCCATGTCAGTAGTATGTTAGTAGTTATTACTCATCTCCATGTCAGTAGTTAGTGGTTATTACTCATCTCCATGTCAGTAGTATGTTAGTAGTTATTACTCATCTCCATGTCAGTAGTTAGTAGTTATTACTCATCTCCATGTCAGTAGTCTGTTAGTAGTTATTACTCATCTCCATGTCAGTAGTTAGTGGTTATTACTCATCTCCATGTCAGTAGTATGTTAGTAGTTATTACTCATCTCCATGTCAGTAGTCTGTTAGTAGTTATTACTCATCTCCATGTCAGTAGTTAGTGGTTATTACTCATCTCCATGTCAGTAGTCTGTTAGTAGTTATTACTCATCTCCATGTCACTAGTCTGTTAGTGGTTATTACTCATCTCCATGTCAGTAGTATGTTAGTAGTTATTACTCATCTCCATGTCAGTAGTCTGTTAGTAGTTATTACTCATCTCCATGTCAGTAGTTAGTGGTTATTACTCATCTCCATGTCAGTAGTCTGTTAGTAGTTATTACTCATCTCCATGTCAGTAGTCTGTTAGTAGGTATTACTCATCTCCATGTCAGTAGTTAGTAGTTATTACTCATCTCCATGTCAGTAGTCTGTTAGTAGTTATTACTCATCTCCATGTCAGTAGTTAGTAGTTATTACTCATCTCCATGTCAGTAGTATGTTAGTAGTTATTACTCATCTCCATGTCAGTAGTTAGTAGTTATTACTCATCTCCATGTCAGTAGTATGTTAGTAGTTATTACTCATCTCCATGTCAGTAGTCTGTTAGTAGTTATTACTCATCTCCATGTCAGTAGTCTGTTAGTAGTTATTACTCATCTCCATGTCAGTAGTTAGTAGTTATTACTCATCTCCATGTCAGTAGTTAGTAGTTATTACTCATCTCCATGTCAGTAGTTAGTGGTTATTACTCATCTCCATGTCAGTAGTATGTTAGTAGTTATTACTCATCTCCATGTCAGTAGTTAGTGGTTATTACTCATCTCCATGTCAGTAGTATGTTAGTAGTTATTACTCATCTCCATGTCAGTAGTCTGTTAGTAGTTATTACTCATCTCCATGTCAGTAGTTAGTGGTTATTACTCATCTCCATGTCAGTAGTCTGTTAGTAGTTATTACTCATCTCCATGTCAGTAGTCTGTTAGTAGTTATTACTCATCTCCATGTCAGTAGTTAGTAGTTATTACTCATCTCCATGTCAGTAGTCTGTTAGTAGTTATTACTCATCTCCATGTCAGTAGTTAGTAGTTATTACTCATCTCCATGTCAGTAGTATGTTAGTAGTTATTACTCATCTCCATGTCAGTAGTTAGTAGTTATTACTCATCTCCATGTCAGTAGTATGTTAGTAGTTATTACTCATCTCCATGTCAGTAGTCTGTTAGTAGTTATTACTCATCTCCATGTCAGTAGTCTGTTAGTAGTTATTACTCATCTCCATGTCAGTAGTTAGTAGTTATTACTCATCTCCATGTCAGTAGTTAGTAGTTATTACTCATCTCCATGTCAGTAGTTAGTGGTTATTACTCATCTCCATGTCAGTAGTATGTTAGTAGTTATTACTCATCTCCATGTCAGTAGTTAGTGGTTATTACTCATCTCCATGTCAGTAGTATGTTAGTAGTTATTACTCATCTCCATGTCAGTAGTTAGTAGTTATTACTCATCTCCATGTCAGTAGTCTGTTAGTAGTTATTACTCATCTCCATGTCAGTAGTTAGTGGTTATTACTCATCTCCATGTCAGTAGTATGTTAGTAGTTATTACTCATCTCCATGTCAGTAGTCTGTTAGTAGTTATTACTCATCTCCATGTCAGTAGTTAGTGGTTATTACTCATCTCCATGTCAGTAGTCTGTTAGTAGTTATTACTCATCTCCATGTCAGTAGTCTGTTAGTGGTTATTACTCATCTCCATGTCAGTAGTATGTTAGTAGTTATTACTCATCTCCATGTCAGTAGTCTGTTAGTAGTTATTACTCATCTCCATGTCAGTAGTTAGTGGTTATTACTCATCTCCATGTCAGTAGTCTGTTAGTAGTTATTACTCATCTCCATGTCAGTAGTTAGTAGTTATTACTCATCTCCATGTCAGTAGTTAGTAGTTATTACTCATCACCATGTCAGTAGTCTGTTAGTAGTTATTACTCATCTCCATGTCAGTAGTCTGTAAGTAGTTATTACTCATCTCCATGTCAGTAGTTAGTGGTTATTACTCATCTCCATGTCAGTAGTCTGTTAGTAGTTATTACTCATCTCCATGTCAGTAGTTAGTAGTTATTACTCATCTCCATGTCAGTAGTATGTTAGTAGTTATTACTCATCTCCATGTCAGTAGTCTGTTAGTAGTTATTACTCATCTCCATGTCAGTAGTCTGTTAGTAGTTATTACTCATCTCCATGTCAGTAGTTAGTAGTTATTACTCATCTCCATGTCAGTAGTATGTTAGTAGTTATTACTCATCTCCATGTCAGTAGTTAGTGGTTATTACTCATCTCCATGTCAGTAGTATGTTAGTAGTTATTACTCATCTCCATGTCAGTAGTTAGTTGTTATTACTCATCTCCATGTCAGTAGTCTGTTAGTAGTTATTACTCATCTCCATGTCAGTAGTCTGTTAGTAGTTATTACTCATCTCCATGTCAGTAGTTAGTAGTTATTACTCATCTCCATGTCAGTAGTCTGTTAGTAGTTATTACTCATCTCCATGTCAGTAGTTAGTAGTTATTACTCATCTCCATGTCAGTAGTATGTTAGTAGTTATTACTCATCTCCATGTCAGTAGTCTGTTAGTAGTTATTACTCATCTCCATGTCAGTAGTATGTTAGTAGTTATTACTCATCTCCATGTCAGTAGTCTGTTAGTAGTTATTACTCATCTCCATGTCAGTAGTCTGTTAGTAGTTATTACTCATCTCCATGTCAGTAGTCTGTTAGTAGTTATTACTCATCTCCATGTCAGTAGTCTGTTAGTAGTTATTACTCATCTCCATGTCAGTAGTCTGTTAGTAGTTATTACTCATCTCCATGTCAGTAGTCTGTTAGTAGTTATTACTCATCTCCATGTCAGTAGTCTGTTAGTAGTTATTACTCATCTCCATGTCAGTAGTTAGTAGTTATTACTCATCTCCATGTCAGTAGTTAGTGGTTATTACTCATCTCCATGTCAGTAGTTAGTAGTTATTACTCATCTCCATGTCAGTAGTTAGTAGTTATTACTCATCTCCATGTCAGTAGTTAGTAGTTATTACTCATCTCCATGTCAGTAGTCTGTTAGTAGTTATTACTCATCTCCATGTCAGTAGTCTGTTAGTAGTTATTACTCATCTCCATGTCAGTAGTTAGTAGTTATTACTCATCTCCATGTCAGTAGTTAGTAGTTATTACTCATCTCCATGTCAGTAGTCTGTTAGTAGTTATTACTCATCTCCATGTCAGTAGTTAGTGGTTATTACTCATCTCCATGTCAGTAGTCTGTTAGTAGTTATTACTCATCTCCATGTCAGTAGTCTGTTAGTAGTTATTACTCATCTCCATGTCAGTAGTCTGTTAGTAGTTATTACTCATCTCCATGTCAGTAGTTAGTAGTTATTACTCATCTCCATGTCAGTAGTTAGTGGTTATTACTCATCTCCATGTCAGTAGTCTGTTAGTAGTTATTACTCATCTCCATGTCAGTAGTCTGTTAGTAGTTATTACTCATCTCCATGTCAGTAGTCTGTTAGTAGTTATTACTCATCTCCATGTCAGTAGTTAGTAGTTATTACTCATCTCCATGTCAGTAGTTAGTAGTTATTACTCATCTCCATGTCAGTAGTTAGTAGTTATTACTCATCTCCATGTCAGTAGTCTGTTAGTAGTTATTACTCATCTCCATGTCAGTAGTTAGTGGTTATTACTCATCTCCATGTCAGTAGTATGTTAGTAGTTATTACTCATCTCCATGTCAGTAGTTAGTAGTTATTACTCATCTCCATGTCAGTAGTTAGTAGTTATTACTCATCTCCATGTCAGTAGTTAGTAGTTATTACTCATCTCCATGTCAGTAGTCTGTTAGTAGTTATTACTCATCTCCATGTCAGTAGTTAGTGGTTATTACTCATCTCCATGTCAGTAGTATGTTAGTAGTTATTACTCATCTCCATGTCAGTAGTTAGTAGTTATTACTCATCTCCATGTCAGTAGTATGTTAGTAGTTATTACTCATCTCCATGTCAGTAGTTAGTAGTTATTACTCATCTCCATGTCAGTAGTCTGTTAGTAGTTATTACTCATCTCCATGTCAGTAGTCTGTTAGTAGTTATTACTCATCTCCATGTCAGTAGTATGTTAGTAGTTATTACTCATCTCCATGTCAGTAGTTAGTAGTTATTACTCATCTCCATGTCAGTAGTCTGTTAGTAGTTATTACTCATCTCCATGTCAGTAGTTAGTAGTTATTACTCATCTCCATGTCAGTAGTATGTTAGTAGTTATTACTCATCTCCATGTCAGTAGTTAGTAGTTATTACTCATCTCCATGTCAGTAGTTAGTAGTTATTACTCATCTCCATGTCAGTAGTTAGTAGTTATTACTCATCTCCATGTCAGTAGTCTGTTAGTAGTTATTACTCATCTCCATGTCAGTAGTTAGTAGTTATTACTCATCTCCATGTCAGTAGTTAGTAGTTATTACTCATCTCCATGTCAGTAGTTAGTAGTTATTACTCATCTCCATGTCAGTAGTCTGTTAGTAGTTATTACTCATCTCCATGTCAGTAGGCTGTTAGTAGTTATTACTCATCTCCATGTCAGTAGTCTGTTAGTAGTTATTACTCATCTCCATGTCAGTAGTCTGTTAGTAGTTATTACTCATCTCCATGTCAGTAGTTAGTAGTTATTACTCATCTCCATGTCAGTAGTCTGTTAGTAGTTATTACTCATCTCCATGTCAGTAGTTAGTAGTTATTACTCATCTCCATGTCAGTAGTATGTTAGTAGTTATTACTCATCTCCATGTCAGTAGTCTGTTAGTAGTTATTACTCATCTCCATGTCAGTAGTCTGTTAGTAGTTATTACTCATCTCCATGTCAGTAGTTAGTAGTTATTACTCATCTCCATGTCAGTAGTTAGTGGTTATTACTCATCTCCATGTCAGTAGTATGTTAGTAGTTATTACTCATCTCCATGTCAGTAGTTAGTAGTTATTACTCATCTCCATGTCAGTAGTCTGTTAGTAGTTATTACTCATCTCCATGTCAGTAGTTAGTGGTTATTACTCATCTCCATGTCAGTAGTATGTTAGTAGTTATTACTCATCTCCATGTCAGTAGTCTGTTAGTAGTTATTACTCATCTCCATGTCAGTAGTTAGTGGTTATTACTCATCTCCATGTCAGTAGTCTGTTAGTAGTTATTACTCATCTCCATGTCACTAGTCTGTTAGTGGTTATTACTCATCTCCATGTCAGTAGTATGTTAGTAGTTATTACTCATCTCCATGTCAGTAGTCTGTTAGTAGTTATTACTCATCTCCATGTCAGTAGTTAGTGGTTATTACTCATCTCCATGTCAGTAGTCTGTTAGTAGTTATTACTCATCTCCATGTCAGTAGTCTGTTAGTAGTTATTACTCATCTCCATGTCAGTAGTTAGTAGTTATTACTCATCTCCATGTCAGTAGTCTGTTAGTAGTTATTACTCATCTCCATGTCAGTAGTTAGTAGTTATTACTCATCTCCATGTCAGTAGTATGTTAGTAGTTATTACTCATCTCCATGTCAGTAGTTAGTAGTTATTACTCATCTCCATGTCAGTAGTATGTTAGTAGTTATTACTCATCTCCATGTCAGTAGTCTGTTAGTAGTTATTACTCATCTCCATGTCAGTAGTCTGTTAGTAGTTATTACTCATCTCCATGTCAGTAGTTAGTAGTTATTACTCATCTCCATGTCAGTAGTATGTTAGTAGTTATTACTCATCTCCATGTCAGTAGTCTGTTAGTAGTTATTACTCATCTCCATGTCAGTAGTCTGTTAGTAGTTATTACTCATCTCCATGTCAGTAGTTAGTAGTTATTACTCATCTCCATGTCAGTAGTTAGTAGTTATTACTCATCTCCATGTCAGTAGTTAGTGGTTATTACTCATCTCCATGTCAGTAGTATGTTAGTAGTTATTACTCATCTCCATGTCAGTAGTTAGTGGTTATTACTCATCTCCATGTCAGTAGTATGTTAGTAGTTATTACTCATCTCCATGTCAGTAGTTAGTAGTTATTACTCATCTCCATGTCAGTAGTCTGTTAGTAGTTATTACTCATCTCCATGTCAGTAGTTAGTGGTTATTACTCATCTCCATGTCAGTAGTATGTTAGTAGTTATTACTCATCTCCATGTCAGTAGTCTGTTAGTAGTTATTACTCATCTCCATGTCAGTAGTTAGTGGTTATTACTCATCTCCATGTCAGTAGTCTGTTAGTAGTTATTACTCATCTCCATGTCACTAGTCTGTTAGTGGTTATTACTCATCTCCATGTCAGTAGTATGTTAGTAGTTATTACTCATCTCCATGTCAGTAGTCTGTTAGTAGTTATTACTCATCTCCATGTCAGTAGTTAGTGGTTATTACTCATCTCCATGTCAGTAGTCTGTTAGTAGTTATTACTCATCTCCATGTCAGTAGTCTGTTAGTAGTTATTACTCATCTCCATGTCAGTAGTTAGTAGTTATTACTCATCTCCATGTCAGTAGTCTGTTAGTAGTTATTACTCATCTCCATGTCAGTAGTTAGTAGTTATTACTCATCTCCATGTCAGTAGTATGTTAGTAGTTATTACTCATCTCCATGTCAGTAGTTAGTAGTTATTACTCATCTCCATGTCAGTAGTATGTTAGTAGTTATTACTCATCTCCATGTCAGTAGTCTGTTAGTAGTTATTACTCATCTCCATGTCAGTAGTCTGTTAGTAGTTATTACTCATCTCCATGTCAGTAGTTAGTAGTTATTACTCATCTCCATGTCAGTAGTTAGTAGTTATTACTCATCTCCATGTCAGTAGTTAGTAGTTATTACTCATCTCCATGTCAGTAGTTAGTGGTTATTACTCATCTCCATGTCAGTAGTATGTTAGTAGTTATTACTCATCTCCATGTCAGTAGTTAGTGGTTATTACTCATCTCCATGTCAGTAGTATGTTAGTAGTTATTACTCATCTCCATGTCAGTAGTTAGTAGTTATTACTCATCTCCATGTCAGTAGTCTGTTAGTAGTTATTACTCATCTCCATGTCAGTAGTTAGTGGTTATTACTCATCTCCATGTCAGTAGTATGTTAGTAGTTATTACTCATCTCCATGTCAGTAGTCTGTTAGTAGTTATTACTCATCTCCATGTCAGTAGTTAGTGGTTATTACTCATCTCCATGTCAGTAGTCTGTTAGTAGTTATTACTCATCTCCATGTCAGTAGTCTGTTAGTGGTTATTACTCATCTCCATGTCAGTAGTATGTTAGTAGTTATTACTCATCTCCATGTCAGTAGTCTGTTAGTAGTTATTACTCATCTCCATGTCAGTAGTTAGTGGTTATTACTCATCTCCATGTCAGTAGTCTGTTAGTAGTTATTACTCATCTCCATGTCAGTAGTTAGTAGTTATTACTCATCTCCATGTCAGTAGTTAGTAGTTATTACTCATCACCATGTCAGTAGTCTGTTAGTAGTTATTACTCATCTCCATGTCAGTAGTCTGTAAGTAGTTATTACTCATCTCCATGTCAGTAGTCTGTTAGTAGTTATTACTCATCTCCATGTCAGTAGTCTGTTAGTAGTTATTACTCATCTCCATGTCAGTAGTTAGTGGTTATTACTCATCTCCATGTCAGTAGTCTGTTAGTAGTTATTACTCATCTCCATGTCAGTAGTTAGTAGTTATTACTCATCTCCATGTCAGTAGTCTGTTAGTAGTTATTACTCATCTCCATGTCAGTAGTCTGTTAGTAGTTATTACTCATCTCCATGTCAGTAGTTAGTAGTTATTACTCATCTCCATGTCAGTAGTCTGTTAGTAGTTATTACTCATCTCCATGTCAGTAGTTAGTAGTTATTACTCATCTCCATGTCAGTAGTATGTTAGTAGTTATTACTCATCTCCATGTCAGTAGTCTGTTAGTAGTTATTACTCATCTCCATGTCAGTAGTCTGTTAGTAGTTATTACTCATCTCCATGTCAGTAGTTAGTAGTTATTACTCATCTCCATGTCAGTAGTTAGTAGTTATTACTCATCTCCATGTCAGTAGTCTGTTAGTAGTTATTACTCATCTCCATGTCAGTAGTTAGTAGTTATTACTCATCTCCATGTCAGTAGTTAGTAGTTATTACTCATCTCCATGTCAGTAGTTAGTAGTTATTACTCATCTCCATGTCAGTAGTCTGTTAGTAGTTATTACTCATCTCCATGTCAGTAGTCTGTTAGTAGTTATTACTCATCTCCATGTCAGTAGTTAGTGGTTATTACTCATCTCCATGTCAGTAGTCTGTTAGTAGTTATTACTCATCTCCATGTCACTAGTCTGTTAGTGGTTATTACTCATCTCCATGTCAGTAGTATGTTAGTAGTTATTACTCATCTCCATGTCAGTAGTCTGTTAGTAGTTATTACTCATCTCCATGTCAGTAGTTAGTGGTTATTACTCATCTCCATGTCAGTAGTCTGTTAGTAGTTATTACTCATCTCCATGTCAGTAGTTAGTAGTTATTACTCATCTCCATGTCAGTAGTATGTTAGTAGTTATTACTCATCTCCATGTCAGTAGTTAGTAGTTATTACTCATCTCCATGTCAGTAGTATGTTAGTAGTTATTACTCATCTCCATGTCAGTAGTCTGTTAGTAGTTATTACTCATCTCCATGTCAGTAGTCTGTTAGTAGTTATTACTCATCTCCATGTCAGTAGTTAGTAGTTATTACTCATCTCCATGTCAGTAGTTAGTAGTTATTACTCATCTCCATGTCAGTAGTTAGTAGTTATTACTCATCTCCATGTCAGTAGTTAGTGGTTATTACTCATCTCCATGTCAGTAGTATGTTAGTAGTTATTACTCATCTCCATGTCAGTAGTTAGTGGTTATTACTCATCTCCATGTCAGTAGTATGTTAGTAGTTATTACTCATCTCCATGTCAGTAGTTAGTAGTTATTACTCATCTCCATGTCAGTAGTCTGTTAGTAGTTATTACTCATCTCCATGTCAGTAGTTAGTGGTTATTACTCATCTCCATGTCAGTAGTATGTTAGTAGTTATTACTCATCTCCATGTCAGTAGTCTGTTAGTAGTTATTACTCATCTCCATGTCAGTAGTTAGTGGTTATTACTCATCTCCATGTCAGTAGTCTGTTAGTAGTTATTACTCATCTCCATGTCAGTAGTCTGTTAGTGGTTATTACTCATCTCCATGTCAGTAGTATGTTAGTAGTTATTACTCATCTCCATGTCAGTAGTCTGTTAGTAGTTATTACTCATCTCCATGTCAGTAGTTAGTGGTTATTACTCATCTCCATGTCAGTAGTCTGTTAGTAGTTATTACTCATCTCCATGTCAGTAGTTAGTAGTTATTACTCATCTCCATGTCAGTAGTTAGTAGTTATTACTCATCACCATGTCAGTAGTCTGTTAGTAGTTATTACTCATCTCCATGTCAGTAGTCTGTAAGTAGTTATTACTCATCTCCATGTCAGTAGTCTGTTAGTAGTTATTACTCATCTCCATGTCAGTAGTCTGTTAGTAGTTATTACTCATCTCCATGTCAGTAGTTAGTGGTTATTACTCATCTCCATGTCAGTAGTCTGTTAGTAGTTATTACTCATCTCCATGTCAGTAGTTAGTAGTTATTACTCATCTCCATGTCAGTAGTCTGTTAGTAGTTATTACTCATCTCCATGTCAGTAGTCTGTTAGTAGTTATTACTCATCTCCATGTCAGTAGTTAGTAGTTATTACTCATCTCCATGTCAGTAGTCTGTTAGTAGTTATTACTCATCTCCATGTCAGTAGTTAGTAGTTATTACTCATCTCCATGTCAGTAGTATGTTAGTAGTTATTACTCATCTCCATGTCAGTAGTCTGTTAGTAGTTATTACTCATCTCCATGTCAGTAGTCTGTTAGTAGTTATTACTCATCTCCATGTCAGTAGTTAGTAGTTATTACTCATCTCCATGTCAGTAGTTAGTAGTTATTACTCATCTCCATGTCAGTAGTCTGTTAGTAGTTATTACTCATCTCCATGTCAGTAGTTAGTAGTTATTACTCATCTCCATGTCAGTAGTTAGTAGTTATTACTCATCTCCATGTCAGTAGTTAGTAGTTATTACTCATCTCCATGTCAGTAGTCTGTTAGTAGTTATTACTCATCTCCATGTCAGTAGTCTGTTAGTAGTTATTACTCATCTCCATGTCAGTAGTCTGTTAGTAGTTATTACTCATCTCCATGTCAGTAGTCTGTTAGTAGTTATTACTCATCTCCATGTCAGTAGTTAGTAGTTATTACTCATCTCCATGTCAGTAGTCTGTTAGTAGTTATTACTCATCTCCATGTCAGTAGTTAGTAGTTATTACTCATCTCCATGTCAGTAGTATGTTAGTAGTTATTACTCATCTCCATGTCAGTAGTTAGTAGTTATTACTCATCTCCATGTCAGTAGTATGTTAGTAGTTATTACTCATCTCCATGTCAGTAGTCTGTTAGTAGTTATTACTCATCTCCATGTCAGTAGTCTGTTAGTAGTTATTACTCATCTCCATGTCAGTAGTTAGTAGTTATTACTCATCTCCATGTCAGTAGTTAGTAGTTATTACTCATCTCCATGTCAGTAGTTAGTGGTTATTACTCATCTCCATGTCAGTAGTATGTTAGTAGTTATTACTCATCTCCATGTCAGTAGTTAGTGGTTATTACTCATCTCCATGTCAGTAGTATGTTAGTAGTTATTACTCATCTCCATGTCAGTAGTTAGTAGTTATTACTCATCTCCATGTCAGTAGTCTGTTAGTAGTTATTACTCATCTCCATGTCAGTAGTTAGTGGTTATTACTCATCTCCATGTCAGTAGTATGTTAGTAGTTATTACTCATCTCCATGTCAGTAGTCTGTTAGTAGTTATTACTCATCTCCATGTCAGTAGTTAGTGGTTATTACTCATCTCCATGTCAGTAGTCTGTTAGTAGTTATTACTCATCTCCATGTCACTAGTCTGTTAGTGGTTATTACTCATCTCCATGTCAGTAGTATGTTAGTAGTTATTACTCATCTCCATGTCAGTAGTCTGTTAGTAGTTATTACTCATCTCCATGTCAGTAGTTAGTGGTTATTACTCATCTCCATGTCAGTAGTCTGTTAGTAGTTATTACTCATCTCCATGTCAGTAGTCTGTTAGTAGTTATTACTCATCTCCATGTCAGTAGTTAGTAGTTATTACTCATCTCCATGTCAGTAGTCTGTTAGTAGTTATTACTCATCTCCATGTCAGTAGTTAGTAGTTATTACTCATCTCCATGTCAGTAGTATGTTAGTAGTTATTACTCATCTCCATGTCAGTAGTTAGTAGTTATTACTCATCTCCATGTCAGTAGTATGTTAGTAGTTATTACTCATCTCCATGTCAGTAGTCTGTTAGTAGTTATTACTCATCTCCATGTCAGTAGTCTGTTAGTAGTTATTACTCATCTCCATGTCAGTAGTTAGTAGTTATTACTCATCTCCATGTCAGTAGTTAGTAGTTATTACTCATCTCCATGTCAGTAGTTAGTGGTTATTACTCATCTCCATGTCAGTAGTATGTTAGTAGTTATTACTCATCTCCATGTCAGTAGTTAGTGGTTATTACTCATCTCCATGTCAGTAGTATGTTAGTAGTTATTACTCATCTCCATGTCAGTAGTTAGTAGTTATTACTCATCTCCATGTCAGTAGTCTGTTAGTAGTTATTACTCATCTCCATGTCAGTAGTTAGTGGTTATTACTCATCTCCATGTCAGTAGTATGTTAGTAGTTATTACTCATCTCCATGTCAGTAGTCTGTTAGTAGTTATTACTCATCTCCATGTCAGTAGTTAGTGGTTATTACTCATCTCCATGTCAGTAGTCTGTTAGTAGTTATTACTCATCTCCATGTCAGTAGTCTGTTAGTGGTTATTACTCATCTCCATGTCAGTAGTATGTTAGTAGTTATTACTCATCTCCATGTCAGTAGTCTGTTAGTAGTTATTACTCATCTCCATGTCAGTAGTTAGTGGTTATTACTCATCTCCATGTCAGTAGTCTGTTAGTAGTTATTACTCATCTCCATGTCAGTAGTTAGTAGTTATTACTCATCTCCATGTCAGTAGTTAGTAGTTATTACTCATCACCATGTCAGTAGTCTGTTAGTAGTTATTACTCATCTCCATGTCAGTAGTCTGTAAGTAGTTATTACTCATCTCCATGTCAGTAGTTAGTGGTTATTACTCATCTCCATGTCAGTAGTCTGTTAGTAGTTATTACTCATCTCCATGTCAGTAGTTAGTAGTTATTACTCATCTCCATGTCAGTAGTCTGTTAGTAGTTATTACTCATCTCCATGTCAGTAGTCTGTTAGTAGTTATTACTCATCTCCATGTCAGTAGTTAGTAGTTATTACTCATCTCCATGTCAGTAGTCTGTTAGTAGTTATTACTCATCTCCATGTCAGTAGTTAGTAGTTATTACTCATCTCCATGTCAGTAGTATGTTAGTAGTTATTACTCATCTCCATGTCAGTAGTCTGTTAGTAGTTATTACTCATCTCCATGTCAGTAGTATGTTAGTAGTTATTACTCATCTCCATGTCAGTAGTCTGTTAGTAGTTATTACTCATCTCCATGTCAGTAGTTAGTAGTTATTACTCATCTCCATGTCAGTAGTCTGTTAGTAGTTATTACTCATCTCCATGTCAGTAGTCTGTTAGTAGTTATTACTCATCTCCATGTCAGTAGTCTGTTAGTAGTTATTACTCATCTCCATGTCAGTAGTTAGTAGTTATTACTCATCTCCATGTCAGTAGTCTGTTAGTAGTTATTACTCATCTCCATGTCAGTAGTCTGTTAGTAGTTATTACTCATCTCCATGTCAGTAGTCTGTTAGTAGTTATTACTCATCTCCATGTCAGTAGTCTGTTAGTAGTTATTACTCATCTCCATGTCAGTAGTCTGTTAGTAGTTATTACTCATCTCCATGTCAGTAGTCTGTTAGTAGTTATTACTCATCTCCATGTCAGTAGTTAGTAGTTATTACTCATCTCCATGTCAGTAGTCTGTTAGTAGTTATTACTCATCTCCATGTCAGTAGTTAGTAGTTATTACTCATCTCCATGTCAGTAGTTAGTGGTTATTACTCATCTCCATGTCAGTAGTTAGTAGTTATTACTCATCTCCATGTCAGTAGTTAGTAGTTATTACTCATCTCCATGTCAGTAGTTAGTAGTTATTACTCATCTCCATGTCAGTAGTCTGTTAGTAGTTATTACTCATCTCCATGTCAGTAGTCTGTTAGTAGTTATTACTCATCTCCATGTCAGTAGTTAGTAGTTATTACTCATCTCCATGTCAGTAGTTAGTAGTTATTACTCATCTCCATGTCAGTAGTCTGTTAGTAGTTATTACTCATCTCCATGTCAGTAGTTAGTGGTTATTACTCATCTCCATGTCAGTAGTCTGTTAGTAGTTATTACTCATCTCCATGTCAGTAGTCTGTTAGTAGTTATTACTCATCTCCATGTCAGTAGTCTGTTAGTAGTTATTACTCATCTCCATGTCAGTAGTTAGTAGTTATTACTCATCTCCATGTCAGTAGTTAGTGGTTATTACTCATCTCCATGTCAGTAGTCTGTTAGTAGTTATTACTCATCTCCATGTCAGTAGTCTGTTAGTAGTTATTACTCATCTCCATGTCAGTAGTCTGTTAGTAGTTATTACTCATCTCCATGTCAGTAGTTAGTAGTTATTACTCATCTCCATGTCAGTAGTTAGTAGTTATTACTCATCTCCATGTCAGTAGTTAGTAGTTATTACTCATCTCCATGTCAGTAGTCTGTTAGTAGTTATTACTCATCTCCATGTCAGTAGTTAGTGGTTATTACTCATCTCCATGTCAGTAGTATGTTAGTAGTTATTACTCATCTCCATGTCAGTAGTTAGTAGTTATTACTCATCTCCATGTCAGTAGTCTGTTAGTAGTTATTACTCATCTCCATGTCAGTAGTCTGTTAGTAGTTATTACTCATCTCCATGTCAGTAGTATGTTAGTAGTTATTACTCATCTCCATGTCAGTAGTTAGTAGTTATTACTCATCTCCATGTCAGTAGTATGTTAGTAGTTATTACTCATCTCCATGTCAGTAGTTAGTAGTTATTACTCATCTCCATGTCAGTAGTATGTTAGTAGTTATTACTCATCTCCATGTCAGTAGTTAGTAGTTATTACTCATCTCCATGTCAGTAGTTAGTAGTTATTACTCATCTCCATGTCAGTAGTTAGTAGTTATTACTCATCTCCATGTCAGTAGTCTGTTAGTAGTTATTACTCATCTCCATGTCAGTAGTTAGTAGTTATTACTCATCTCCATGTCAGTAGTTAGTAGTTATTACTCATCTCCATGTCAGTAGTCTGTTAGTAGTTATTACTCATCTCCATGTCAGTAGTCTGTTAGTAGTTATTACTCATCTCCATGTCAGTAGTCTGTTAGTAGTTATTACTCATCTCCATGTCAGTAGTTAGTAGTTATTACTCATCTCCATGTCAGTAGTCTGTTAGTAGTTATTACTCATCTCCATGTCAGTAGTCTGTTAGTAGTTATTACTCATCTCCATGTCAGTAGTCTGTTAGTAGTTATTACTCATCTCCATGTCAGTAGTCTGTTAGTAGTTATTACTCATCTCCATGTCAGTAGTCTGTTAGTAGTTATTACTCATCTCCATGTCAGTAGTCTGTTAGTAGTTATTACTCATCTCCATGTCAGTAGTTAGTAGTTATTACTCATCTCCATGTCAGTAGTCTGTTAGTAGTTATTACTCATCTCCATGTCAGTAGTTAGTGGTTATTACTCATCTCCATGTCAGTAGTTAGTAGTTATTACTCATCTCCATGTCAGTAGTTAGTAGTTATTACTCATCTCCATGTCAGTAGTTAGTAGTTATTACTCATCTCCATGTCAGTAGTCTGTTAGTAGTTATTACTCATCTCCATGTCAGTAGTCTGTTAGTAGTTATTACTCATCTCCATGTCAGTAGTTAGTAGATATTACTCATCTCCATGTCAGTAGTTAGTAGTTATTACTCATCTCCATGTCAGTAGTCTGTTAGTAGTTATTACTCATCTCCATGTCAGTAGTTAGTGGTTATTACTCATCTCCATGTCAGTAGTCTGTTAGTAGTTATTACTCATCTCCATGTCAGTAGTCTGTTAGTAGTTATTACTCATCTCCATGTCAGTAGTCTGTTAGTAGTTATTACTCATCTCCATGTCAGTAGTTAGTAGTTATTACTCATCTCCATGTCAGTAGTTAGTGGTTATTACTCATCTCCATGTCAGTAGTCTGTTAGTAGTTATTACTCATCTCCATGTCAGTAGTCTGTTAGTAGTTATTACTCATCTCCATGTCAGTAGTCTGTTAGTAGTTATTACTCATCTCCATGTCAGTAGTTAGTAGTTATTACTCATCTCCATGTCAGTAGTTAGTAGTTATTACTCATCTCCATGTCAGTAGTTAGTAGTTATTACTCATCTCCATGTCAGTAGTCTGTTAGTAGTTATTACTCATCTCCATGTCAGTAGTTAGTGGTTATTACTCATCTCCATGTCAGTAGTATGTTAGTAGTTATTACTCATCTCCATGTCAGTAGTTAGTAGTTATTACTCATCTCCATGTCAGTAGTCTGTTAGTAGTTATTACTCATCTCCATGTCAGTAGTTATTACTCATCTCCATGTCAGTAGTATGTTAGTAGTTATTACTCATCTCCATGTCAGTAGTTAGTAGTTATTACTCATCTCCATGTCAGTAGTATGTTAGTAGTTATTACTCATCTCCATGTCAGTAGTTAGTAGTTATTACTCATCTCCATGTCAGTAGTATGTTAGTAGTTATTACTCATCTCCATGTCAGTAGTTAGTAGTTATTACTCATCTCCATGTCAGTAGTTAGTAGTTATTACTCATCTCCATGTCAGTAGTTAGTAGTTATTACTCATCTCCATGTCAGTAGTCTGTTAGTAGTTATTACTCATCTCCATGTCAGTAGTTAGTAGTTATTACTCATCTCCATGTCAGTAGTTAGTAGTTATTACTCATCTCCATGTCAGTAGTTAGTAGTTATTACTCATCTCCATGTCAGTAGTCTGTTAGTAGTTATTACTCATCTCCATGTCAGTAGTCTGTTAGTAGTTATTACTCATCTCCATGTCAGTAGTCTGTTAGTAGTTATTACTCATCTCCATGTCAGTAGTCTGTTAGTAGTTATTACTCATCTCCATGTCAGTAGTTAGTAGTTATTACTCATCTCCATGTCAGTAGTCTGTTAGTAGTTATTACTCATCTCCATGTCAGTAGTTAGTAGTTATTACTCATCTCCATGTCAGTAGTATGTTAGTAGTTATTACTCATCTCCATGTCAGTAGTTAGTTAGTAGTTATTACTCATCTCCATGTCAGTAGTATGTTAGTAGTTATTACTCATCTCCATGTCAGTAGTCTGTTAGTAGTTATTACTCATCTCCATGTCAGTAGTCTGTTAGTAGTTATTACTCATCTCCATGTCAGTAGTTAGTAGTTATTACTCATCTCCATGTCAGTAGTTAGTAGTTATTACTCATCTCCATGTCAGTAGTTAGTGGTTATTACTCATCTCCATGTCAGTAGTATGTTAGTAGTTATTACTCATCTCCATGTCAGTAGTTAGTGGTTATTACTCATCTCCATGTCAGTAGTATGTTAGTAGTTATTACTCATCTCCATGTCAGTAGTTAGTAGTTATTACTCATCTCCATGTCAGTAGTCTGTTAGTAGTTATTACTCATCTCCATGTCAGTAGTTAGTGGTTATTACTCATCTCCATGTCAGTAGTATGTTAGTAGTTATTACTCATCTCCATGTCAGTAGTCTGTTAGTAGTTATTACTCATCTCCATGTCAGTAGTTAGTGGTTATTACTCATCTCCATGTCAGTAGTCTGTTAGTAGTTATTACTCATCTCCATGTCAGTAGTCTGTTAGTGGTTATTACTCATCTCCATGTCAGTAGTATGTTAGTAGTTATTACTCATCTCCATGTCAGTAGTCTGTTAGTAGTTATTACTCATCTCCATGTCAGTAGTTAGTGGTTATTACTCATCTCCATGTCAGTAGTCTGTTAGTAGTTATTACTCATCTCCATGTCAGTAGTTAGTAGTTATTACTCATCTCCATGTCAGTAGTATGTTAGTAGTTATTACTCATCTCCATGTCAGTAGTTAGTAGTTATTACTCATCTCCATGTCAGTAGTATGTTAGTAGTTATTACTCATCTCCATGTCAGTAGTTAGTAGTTATTACTCATCTCCATGTCAGTAGTCTGTTAGTAGTTATTACTCATCTCCATGTCAGTAGTTAGTAGTTATTACTCATCTCCATGTCAGTAGTATGTTAGTAGTTATTACTCATCTCCATGTCAGTAGTCTGTTAGTAGTTATTACTCATCTCCATGTCAGTAGTCTGTTAGTAGTTATTACTCATCTCCATGTCAGTAGTCTGTTAGTAGTTATTACTCATCTCCATGTCAGTAGTCTGTTAGTAGTTATTACTCATCTCCATGTCAGTAGTTAGTAGTTATTACTCATCTCCATGTCAGTAGTCTGTTAGTAGTTATTACTCATCTCCATGTCAGTAGTTAGTAGTTATTACTCATCTCCATGTCAGTAGTCTGTTAGTAGTTATTACTCATCTCCATGTCAGTAGTTAGTAGTTATTACTCATCTCCATGTCAGTAGTAGGTTAGTAGTTATTACTCATCTCCATGTCAGTAGTTAGTAGTTATTACTCATCTCCATGTCAGTAGTATGTTAGTAGTTATTACTCATCTCCATGTCAGTAGTCTGTTAGTAGTTATTACTCATCTCCATGTCAGTAGTCTGTTAGTAGTTATTACTCATCTCCATGTCAGTAGTTAGTAGTTATTACTCATCTCCATGTCAGTAGTTAGTAGTTATTACTCATCTCCATGTCAGTAGTTAGTGGTTATTACTCATCTCCATGTCAGTAGTATGTTAGTAGTTATTACTCATCTCCATGTCAGTAGTTAGTGGTTATTACTCATCTCCATGTCAGTAGTATGTTAGTAGTTATTACTCATCTCCATGTCAGTAGTTAGTAGTTATTACTCATCTCCATGTCAGTAGTCTGTTAGTAGTTATTACTCATCTCCATGTCAGTAGTTAGTGGTTATTACTCATCTCCATGTCAGTAGTATGTTAGTAGTTATTACTCATCTCCATGTCAGTAGTCTGTTAGTAGTTATTACTCATCTCCATGTCAGTAGTTAGTGGTTATTATTCATCTCCATGTCAGTAGTCTGTTAGTAGTTATTACTCATCTCCATGTCAGTAGTCTGTTAGTGGTTATTACTCATCTCCATGTCAGTAGTATGTTAGTAGTTATTACTCATCTCCATGTCAGTAGTCTGTTAGTAGTTATTACTCATCTCCATGTCAGTAGTTAGTGGTTATTACTCATCTCCATGTCAGTAGTCTGTTAGTAGTTATTACTCATCTCCATGTCAGTAGTTAGTAGTTATTACTCATCTCCATGTCAGTAGTTAGTAGTTATTACTCATCACCATGTCAGTAGTCTGTTAGTAGTTATTACTCATCTCCATGTCAGTAGTCTGTTAGTAGTTATTACTCATCTCCATGTCAGTAGTTAGTGGTTATTACTCATCTCCATGTCAGTAGTCTGTTAGTAGTTATTACTCATCTCCATGTCAGTAGTTAGTAGTTATTACTCATCTCCATGTCAGTAGTCTGTTAGTAGTTATTACTCATCTCCATGTCAGTAGTCTGTTAGTAGTTATTACTCATCTCCATGTCAGTAGTATGTTAGTAGTTATTACTCATCTCCATGTCAGTAGTCTGTTAGTAGTTATTACTCATCTCCATGTCAGTAGTATGTTAGTAGTTATTACTCATCTCCATGTCAGTAGTTAGTAGTTATTACTCATCTCCATGTCAGTAGTCTGTTAGTAGTTATTACTCATCTCCATGTCAGTAGTTAGTAGTTATTACTCATCACCATGTCAGTAGTATGTTAGTAGTTATTACTCATCTCCATGTCAGTAGTCTGTTAGTAGTTATTACTCATCTCCATGTCAGTAGTTAGTGGTTATTACTCATCACCATGTCAGTAGTCTGTTAGTAGTTATTACTCATCTCCATGTCAGTAGTCTGTTAGTAGTTATTACTCATCTCCATGTCAGTAGTTAGTGGTTATTACTCATCTCCATGTCAGTAGTCTGTTAGTAGTTATTACTCATCTCCATGTCAGTAGTTAGTAGTTATTACTCATCTCCATGTCAGTAGTCTGTTAGTAGTTATTACTCATCTCCATGTCAGTAGTCTGTTAGTAGTTATTACTCATCTCCATGTCAGTAGTTAGTAGTTATTACTCATCTCCATGTCAGTAGTCTGTTAGTAGTTATTACTCATCTCCATGTCAGTAGTTAGTAGTTATTACTCATCTCCATGTCAGTAGTATGTTAGTAGTTATTACTCATCTCCATGTCAGTAGTTAGTAGTTATTACTCATCTCCATGTCAGTAGTATGTTAGTAGTTATTACTCATCTCCATGTCAGTAGTTAGTAGTTATTACTCATCTCCATGTCAGTAGTCTGTTAGTAGTTATTACTCATCTCCATGTCAGTAGTATGTTAGTAGTTATTACTCATCTCCATGTCAGTAGTCTGTTAGTAGTTATTACTCATCTCCATGTCAGTAGTCTGTTAGTAGTTATTACTCATCTCCATGTCAGTAGTTAGTAGTTATTACTCATCTCCATGTCAGTAGTCTGTTAGTAGTTATTACTCATCTCCATGTCAGTAGTTAGTAGTTATTACTCATCTCCATGTCAGTAGTTAGTAGTTATTACTCATCTCCATGTCAGTAGTCTGTTAGTAGTTATTACTCATCTCCATGTCAGTAGTCTGTTAGTAGTTATTACTCATCTCCATGTCAGTAGTCTTTTAGTAGTTATTACTCATCTCCATGTCAGTAGTCTGTTAGTAGTTATTACTCATCTCCATGTCAGTAGTTAGTGGTTATTACTCATCTCCATGTCAGTAGTCTGTTAGTAGTTATTACTCATCTCCATGTCAGTAGTTAGTAGTTATTACTCATCTCCATGTCAGTAGTCTGTTAGTAGTTATTACTCATCTCCATGTCAGTAGTCTGTTAGTAGTTATTACTCATCTCCATGTCAGTAGTTAGTAGTTATTACTCATCTCCATGTCAGTAGTTAGTAATTATTACTCATCTCCATGTCAGTAGTCTGTTAGTAGTTATTACTCATCTCCATGTCAGTAGTTAGTAGTTATTACTCATCTCCATGTCAGTAGTTAGTAGTTATTACTCATCTCCATGTCAGTAGTTAGTAGTTATTACTCATCTCCATGTCAGTAGTTAGTAGTTATTACTCATCTCCATGTCAGTAGTTAGTGGTTATTACTCATCTCCATGTCAGTAGTCTGTTAGTAGTTATTACTCATCTCCATGTCAGTAGTCTGTTAGTAGTTATTACTCATCTCCATGTCAGTAGTCTGTTAGTAGTTATTACTCATCTCCATGTCAGTAGTTAGTAGTTATTACTCATCTCCATGTCAGTAGTCTGTTAGTAGTTATTACTCATCTCCATGTCAGTAGTTAGTAGTTATTACTCATCTCCATGTCAGTAGTCTGTTAGTAGTTATTACTCATCTCCATGTCAGTAGTTAGTAGTTATTACTCATCTCCATGTCAGTAGTTAGTAGTTATTACTCATCTCCATGTCAGTAGTCTGTTAGTAGTTATTACTCATCTCCATGTCAGTAGTTAGTGGTTATTACTCATCTCCATGTCAGTAGTCTGTTAGTAGTTATTACTCATCTCCATGTCAGTAGTTAGTAGTTATTACTCATCTCCATGTCAGTAGTTAGTAGTTATTACTCATCTCCATGTCAGTAGTCTGTTAGTAGTTATTACTCATCTCCATGTCAGTAGTTAGTGGTTATTACTCATCTCCATGTCAGTAGTTAGTAGTTATTACTCATCTCCATGTCAGTAGTCTGTTAGTAGTTATTACTCATCTCCATGTCAGTAGTCTGTTAGTAGTTATTACTCATCTCCATGTCAGTAGTCTGTTAGTAGTTATTACTCATCTCCA
Source organism: Salvelinus alpinus (assembly GCF_045679555.1). Lineage (NCBI taxonomy): Eukaryota > Metazoa > Chordata > Actinopteri > Salmoniformes > Salmonidae > Salvelinus > Salvelinus alpinus. The sequence continues at coordinate 18,826,482 of NC_092104.1, forward strand.
TGTCAGTAGTTAGTAGTTATTACTCATCTCCATGTCAGTAGTCTGTTAGTAGTTATTACTCATCTCCATGTCAGTAGTTAGTAGTTATTACTCATCTCCATGTCAGTAGTTAGTAGTTATTACTCATCTCCATGTCAGTAGTTAGTAGTTATTACTCATCTCCATGTCAGTAGTTAGTAGTTATTACTCATCTCCATGTCAGTAGTCTGTTAGTAGTTATTACTCATCTCCATGTCAGTAGTCTGTTAGTAGTTATTACTCATCTCCATGTCAGTAGTATGTTAGTGGTTATTACTCATCTCCATGTCAGTAGTCTGTTAGTAGTTATTACTCATCTCCATGTCAGTAGTTAGTAGTTATTACTCATCTCCATGTCAGTAGTTAGTAGTTATTACTCATCTCCATGTCAGTAGTTAGTGGTTATTACTCATATTACTCATGCTCCCTAAGCTACAACTCCTATGGAGGAGCCCTCTAATATGGTCAGTTTTCTAAGTACGTTTGTGAAATATTTTCTTGGTCTTCATTTTATTTGCCCTCCCAGAAATACAGATATCATTTTCTTTCTCCGCCGACAGGTGACTTTCACTTCTACCTCCTTTTTAGTTTTTTCAAATCTGAAGACATTTGCCGTTGTAGTTTTTCTTTAAAGTTCCTTTTTAAAGGGTGGATAAAAATGGCAAGTAATGATGACGAAGGTTTGCACACATTTCTAAACTAAATACACCTTTAAACAACACACCCGATGAAAGGTGGCAGTGTCCTGTCTGAATCTAGGCTTTTAAAAAAGTGGCAGGAGTTTTTTTTTTAATAAAGCAAGTTCTGAAGTGGAGACTGGAGAGGCCGTCTCAGAGAACTGGACCTCTTCAGTCCGGCAGGCTGTTTGTTTTGGCAGGGAGGTGCGGTCTGCTTGACCGACACCTCTCCCCCTCAGACCCAGCCTCTACAACCAGTCCTATACCTCAGACCCAGTCCTATACCTCAGACCCAGTCCTGTACCTCAGACCCAGTCCTATACCTCAGACCCAGCCTCTACACCCAGTCCTATACCTCAGACCCAGTCCTATACCTCAGACCCAGTCCTATACCTCAGACCCAGTCCTATACCTCACACCCAGTCCTATGCCTCAGACCCAGTCCTATACCTCAGACCCAGTCCTATACCTCAGACCCAGTCCTATACCTCAGACCCAGTCCTATACCTCAGACCCAGTCCTATACCTCAGACCCAGTCCTATACCTCAGACCCAGTCCTATACCTCAGACCCAGTCCTATACCTCAGACCCAGTCCTATACCTCAGACCCAGTCCTATACCACCAATACCTCCCAACACCACAATACATCACAGTCCCACCAATACCTCCCAACACCACAGTACATCACAGTCCCACCAATACCTCCCAACACCACAGTACATCACAGTCCCACCAATACCTCCCAACACCACAGTACATCACAGTCCCACCAATACCTCCCAACACCACAGTACATCACAGTCCCACCAATACCTCCCAACACCACAGTACTGTACATGACAGTCCCACCAATACCGCCCAACACCACAGTACATCACAGTCCCACCAATACCTCCCAACACCACAGTACATCACAGTCCCACCAATACCTCCCAACACCACAGTACATCACAGTCCCACCAATACCTCTCAACACCACAGTACATCACAGTCCCACCAATACCTCCCAACACCACAGTACATCACAGTCCCACCAATACCTCCCAACACCACAGTACATCACAGTCCCACCAATACCTCCCAACACCACAGTACATCACAGTCCCACCAATACCTCCCAACACCACAGTACATCACAGTCCCACCAATACCTCCCAACACCACAGTACATCACAGTCCCACCAATACCTCCCAACACCACAGTACATCACAGTCCCACCAATACCTCCCAACACCACAGTACATCACAGTCCCACCAATACCTCCCAACACCACAGTACATCACAGTCCCAACGATACTGTTGGAACTCCACAGCAGAAAATACGTGAATCTTGTTTCTATGCTACCAATTACAGTTATTTTAGCTTGTGGTTTGTGCGTGCCTTTATGCAGATGGATATATAAAATGTTTAGCTAGTGTCTGGAGTAATGATATGGATTTAATATTTGTTCTCAAAACTCAAATTAGCATCAGAATTCGTCCTTATATGTGACTCACCACCTGGATTCGGTCTTATGTAGCAACATTTTAATTTCTGTTGTTTTACATCGGATAAAAGTAGAGACTCAGAGCTACAAAATGGTATATCATACACTGCATTTGAGGAAACAATCGGAAAGTAATTCTGCTTTGAAAGTTGATCAACTTGTAAACTTACTTTTGAGAAAACCGTCTCAATGTTTTGGTACTACTATTGGAGAGCTCTTCTTTGTTTACACCCATTCAACATTGTTCACACCCTCTTAAGCCTTAGCCCCATCCATCTCTTTAAGGGTTGATCCGAGCGTTGTGTACTAACCTGCCAGCTACTTCCACACACAAATGAGAGAACAGCTCACTGAACATTACTCGCCCTAGCAGAGCTGGTTAGGCTGTTGTGTTGGTGACTGCAACTGTGCTGTCAGATTGTCTGTTTGTAAATTGAGAGCTTTTCGCGTTCAGAGCGCACACTGGACTCCCTGGCCAAAATAAGTATGGTTGTTCCGAAGGCTCTGACCTCACAATGAAAGAAGCACCCAAGCTAGCTGACTAACATTGGCTAGCTACTTCCAGGCGCATAATGAGAGAACACCCCACCCAGAGCTGTTTAGGCTCATGTTATCCAGAGCATTGGTGACTGTAACAGCGCTGCTGGCAACAATTTAATTATGCTTTGTTGCCGTTTACTGACACCAGACATATTCAACTGGTGTTGAGCTTTCAAAAATTCCTCAGTGATTCTGCGCTCTGGCACACTAAGACAAGAGTATTTTGTTAAGAAATGTAGCTAGATAGCCAGCTCGGTAAACAATGAATCCCAACGCATGACGTAACATTAGGTAGCGAGCCAGCCAGTTAACGTCAGCTAGCTAGCTAACAGTACACTAACTTGAAATGAAAATGCTTTGTCAAAATTAGAGTGGGGTCTTTTGTTAAGACATGTATCTAGCTAGCTAAACAATGGACCATAATCACAACGCATGACGTTACTACCCTACTTGAATCTGCAGGTAGCTAACCAACCAGGTTCTATGTCTATAACTAGTCAAGAAAATGTGTCTCCGATACAAAGAATAAGATCATACACAACATTAGCTAGCAACCCAGCCAGCTAAATCTGTAATATCTGAAATTGTAGCTAGCTAGACTATCTTAGCAGTATACATCATGTTTGGACGTGTCTTCTGTCTGAAGCCATGCATGGTTGCCCTTACTAGTTTGACGATGTAATCCATACTGGTGTTTTCTACATCTCCTTAGCTATCATACTCGAATTCCACTGATTTAAAAACTCAGTCCTCCAGAAAGTGGAGAGCATACACATAACGTTAGCTAGCGAGCCAGCAAGACACTTTAACTTGACATTAGGTTCATGCAGTTTTACTACGCGATACATTTTTTTTCAAGCCGCGTTTGAGACGATTACCTAGACATACTGACCAGCTCCAAAAGACAGATGTGTGCTATATGGCAGATCAATACAAAGTAATCTCTCGGCATGTCCAGCCCACTCATTTTCTCATTATCTCATTATATCAGCCAATCATGGCTAGCGGGAAGGTTACTCCCTTTTTCTGTGGCTAAACCATCTAGGCTCGTAATTTAACTATTTTATTCTTATTTACAGATGGCATACAAGTTTGATATTAAGGCACATGAAAGTTCACGTTCGAGAAGGCATTTTGATAAAAAAAAAGATTTATGTTCAAACAGGTCTCCTGTGATGTCGTGACTTGCGACATATGCCTAGTTTCCTGAATCGGGTCACATTAAGCATATCAAAAGCATATCAAGTTCCTGATACCTGGACGTCAGTCAACAGCATATGCATCGTATGTGCTGAGAAAAATACTATGTAGGCCTACTGTCATTTGTCTTCATATAGAGAAAACGTTTTTGGAAAAATGTCCTCTGGTCTGATGAAACAAAAATAGAACTGTTTGGCCATAATGACCATCGTTATGTTTGGAGGAAAAAGGGGGAAGCTTGCAAGCCGAAGAACACCATCCCAACTGTGAAGCACAGGGGTGGCAGCATTATGTTGTAGGGGTGCTTTGCTGCAGGAGGGACTGGTGCACTTCACAAAATAGATGGCATCATGTGGAAGGACAATTATGTGGATATTTTGAAGCAACATCTCAAGACATCAGTCAGGAAGTTAAAGCTTGGTCACAAATGGGTCTTCCAAATGGACAATGACCCCAAGCATACTTCCAAAGTTGTGACAAAATGGCTTAAGGACAACAAAGTCAAGGTATTGGAGTGGACATCACAAAGTCCTGATCTCAATCCTATAGAAAATTTGTGGGCAGAACTGAAAAATGTGTGTGCGAGCAAGGAGCCCTACAAACCTGACTCAGTTGCACCAGCTCTGTCAGGATGGGCCAAAATTCACCCAACTTATTGTGGGAAGCTTGTGGAAAGCTGCCCGACATATTTAACCCAAGTTAAACAATTTAAATGCACTGCTACCAAATACTAATTGAGTGTATGTAAACTTCTGACCAACTGGAAATGTGATGAAATAAATAAAAGTTGAAATAAATAATTCTCTCTACTATTATTCTGACATTTCTCGTTCTTAAAATAAAGTGGTGATCCTAAGTGACCTAAGACAGGGAATTTGAACTAGAATTAAATGTCAGGAATTGTGAAAAACTGAGTTTAAATGTATTTGGCTAAGGTGTATGTAAACTTCTGACTTCAACTGTATATATATATATATTTTTTTTTAAATTTATTTAACCTTTATTTAACCCTGTAGGCTAGTTGAGAACAAGTTCTCATTTACAACTGCGACCTGGCCAAGATAAAGCAAAGCAGTGCGACACAAACAACAACACAGAGTTACACATGGCCCTAGTCGGCTGGCCCTCGCTACATGTTCGTCGTCAGACCCACTGGCTCCAGGTCATCTACATGTCTATGCTAGGTAAAGTGCCGCCTTATCTCAGTTCACTGGTCACGATGGCTACACCCACCCGTAGCATGCGCTCCAGCAGGTGTATCTCACTGATCATCCCTAAAGCCAAAACCTCATTTGGACGCCTTTCCTTCCAGTTCTCTGCTGCCTGCGACTGGAACGAATTGCAAAAATCTCTGAAGTTGGAGACTTTTATCTCCCTCAACAACTTTAAACATCTGCTATCCGAGCAGCTAACTAATCGCTGCAGCTATACATAGTCCATCGGTATATAGCCCACCCAATTTACCTACCTCACCCCCATACTGCTTTTATTTATTTACTTTTCTGCTCTTTTGCACACCAGTATCTCTACTTGCACATGATCATCTGATGATTTATCACTCCAGTGTTAATCTGCTAAATTGTAATTATTCGATTTATTGCCTACCTCCTCATGCCTTTTGCACACATTGTATATAGATTCTCTTTTTTCTACCATGTTATTGACTTGTTTATTGTTTACTCCATGTGTAACTCTGTTGTCTGTTCACACTGCTATGCTTTATCTTGGCCAGGTCGCAGTTGCAAATGAGAACTTGTTCTCAACTAGCCTACCTGGTTAAATAAAGGTGAAATAAAATAAAATAAATGGAATAAACAAACATACAGTCAATAATAAAATTGAAAAAGTCTCTACAGTGTGTGCAAATGAGGTAGGATAAGGGAGGTAAGGCAATAAATAGACCATAGTGGCGAAATAATTACAATTTAGCAATTAAACACGGAAGTGATAGATGTTCAGAAGATGACTGTGCAAGTAGAGATACTGGGGTGCAATGGAGCAAAATAAATAACAGTATGGGGATGAGGTAGTTGGATGGGCTATTTACAGATGGGCTATGTACAGGTCCAGTGATCTGTGAGCTGCTCTGACAGCTAGTGCTTAAAGCTAGTGAGGGAGATATGAGTCTTCAGCTTCAGTGATTTTTGCAGTTCGTTCCAGTCATTGGCAGCAGAGAACTGGAAGGAAAGGCGGCCAAATGAGGAATTGGCTTTGGGGGTGACCAGTGAAATATACCTGCTGGAGCGCGTGCTACGGGTGGGTGCTGCTATGGTGACCAGTGAGCTGAGATAAGGCAGAGCTTTACCTAGCAAATACTTCTAGATGTTCTGGAGCCAGTGGGCTTGGCGATATAGTATCTGTAACATATTTTGGTATGTAATTTGTCTGCATCTTAACTTCTTAAAGTGGCAATCAGAAGTAGAAACAATTACAACGTGTCTCCCTGCTCCTCTTTCAGTAAAAAGCTGAGGGATGGGGCTGGAGAAATGTAACCACTCTCAAGTTCATAGACAGGGCTATAGATACAAGGACTGACCATCCATGATATCAAAATCGTAATCCTGTTTCTGTGATCTATTTCCACTGTCATGTACCCAGTTCGCTTTGGATAAAGTCTATATTATTAAAGTCTACTTTGATTCTGCCAACTAGCTGCCCAATGTAGTTACCATTCCTTTCCAATGGATAGCAGCCAATGTTAATTGAAGTCACTACTCTAGCAACATGGACACGGGGTTAGTGCACGTTGAAAGTAGTTTTATCTTCAAAGCAAGTTTATCTGGTTACGCTTGAACCTGTTATACATAAGGTGCAGGCATTAGGTCTATGTCTTGAAAAAAAGGACAGCAGGCTAGATTTACTAAGTGAACTGGTTTTATTCAAACTCAAACCATATGTAAATGCCTTTGCTTCTGGGTATGCACACTTTATGGAAGATAATACACACGCAGGGATGACATGCCGTACACCTCGTCTAATTCTCCCTTGTGCCCATAGGGTGAACTGGCGATAAACTGCCAGCCTGTATGCTCTGCAAACAAAATCATAAGAAAAGTTAGTCTGATACCGAAACTAAATATATGAGCACGCCCCATTATTGGTTAGAATGAGATTTCATGAATCATGATGCTGTCTCTAGCCATTATCTGCCAGCCTGTATTGAGGGGCTCCTGAGTGGCGCAGCGGTCAAAGGAACTGCTAGAGGCGTCACTACAGACCCTGGTACGATTCCAGGCTGTATCATAACCGACTGTGATTGGGAGTCCCATAGGGCGGTGCACAATTGGCCCAGCGTCGTTAGGGTTTGGCCAGGGTAGGCCGCCATTGTAAATAAGAATGTGTTCTTAACTGACTTGCCTAGTTAAATAAAGATTTAAAAAAAATTATCTGACAGCATCCCCACTAACAGCAGTTTGTGTTTGGCTACGCTGAACCTCTAGCTGAGGTGTTTCAGGCAGCATGTCTGTGTTGTTACTGCTACGAGAACTCTTTGAACTGGGGCAACGATCGGCTCAAACATGAATGGCTTCAGTAGGTTTATTGGCTCCCTAACTAATATTATTTCATTCTCTGTAATAAACTCATTCTCTGATTCGCAGCTACTCTGTAAATTCAGCCATTTTTTGGGAGTTCCAAAATGTTCTCTCCTGTCAGTGATGCAACAATGCCAATATGGCGATTTACAGTTAGCTGGCGTTCTAAATCCTAGTGTTTCCATTACCCTTTAAGACCACACCTCTGTTACCTGATTTCACAGATGATAATGCCCTTTTAGCATAAGAGCTGTTTGAAAAGACTGCCTGAAATGTCAGCCTGTTTTGGTAGAATGGAGTTTTGGCCTGCCTGGTGACATCAGCAGGAGGTAAATTAGTTAATAGACCAATAAGAAATAGTTCTAAATGCCTCTACCAATAACAAGTTTTCAGTTTTCCCTTCTCGACTCAGACCACTCCCTGGGCAGCTCGCGGCTGGGTTTCCCTTTGTAGTCTGTAATAGTTTTCATGCCCTGCCACATCCGACGAGCGTCAGAGCCGGTGTAGTAGGATGCAATCTTAATCCTGTATTGCCGCTTTACCTGTTTGATGGTTCGTCTGAGGGCGTAGAGGGATTTCTTATGTGTCCGGATTATTGTCCTGCTCCCTGAAAGCGGCATCTCTAACCTTTAGCTCGATGTGGATGTTGCCTGTAATCCATGGCTTCTGGTTGGGTGGTATACTCCTCAATGCCATTGGATGAGTCGCGGAACATATTCAAGTATGTGCAAAACAGTCCTGTAGCTTCCGCATCATCTGACCATTTGGAGCACCATTGTTTTGGATGAGTATTTTCTTGTTTGCTTACAGCTGGTTGAGTGTGGTCTTAGTGCCAGCATCGGTTTTTAGTGGTAAATAGACGGCTACAAATAATATAGATGAGAACTCGATTGGTAGATAGTGTGGTCTACAGCTTATCATAAGGTACTCTACCTCAGGCGAGCAATACCTCAATACCTCTGGACTTATTTAATATTAGACATCGCGCACCAGCTGTTATTGACAAATAGACACACATCCCCACCCCTCATCTTACCAGATGTTTCTTGCATGTAAAATCCCGCCAGCTCTATATTATCCATATCGTCGTTCAGCCATGACTTTGTGAAACATAAGATATTACAGTTTTTAATGTCCTGTTGGTAGGATAGTCTTGGTCGTATATCATCCATTTTGTTCTTCAATGATTGCACGTTGGCCAGTAGAACGGATGGTAGTGGAGGTTTACTCACTCACCTACGAATTCTCAGAAGGCAGCCCGACTTCCGTCCCCTTTTTCTCCGTCTTTTCTACATGCAAATGACGGGGATTTGGCCCGTTCCCGAGAAAGCAGTATATCCTTTGCGTCGGACTTTTTAAAGAAAAAATCTTTGTTCAATTCGAGGTGAGTAATCGCTGTTCTGATGTCCAGAAGTTATTTTCGGTCATAAGAAACGGGAGCAGCAACATTATTATAAAATAAGTAAAAAAAGCAAGTTACAAACAACGTGAAAAAATGAACAAAATAGCACAGTTGGTTAGGAGCCCTTTAAACGGCAGCCATCTGGCAGTCCAACGGACGCATTTGGGTTTGGTGGAAATCAGGAGAACGCTACCTGCCCCAATGCATAGTGCCAGCTGCAATGTTTGGTGGAGGAAGAATAATGGTCTGGGTCTGTTTTTCATGGTTCGGGCACCTTAGTTCCAGTGGAGGGACATCTTAGCGCTACAGCATACAATCACATTCTAGACGATTCTGTGTTTCCAACTTTATGCCAACAGTTTGGGGAAGGCCCTTTCCTGTTTCAGCATGGCAATGCCCCCATGCACAAAGTGAGGTCCAAACAGAAATGGTTTGTCGAGATCCGTGTGGAAGAACTTGACTGGCCTGCAGGGAGCCCTAACCTCAACCCCATCTAACACCTTTGGGATGAATTGTGACTCCGACTGTGAGCCAGGCCTAATCACCCAACATCAGTGCCCAACCTCACTAATGCTCTTGTGGCTGAATGGAAGCAAGTCCCCGCAGCAATGTTCCAACATCTAGTAGAAAGCCTTCCCAGAAGAGTGGAGGCTGTTATGGCAGCAAAGAGGGGAACAACTCCATATTAATGCCCATGATTTTGGAATGGGATGTTGGACGAGCAGGTGTCCACATACTTATGGTCATGTAGTGTACGTACATGAAAGCAGGGAAAAGTGACTAGGCATCAGGATATATATTAATAAGGTATTTGAGGTAGATATGTACATGAAGGCAGGGTAAATACGTGAAGTCAGGGTAAAGTGATTAGGCGTCAGGATAGATAATAATAAGGTAATTGAGGTAGATATGTACATGAAGGCAGGGTGTAGTGACTGGGGATCAGGATAGATAATAATAAGGTATTTGAGGTAGATATGTACATGAAGGCAGGGTAAAGTGACTAGGCGTCAGGATAGATAATAATAAGGTATTTGAGGTGGATATGTACATGAAGGCAGGGTAAAGTGACTAGGCGTCAGGGTAGATAATAATAAGGTATTTGAGGTGGATATGTACATGAAGGCAGGGTAAAGTGACTAGGCGTCAGGGTAGATAATAATAAGGTATTTGAGGTAGATATGTACATGAAGGCAGGGTAAAGTGACTAGGCGTCAGGATAGATAATAATAAGGTATTTGAGGTGGATATGTACATGAAGGCAGGGTAAAGTGACTAGGCGTCAGGGTAGATAATAATAAGGTATTTGAGGTGGATATGTACATGAAGGCAGGGTAAAGTGACTAGGCGTCAGGGTAGATAATAATAAGGTATTTGAGGTGGATATGTACATGAAGGCAGGGTAAAGTGACTAGTCATCAGTATAGATAATAATAAGGTATTTGGGGTAGATATGTACATGAAGGCAGGGTAAAGTGACTAGGCGTCAGGGTAGATAATAATAAGGTATTTGAGGTAGATATGTACATGAAGGCAGGGTAAAGTGACTAGGTGTCAGGATAGATAATAATAAGGTATTTGAGGTGGATATGTACATGAAGGCAGGGTAAAGTGACTAGTCATCAGTATAGATAATAATAAGGTATTTGGGGTAGATATGTACATGAAGGCAGGGTAAAGTGACTAGGCGTCAGGGTAGATAATAATAAGGTATTTGAGGTAGATATGTACATGAAGGCAGGGTAAAGTGACTAGGTGTCAGGATAGATAATAATAAGGTATTTGAGGTGGATATGTACATGAAGGCAGGGTAAAGTGACTAGGCGTCAGGATAGATAATAATAAGGTATTTGAGGTGGATATGTACATGAAGGCAGGGTAAAGTGACTAGGCGTCAGGATAGATAATAATAAGGTATTTGAGGTGGATATGTACATGAAGGCAGGGTAAAATGACTAGGCATCAGGATAGATAATAGTACAAGTCAAATAACTCAGTAGCAGCAGCAGATGATGAGTGTAAAAGTGTGTGTAATGTGTGTACCTCTCTAGGGTACGTGAGACGTTAGCGTCCCACCTCTTCAACAGCCAGTGAAACTGCTGGGCGCCAAATTCAAATACAGAAATACTCATTATAAAAATTCAGAAAACAAAACATATTTTACATAGGTTCAAAGATGAACTTCTTGTGAATCCAATCACGGTGTCAGATTTTAAAAATGCTTAACGGCGAAAGCATAACTTACGATTATTTGAGAACATAGCCCACTAGACAAATCATTACAAACAGTAACCAGCCAAGTAGAGCAGTTACACAAGTCAGAAATAGAGATAAAATTAATCCCTTACCTTTGATGATCTTCATATGGTTGCTCTCAGCAGACATTCATTTACTCAATAAATGTTCCTTTTGTTCGATAAAGTTTCTTTATATCCAAAAACCTCAGTTTTGTTGCCGCGTTTTCTTCAGTAATCCACAGGATCCACAAAAATCCAAATTGTATCCGTAAAGTTCATAGAAACATGTCAAACGATGTTTATATTCAATCCTCAGGTTGTTTTTAGCCTAAATAATCGATAATATTTCAACCGGACAATAACGTCGTCAATTTAAAAGGTAAACAAGAAAGGCACTCTCTCGGTCTCGCGCATGAAAAAGCTCTGTGACACTTTAGGGTCCACTCATTCAGACTGCTCTTACTTCCTCATTTTTCAGAATACAAGCCTGAAACAATTTCTAATGACTGTTGACATCTGGAATGGAAGGCATAGAAACTGCAATTTGAGTCCTAAGTAAATGGATACTGTAATGGCATTTTCGCCTGCCAAATCAGTTCTGTTATACTCAGACACTATTTTAACAGTTTTGTAAGTTATATGCATATCATATCTTCTGGGCCCGAGAAGCAGGCAGTTTAATTTGGGCATGCATTTCATCCAAAATTCCGAATGCTGCCCCCTACCCTAGAGAAGTTTTAAGCAATGCAGTTAACCCCCAACAACAGCAACTGCTCCCCGGGCGCCGATGACATTGACGTTGATTAAGGCAGCCTCCCGCACCTCTCTGATTCAAAGGGGTTGTGTTAAATGTGTTAGAAACTTTTCATTTGAATGCATTCAGTTTTGCAAATGACTAGGTATCCCTTTTATTTCCATTCCCAATTTGCATCACTTCTGAAGAATCACCCATTTGGCCATATATATATTCTCTCTGACTCTTTTCCCGCTCTCTCTCCAGGCTGGTATGATCCGGACAGACTCAGATGAGTACTTCATTGAGCCGTTGGAGAGAGGGACTCAGGAACATGAGGACCAGGGCAGAGTCCATGTTGTCTACAGGAGATCTGCTGTTCTACATGCCCCCTCTGACATCTCACTGGACTACCAACTGGAAGGTAAGCTGTGTGTGATATATACACTGCTCCAAAAAATAAAGGGAACACTTAAACAACACAATGTAACTCCAAGTCAATCACACTTCTGTGAAATCAAACTGTCCACTTAGGAAGCAACACTGATTGACAATAAATTTCACATGCTGTTGTGCAAATGGAATAGACAACAGGTGGAAATTATAGGCAATTAGCAAGACACCCCCAATAAAGGAGTGGTTCTGCAGGTGGTGACCACAGACCACTTCTCAGTTCCTATGCTTCCTGGTTGATGTTTTGGTCACTTTTGAATGCTGGCGGTGCTTTCACTCTAGTGGTAGCATGAGACGGAGTCTACAACCCACACAAGTGGCTCAGGTAGTGCAGCTCATCCAGGATGGCACATCAATGCGAGCTGTGGCAAGAAGGTTTGCTGTGTCTGTCAGCGTAGTGTCCAGAGCATGGAGGCGCTACCAGGAGACAGGCCAATACATCAGGAGACGTGGAGGAGGCCGTAGGAGGGCAACAACCCAGCAGCAGGACTGCTACCTCCGCCTTTGTGCAAGGAGGATCAGGAGGAGCACTGCCAGAGCCCTGCAAAATGACCTCCAGCAGGCCACAAATGTGCATGTGTCTGCTCAAACGGTCAGAAACAGACTCCATGAGGGTGGTATGAGGGCCCGACGTCCACAGGTGGGGGTTGTGCTTACAGCCCAACACCGTGCAGGACGTTTGACATTTGCCAGAGAACACCAAGATTGGCAAATTCGCCACTGGCGCCCTGTGCTCTTCACAGATGAAAGCAGGTTCACACTGAGCACGTGACAGACGTGACAGAGTCTGGAGACGCCGTGGAGAACGTTCTGCTGCCTGCAACATCCTCCAGCATGACCGGTTTGGTGGTGGGTCAATCATGGTGTGGGGTGGCATTTCTTTGGGGGGCCGCACAGCCCTCCATGTGCTCGCCAGAGGTAGCCTGACTGCCATTAGGTACCGAGATGAGATCCTCAGACCCCTTGTGAGACCATATGCTGGTGCGGTTGGCCCTGGGTTCCTCCTAATGCAAGACAATGCTAGACCTCATGTGGCTGGAGTGTGTCAGCAGTTCCTGCAAGAGGAAGGCATTGATGCTATAGACTGGCCCGCCCATTCCCCAGACCTGAATCCAATTGAGCACATCTGGGACATCATGTCTCGCTCCATCCGCCAAAGCCACATTGCACCACAGACTGTCCAGGAGTTGGCGGATGCTTTAGTCAAGGTCTGGGAGGAGATCCCTCAGGAGACCATCCGCCACCTCATCAGGAGCATGCCCAGGCGTTGTAGGGAGGTCATACAGGCACGTGGAGGCCACACACACTACTGAGCCTCATTTTGACTTGTTTTAAGGACATTACATCAAAGTTGGATCAGCCTGTAGTGTGGTTTTCCACTTTAATTTTGAGTGTGACTCCAAATCCAGACCTCCATGGGTTGATAAATTTGATTTCCATTGATCATTTTTGTGTGATTTTGTTGTCAGCACATTCAACTATGTAAAGAAAAAAGTATTTAATAAGAATATTTCATTCATTCAGATCTAGGATGTGTTATTTTAGTGTTCCCTTCATTTTTTTGAGCAGTGTATATACTACCATTCAAAAGTTTGGGTTCACTTAGCAATTTCCATGTTTTTGAAAGAAAAGCAAATGTTTTGTCCATTAAAATAACATCAAATTGATCAGAAATACAGTGTAGACATTGTTAATGTTGTAAATGACTATTGTAGCTGGAAACAGCTGATTCTTAATGGAATATCTACATAGACGTACAGAGGCCCATTATCAGCAACCATCACTCCTGTGTTCCAATGGCACGTTGTGTTAGCTAATCCAAGTTAATTTTAAAAGGCTAACTGATCATTAGAAAACCCGTTTGCAATTATGTTAGCACAGCTGAAAACTGTTGTCCTGATTAAAGAAGCAATAAAACTGGCCTTCTTTAGACTAGTTGAGTATCTGGTGCATCAGCATTTGTGGGTTCAATTACAGGCTCAAAATGGCCAGAAACAAAGTACTTTCTTCTGAAACTCATCAGTCTATTCTGAGAAATGAAGGCTATTACATGGAACACAGGAGTGATGGTTGCTAATAATGGGCCTCTGTACGTCTATGTAGATATTCCATTAAAAATCTGCCGTTTCCAGCTACAATAGTCATTTACAACATTAACAATGTCTACACTGTATTTCTGATTAATTTGATGTTATTTTGCAAACTTTTGATCTGTAGTGCGTGTATGTATATTGTATAATTTAGCAGACACTTTTAACCAAAGTGACTTACATTCCTGCGTGCATCATTTTTTTACGTGTGGATGGTGCCGGGAATTGAACCGGGAATTGAACCCACTACCCTGGCATAGCAGGTGTGTGTGTGTGTTTGTGTGTGTAAAACTACAGGTGAAAAGTTAATGAAGCACCCAGAGTAGTCTGCATCACTCACCTGACATCGGCTGATGTTATAATGAGTCTGTTAGCGGTATGGTAGAAGTCTGTCATGTAGATGGTTGTGAGTTGTTATCCAGCCTACTGTTCCATGTAGATGGGTGTGAATGGTTATCCAGCCTACTGGTCCATGTAGGTGGGTGTGAATGGTTAGCCAGCCTACTGGTCCATGTAGGTGGGTGTGAATGGTTATCCAGCCTACTGTTCCATGTAGATGGGTGTGAATGGTTATCCAGCCTACTGGTCCATGTAGATGGTTGTGAATGGTTAGCCAGCCTACTGTTCCATGTAGGTGGGTGTGAATGGTTATCCAGCCTACTGGTCCATGTAGATGGTTGTGAATGGTTAGCCAGCCTACTGTTCCATGTAGGTGGGTGTGAATGGTTAGCCAGCCTACTGTTACATGTAGGTGGGTGTGAATGGTTATCCAGCCTACTGGTCCATGTAGATGGTTGTGAATGGTTAGCCAGCCTACTGTTCCATGTAGATGGGTGTGAATGGTTATCCAGCCTACTGGTCCATGTAGATGGTTGTGAATGGTTAGCCAGCCTACTGTTCCATGTAGGTGGGTGTGAATGGTTATCCAGCCTACTGGTCCATGTAGATGGTTGTGAATGGTTAGCCAGCCTACTGGTCCATGTAGGTGGGTGTGAATGGTTATCCAGCCTACTGTTCCCTGTAGGTGGGTGTGAATGGTTATCCAGCCTACTGGTCCATGTAGATGGTTGTGAATGGTTAGCCAGCCTACTGTTCCATGTAGGTGGGTGTGAATGGTTATCCAGCCTACTGGTCCATGTAGATGGTTGTGAATGGTTAGCCAGCCTACTGTTCCATGTAGGTGGGTGTGAATGGTTATCCAGCCTACTGGTCCATGTAGATGGTTGTGAATGGTTAGCCAGCCTACTGTTCCATGTAGGTGGGTGTGAATGGTTATCCAGCCTACTGGTCCATGTAGATGGTTGTGAATGGTTAGCCAGCCTACTGGTCCATGTAGGTGGGTGTGAATGGTTATCCAGCCTACTGTTCCCTGTAGATGGTTGTGAATGGTTATCCAGCCTACTGGTCCATGTAGGTGGGTGTGAATGGTTATCCAGCCTACTGTTCCATGTAGATGGTTGTGAATGGTTATCCAGCCTACTGTTCCCTGTAGATGGTTGTGAATGGTTAGCCAGCCTACTGTTCCCTGTAGATGGTTGTGAATGGTTATCCAGCCTACTGTTCCCTGTAGATGGTTGTGAATGGTTAGCCAGCCTACTGTTCCCTGTAGATGGTTGTGAATGGTTATCCAGCCTACTGTTCCCTGTAGATGGTTGTGAATGGTTATCCAGCCTACTGTTCCCTGTAGATGGTTGTGAATGGTTATCCAGCCTACTGTTCCCTGTAGATGGTTGTGAATGGTTATCCAGCCTACTGTTCCCTGTAGATGGTTGTGAATGGTTAGCCAGCCTACTGTTCCCTGTAGATGGTTGTGAATGGTTATCCAGCCTACTGTTCCATGTAGATGGGTGAGTGGTTAGTGAGTGTTTAGTCAGATTACTAATCAAATCAAACTTTATTTGTCACATGCGCCGACATTGCGTAGACTTTACCGTGAAATGCTTACTTACAAGCCCTTAATGAACAGTGCAGTTCAAGAAGAGTTAAGACATTTTTTACCAAGTGGACTAAAATAAAAAGTAATAATATAAAGTAACACAATAAGAATAACAATAACGAGGCTATATACAGGGGGCACTGGTACCGAGTCAGTGTGGAGGCTATATACAGGGGTCACCGGTACCGAGTCAGTGTGGAGGCTATATACAGGGGTCACCGGTACCGAGTCAGTGTGGAGGCTATATACAGGGGTCACCGGTACTGAGTCAGTGCGGAGGCTATATACAGGGGGCACTGGTACCGAGTCAGTGTGGAGGCTATATACAGGGGTCACCGGTACCGAGTCAGTGTGGAGGCTATATACAGGGTGTTATGGTACAGAGTCAGTGTGGAGGCTATATACAGGGGTCACCGGTACCGAGTCAGTGTGGAGGCTATATACAGGGTGTTATGGTACAGAGTCAGTGTGGAGGCTATATACAGGGGTCACCGGTACCGAGTCAGTGTGGAGGCTATATACAGGGTGTTATGGTACAGAGTCAGTGTGGAGGCTATATACAGGGTGTTACGGTACAGAGTCAGTGTGGAGGCTATATACAGGGTGTTACGGTACAGAGTCAGTGTGGAGGCTATATACAGGGTGTTACGGTACAGAGTCAGTGTGGAGGCTATATACAGGGGGCACCGGTACCGAGTCAGTGTGGAGGCTATATACAGGGTGTTATGGTACAGAGTCAGTGTGGAGGCTATATACAGGGGCTACCGGTACCGAGTCAGTGTGGAGGCTATATACAGGGTGTTATGGTACAGAGTCAGTGTGGAGGCTATATACAGGGTGTTACGGTACAGAGTCAGTGTGGAGGCTATATACAGGGGTCACCGGTACCGAGTCAGTGTGGAGGCTATATACAGGGTGTTATGGTACAGAGTCAGTGTGGAGGCTATATACAGGGTGTTACGGTACAGAGTCAGTGTGGAGGCTATATACAGGGTGTTATGGTACAGAGTCAGTGTGGAGGCTATATACAGGGGGCACCGGTACCGAGTCAGTGTGGAGGCTATATACAGGGTGTTATGGTACAGAGTCAGTGTGGAGGCTATATACAGGGTGTTACGGTACAGAGTCAGTGTGTAGGCCATATACAGGGGGCACCGGTACCGAGTCAGTGTGGAGGCTATATACAGGGTGTTATGGTACAGAGTCAGTGTGGAGGCTATATACAGGGTGTTACGGTACAGAGTCAGTGTGGAGGCTATATACAGGGTGTTACGGTACAGAGTCAGTGTGGAGGCTATATACAGGGGGCACCGGTACCGAGTCAGTGTGCGGGGGTACCGGCTTGTTGAGGTAATTTGTACATGTAGTGACTATGCATAGATAATAAACAGCGAGTAGCAGCAGTGTACAAAAGGGAGGGGAGGGGTGTCAAAGTAAATTGTCTGGCGGAAATGTAATTCATTGTTCAGCAGTCTTATGGCTTGGGGGTAGAAGCTGTTGAGGAACCTTTTGGTCCTAGACTTGGTGCTCCGGTACCGCTTGCCGTGCGGTAGCAGAGAAAACAGTCTATGACTTGGGTGACTGGACTCACTGACAATTTTATGGGCTTTCCTCTGACACCGCCAATTGTATATGTCCTGGATGGCAGGAAGCTTGGCCCCAGTGATGTACTGGGCCGTTCGCACTACGCTCTGTAGCGCCTTACGGTCAGATGCCGAGCAGTTGCATTACCAGGCGGTGATGAAACCGGGTCAGGATGCTCTCGATGGTGCACAACCCAAAAGGTTCTACACCTTTTGGGGATCTGGGAGCTCATGCAAAATCTTTTCAGTCTCCTGAGGGGGAAAAGGTTTTGTCGTGCCCTCTTCACGACTGTCTTGGTATGTTTGGACCATGACATTTCGTTGCTGATGTGGACACCAAGGAACTTCAAACTCTCAACCCGCTCCACTACAGCCCCGTTGATGTTAATGGGGGCCTGTTCGGCTCACCTTTTCCTGTAGTCCACGATCAGCTCCTTTGTCTTGCTCACATTGAGGGAGAGGTGGTTGTTCTGGCACCACACTGCCAGTTCTCTGACCTCCTCCCTATAGGCCGTGTCATCGTGATCAGGCCTACCACTGTTGTGTCGTCAGCAAACGTATTAATGGTGTTGGAGTCGTGTTTGGCCACGCAGTCATGGGACAACAGAGAATGCAGGAGGGGACTAAGTATCTACCCCCGAGGGGCCCCAGTGTTAATGATCAGCGTGGCAGATGTGTTGTTGCCCACTCTTACCACCTGGGGTCGGCCTGTCAGGAAGTCCAGGATACAGTTGCAGAGGGAAGTGTTTAGTCCCAGAGTCCTTAGCTTAGTGATGAGATTCGTGGGCACTATAGTGTTGAACACAGAGCTATAGTCAAAAAACAGCATTCTCACATAGGTGTTCATTTTGTCCAGGTGAGAAAAGAGTGTGGAGTGCGATTGAGATTGCGTCATCTGTGGATCTGTCTGGGCGGTATGCGAATTGGAGTGGGTCTAGGGTGTCCGGAAGGATGCTGTCGATGTGAGCCATGACCAGCCTTTCCAAGCACTTCTTGGCTACCGACGTGAGTGCCACGGGGCAGTAAACATTTAGGCAGGTTACCTTCGCTTCCTTGGGTACAGGGACTATGGTGGTCTGCTTGAAACATGTAGGTATTACAGACTCGGTCAGGGAGAGGATGAAAATGTCAGTGAAGACACTTGCCAGTTGGTTAGCGCATGATTTGAGTACACGTCCTGGTAATCCGTCTGGCCCAGCGGCTTTGTGAATGTTGACCTGTTTAAAGGTTTTGTCCACATCGGCTCACGAGAATGTTATCACACATACATCCAGAACAGCTGGTGCTCTCGTGCATGTTTCAGTGTTGCTTGCCTCAAAGTGAGCATAAAAGGCATTTAGCTCTTCTGGTATGCTCGCGTCACTGTGCAGCTCTGTTACGTTCCCCAGTTTCTGTGTTGTATTTGAGTGTGTGTGTTTCAGGAGATGGCTTCCTGGAAGCCTCCCCAACCAGCTGATTGGTCGACTCAATGGCTAATGGATGATTAGAGAGCTGACCCGGCCCCCTCGTCAAGAAGCAGCTGACACTAATCACTATTGCCACCTGAAGCTATATAAAAGCCAGTGTTCTGTTTAGGAGGAGTAAAATCATTAGAAGGAGAGCGAGAGAGAGATGATAGGCAGGGTGAGATCATTGAAGGCTGAGGGGTAGATCATGTTGGTTTGGGGGGAAGGAGAAGGCACTTTGGGAGTGCTTAGGCAAGAGGCCCGCGGGCATACATATACCCGTAGTATATTCATTGTCTAGGCACACTAGGTAAGACCTGGGCGGACCACCCCCTGTATTTTGGTTAGGGCACCAGGTGGTGCTAAGATAGGTAAGTAGTGGGTAGGCAGGTTAGATAGGAAAGGGGGAAGTTTTGATATTTACTTTCTTTGCTTTGGTTCCGTCCAGCCCCTTTTCCCCATATTACCGTAAGGAAATAAATCCAAGTAACGGTAAAATCTGCCTTTGTCGTCCTTACTCACGCCTACAGTCCATACCTCTTACACTTCACAGGGAGTTGAGTTGCAGCAGGGAGTTGCGTTCCCTCTTCTCAGAGGCGTGCGTAACAAGCTCACGTCTGGGTTTCCCTTTGTAGTCCATAATAGTTTTCAAAGTCCTGCCACATCCGACAAGTGTCAGAGCCGGTGTAGTAGGATTCAAACTTAATCGTGTATTGACGCTTTGCTTGTTTGATGGTTCGTCTGAGTGCATAACGGGATTTCTTATAAGCGTACGGATTAATCTCTCGCTCCTTGAAAGCGGCAAATCTAGCATTTAGCTCGATGCAGATGTTGCTTGTAATCCATGGCTTCTGGTTGGGATATGTACGTACAGTCACTGTGGGGACGACGTTGTCAATGCACTTATTGATGAAGCCGATGACTGAGGTGGTGTACCCTTCAATGCCATTGGATGAATCCTGGAACATATTCCAGTCTGTGCTAACAAAACAGTCCTGTAGTGTAGCATCCGCGTCATCTGACCACTTCTGTATTGAGCGAGTCACTGGTACTTCCTGCTTTAGTTTTTGCTTGTAAGCAGGAATCAGGAGGATAGAATTATGGTCAGAGTTACCAAATGGAGGGTGGGGGATAGCTTTGTATGCATCTCTGTGTGTGGAACAAAGGTGGTCTAGGATTTTTTTTCTCTGGTTGCACATGTGACATGCTGGTAAAATTTGGTAAAACTGATTTAAGTGTGGCTGCATTAAAGTCCCCGGCCACTAGGAGCGCCGCTTCTGGGTGAGCATTTTCTTGTTTGCTTATGGCCTTTTAGAGTTGGTTGAGAGTGGTCTTAGTGCCAGCATCTTTCTGTGGTGGTAAATAGACGGCTATGAATAATATAGATGAGAACTCTCTTGGTAGAAAGTGTGGTCTACAGGTTATCATGATTCCATGTAGATGGTTGTGAGTGGTTATCCAGCCTACTGTTCCATGTAGATGGTTGTGAATGGTTATCCAGCCTACTGTTCCATGTAGATGGTTGTGAATGGTTAGCCAGCCTACTGTTCCATGTAGATGGTTGTGAATGGTTATCCAGCCTACTGTTCCATGTAGATGGTTGTGAATGGTTATCCAGCCTACTATTCCATGTAGGTGGGTGTGAATGTTTAGACATGTAGATGGTTGTGATTCGTTATCCAGCCTACTGTTCCATGTAGATGGTTGTGAATGGTTATCCAGCCTACTATTCCCTGTAGATGGTTGTGAATGGTTATCCAGCCTACTATTCCATGTAGATGGTTGTGAATGGTTATCCAGCCTACTGTTCCATGTAGATGGTTGTGAATGGTTATCCAGCCTACTATTCCATGTAGATGGAATACTACCAAACAATATATTGTCACAACAGATAGTGATCACCACTCTGTTCCCTCGTCCCAGTGCTCCTTACTCCCATCAACATATTGTCACAACAGCTAGGGATTACCACTGTGTTCCCTCATCCAAGGGCTCCATACTGCCAAACAACATATTGACACAGCAGCTTGGGTACACCAGTCCTTTCCCTCGTCCCAGTGCTCAATACTGCCAAACAACATATTGTCTGTATGTTGCATGACAGAACTCCTTGTGGTCTATGCCTGGATCCTGCAGATCGCCCAGCTTGTTTTTGAGAATGCAAGGGGCCATACCAAGTATTGGAGAGTTTAGGTTTCTGGAAAATGTAGTTATAATCTAGAACAAATACTGCATTCTAGCCGGAGGGGTCTCCAAGAACACCTCTACACACAAACTCAGCTATCTAAAGTTAAGACATAGCTGTTGGCTAGCTAACCACCCAAATGAAAGTTAGCTGTCAACTAGCTAACCACCTGAATGAAAAGTTAGCTGTCAGCTAGCAAACCACCCAAATAAAAACTTAACAACTTAACAAAAAAGTTAGCTGTCAGTGAAAAGTTTACAGCTAACTGTCTGTTTATCCTTCCTCTCCAGAACCAGAAATAGAGCTGTCCCTGCCAGGTGTTCCGGGGGTTCTAGACCAGTTGTCCCTGCCAGGTGTTCCGGGGGTTCTAGACCAGGTGTCCCGGCAGGTGAACCAGGCGGTGAGGAAGCGCCGCCACGCCGGAGATGACGACTACAACATTGAAGTTCTCCTGGGTGTCGACTACTCTGTGGTGCGTTTCCACGGCAAGGAGCATGTGCAGAACTACCTGCTGACCCTCATGAACATTGTAAGTCACTTCTTCTCTTATCTACCTCTAACCTTCATTGTTAGTCACTTCTTCTCTTATCTAACTCTAACCTTCATTGTTAGTCACTTCTCTTTACTTTCTCCTTCTGATACATTTAGCTCTGTGTACAGTGCCTTGCAAAAGTATTCACCCCCTTGGCATTTTTCCTATTTTGGTACATTACAACCTGTAATTTAAATGGATTTTTATTTGGATTTCATGTAATGGACATACACAAAAAAGTCCAAATTGGTGAAGTGAAATGAAAAAATTACTTGTTTGAAAAAATTCAAACAAATTTAAAACGGAAAAGTGGTGCGTGCATATGTATTCACCCCCTTTGCTATGAAGACCCTAAATAAGATCTGGTAAAACCAAAAAATGTTTTAACCTTTATTTAACTAGGCAGATCAGTGAAGAACAAATTCTTATTTACAATGACGGCCTAGGAACAGTGGGTTAACAGCCTTGTTCAGAGGCAGAACGACAGATTTTGTACCTTGTCAGCTTGGGGATTCGATCTTGCAACATTCCGGTTACTAGTCCAACGCTCCAACCACCTGCCGCCCCAATTACCTTCAGAAGTCACATAATTAATTGAATAAAGTCCACCTGTGTGCAATCTAAGTGTCACATGATCTGTCACATGATCGCAGTATATATACACCTGTTCTGAAAGGCCCCAGTCTGCAACACCACCAAGCAAGAGGCACCACCAAGCAAGCGGCACCATGAAGACCAAGGAGCTCTCTAAACAGGTCAGGGACAAAGTTGTGGAGAAGTACAGATCAGGGTTGGGTTATAGAAAAATATACAAAACATTGAACATCCCACGGAACACCATTAAATCCATTATTAAAAAATGAAAAGAATATGGCACCACAACAAACCTGCCAAGAGAGGGCCGCCCACCAAAATTCACGGACCAGGCAAGGAGGGCATCAATCAGAGAGGCAACAAAGAGACCAAAGAAAACGCTGAAGGAGCTACAAAGCTCCACAGCGGAGATTGGAGTATCTGTCCATAGCACCACTTTAAGCTGTACAAAGTATTGACTTTGGAGGGGTGAATAGTTCTGCACGCTCAAGTTTTCAGTTTTTTAAAACTTATTTCTTGTTTGTTTCACAATAAAAAATATTTTGTATCTTCAAAGTGTTAGGCATGCCAAGGGGGGTGAATACTTTCGCAAGTGTCACGCCCTGACCATAGAGAGCCCTTGGTTCTCTATGGTGTAGTAGGTCAGGGCGTGACTAGGGGGTGTTCTAGTATGTCTATTTCTATGTTGGTGCTAATATGGTTCCCAATTAGAGGCAGCTGTTTATCGTTGCCTCTGATTGGGGATCATATTTAGGTTCTCTAGCTCTAGTTCCTGTTTCTTCTGTTTCCTCCTGCTAAGCTGAGGTCTATATGTATATATCTAGTCCCTGTTTCTTCTTGCTAAGCTGAGGTCTGTGTATATCTCTTGACCCTGTTTCCTCCTGATAAGCTGAGGTCTATATGTATATATCTAGTCCCTGTTTCCTCTTGCTAAGCTGAGGTCTGTGTATATCTCTTGACCCTGTTTCCTCCTGATAGGCTGAGGTCTATATGTATATATCTAGTCCCTGTTTCCTCTTGCTAAGCTGAGGTCTGTGTATATCTCTTGACCCTGTTTCCCCCTGCTAAGCTGAGGTCTGTGTATATCTCTTGATATACACAGCAGAGTTGGGCTAGCTTCCTTCAGTACCATGACCCACAGCAGAGTTGGGCTAGCTTCCTTCAGTACCATGACCCACAGCAGAGTTGGGCTAGCTTCCTTCAGTACCATGACCCACAGCAGAGTTGGGCTAGCTTCCTTCAGTACCATGACCCACAGCAGAGTTGGGCTAGCTTCCTTCAGTACCATGACACACAGCAGAGTAGAGCTAGCTTCCTTCAGTACCATGACACACAGCAGAGTTGGGCTAGCTTCCTTCAGTACCATGACACACAGCAGAGTTGGGCTAGCTTCCTTCAGTACCATGACACACAGCAGAGTAGGCCTGTTTACTATATTATTGTTATACACTGGTCCTAGCTGGTGAGGTGTTAGTTGCTTTTATGTATTTCGTTTTTGTGCTTTTGCTCTGTTTGTCTGTCTGCTACGTGTTGCTTGTCCTATGTTGCTCTGACTGTCTGTCTGCGTGCCACGTGTTGCTTGTCCTATGTTGCTTTGTCTGTCTGCAATGTGTTGCTTGTCCTATGTTGCTCTAAATCTTTTGAACAGGCTTATTTAAGATGGTGAGGTCAGCCACGCTCAAGGTCTTAAACGATTTCATAACCGCCATCGATAAGAGACATTACTGTGCAGCCGTCTTCATCGACCTGGCCAAGGCTTTCGACTCTGTCAATCACCACATTCTTATCGGCGGACTCAACAGCCTTGGTTTCTCAAATGACTGCCTCGCCTGGTTCACCAACTCCTTCTCTGATCGAGTTCAGTGTGTCAAATCGGAGGGCCTGTTGTCCGGACCTCTGGCGGTCTCTATGGGGGTGACACAGGGTTCAATTCTCGGGCCGACTCTCTCCTCTGTATACATCAATGATGTCGCTCTTGCTGCTCGTGATTCTCTGATCCACCTCTACGCAGACGAAACCATTCTGTGTACTTCTGGCCCTTCTTTGGACACTGTGTTAACTAACCTCCAGACGAGCTTCAATGCCATACAACTCTCCTTCCATGGCCTCCAACTGCTCTTAAATGCAAGTAAAACTAAATCCATGCTCTTCAACCGATCGCTGTCCGCACCTGCCCTCCCATCCAGCATCACTACTCTGGACGGTTCTGACTTAGAATATGTGGACAACTACAAATACCTAGGTGTCTGGTTAGACTGTCAACTCTCCTTCCAGACTCACATTAAGTATCTCCAATCCAAAATTAAATCTAGAATCGGCTTCCTATTTCGCAACTAAGCCTCCTTCACTCATGCTAATGCTGCCAAACATACCCTCGTAAAACTGACCATCCTACCGATCCTCGACTTCGGCGATGTCATTTACAAAATAGCCTCCAACACTCTACTTAACAAATTGGATACAGTCTATCACAGTGCCATCCATTTTGTCACCAAAGCCCCATATACTATCAATCACTGCGACCTGTACGCTCTCGTTGGCTGGCCCTCACTTCATATTTGTCGCCAAGCCCACTGGCTCCAGGTCATCTACAAGTCTTTGCTAGGTAAAGCCCCGCCTTATCTCAGCTCACTGGTCACCATAGCAGCACCCACCCGTAGCACGCGCTCCAGCAGGTATATTTCACTGGTCACCCCCAAAGCCAATTCCGTTGGCCGCCTTTCCTTCCAGTTCTCTGCTGCCAATGACTGGAACGAACTGCAAATATCACTGAAGCTGGAGACTCATATCTCCCTCACTAGCTTTAAGTACCAGCTGTCAGAGCAGCTCACAGATCACTGCACCTGTACATAGCCCATCTGTAAATATCTCATCCAACTACCTCATCCCCATACTTTTTTTTATTTTTTATCTTGCTCCTTTGCACCCCAGTATCTCTACTTGCACATTCATCTTCTGCACATCTATCACTCTAGTGTTTAATTGGTATATTGTAATTACTTCGTCACCATGGCCTATTTATTGCCTTCCATATCTTACCTCATTTGCACACACTGTATATAGACTTTGTCTATTGTGTTATTGACTGTATGTTTGTTTATTCCATGTGTAACTCTGTGTTGTTGTATGTGTCGCTTTGCTTTATCTTGGCCAGGTCACAGTTGTAAATGAGAACTTGTTCTCAACTGGCCTACCTGGTGAAATAAAGGTGAAATAAAATAAAAAAGGAGAGAGACTTTGTATTCAATTCATTGTCTCCTCCTCACGCATCCACTCGCTGTCTAACTGTCTGTGTCTTACTGTCCGTTTCAATACTGTCTTACTATCTATTTCAGTACCATATTGCCGTCTGTTTCAATACTGTCTTACTGTCTGACTGCCTGTTTCCGTCCTGTATTGCTGTGCGTTTCAGTTCTGTCTTACCATCTGTTTCAGTCTTGTCTTGCTGAGTGTTTCAGTCCTGTCTTGCCATATATTTCAGTCCTGCATTGCTGTGTGTTTCAGTCCTGTATTGCTGTGAGTTTCGGTCCTGTCTTACCGTCTGTTTTCGATCCTGTCTTGCTGTCTGTTTCAGGTGAATGAGATCTACCACGATGAGTCTCTAGGAGTCCATATTAATGTGGTGTTGGTGAGGATGATCATGCTGGGCTATGCTAAGGTAAGTAGGATACCACTTAGAAGATTGTTCTATCCAGTACAGTGAGTGCATACAGTTACAGCCAGTGGTGTGTATTCATGGATGCCAAGGGAAGCCAGGCTTCCACAAATAAATGTTTCATAATTGTCCTTCAATTGGGAAAAGGCTGAATGTATCTCACTGGAGAAAGCATCCGAGCGAAACGGCGCCCCTCTGTCTCAGTATGTGTAGGCCAACTATCTGATGCTGTCTGGTCAAAAAGAGTATGACATTGTTGCTGCATGTGGCATTGAATACAAGAGAAGCCAGCGAACATTTGGCCTCCCTTGATAACGAATTATAATAATATTAGTCAATCAGCATTGAGCTAAACTGAGTGAGTTTAATTTATCAAAACAAAAGTGTCAGGGGAAGACAGTTTGAATTTGGCTTCACTCCAATCACAAGCCAAACGTAATTTACAAAGAAAACGTGAATTGTTGCATCTCGTTGTGTCATTGGCCTCCAATGGCTAGTTAACTAGCTAAAATTGTCTCTTTCCTAAATTACCCATAGATGGAGATAGGGATTTGTGGTTTTACTTAATTCTCCGTACTGGCCAATGATTTATAATGACGATTCTGATCCAACCATAAATTCATGCATTGTGCCCCTGGTCTGAAAGGGTGGAAGTTCAAAATGTAGCTAGATGTAATAGGCTAATGTTAATTAGCTGGCCTGGGGCATCGTTGCCCCAAGGAAGTTAGCCTAGCGAGCAAGCATTTTAGTCAGGTAGTCTAGGACAACAAAAACTAAAAGTGTGTACTGTATGACAGAGGAAAGAGAGGGGGACGGTATTTCTGGGTGAGTCAATATGCTTTGTGGACTTGCTATCCGGTTTTGTGATGAACCAAAGGTGTGGTTTAATTTATTCTGCCACTTATTGTCTCTGCCTTTAGGCCTATATCTCACGGTGTCAAGGCATATAAACTAACAGGTTATAGAGAGAACACAATTATCACAACACACATGATGTAATAGTGCTTTTTGAGGGGGGGGGGTTTGGCTTCCCCAGTGATTTTACCCACGCACCACTACTGGTTACAGCATGTGTTTGTGAATCTTGAGGGAATTGAACCCATGACCTTGTTGTTGCTAGCACCACGCCATCAGGTTCTAACAGTTTGTCTGTCCTGACAGTCCATCAGCCTGATAGAACGAGGGAACCCGTCCAGGAGTCTGGAGAACGTGTGTCGCTGGGCGTTCGTTCAGCAGAAGGCAGACCATAACCACTCTGAGCACCATGATCACGCCATCTTCCTGACCAGACAGGGCTTTGGACCCACAGGCATGCAGGGTAAGACCACGACCCCTGATCCCTAACTCTGACCCTAAACCGTACCTCTAGCCCACTGGAATGTAGGTCCAGGATTAGCCCATGTGTACCGCTTCCTCCTCCTGTCAGTCTCACTGACTTCATTCCCTACCGGGCCTGCAGTCTTCTGAAAACGTTAGGTCACATAATGTAGTGTTTGAAGAAGACCTAATGTTACTCTTAGTACTATTTGTTGAAGCAGCCAGTTGTACTATTTGATGTTGAAGCAGCCAGTTGTACTATTTGATGTTGAAGCAGCCAGTTGTACTATTTGATGTTGAAGCAGCCAGTTGCACTATTTGATGTTGAAGCAGCCAGTTGCGCTATTTGATGTTGAAGCAGCCAGTTGCGCTATTTGATGTTGAAGCAGCCAGTTACGCTATTTGATGTTGAAGCAGCCAGTTACGCTATTTGATGTTGAAGCAGCCAGTTGTACTATTTGATGTTGAAGCCAGTTGTACTATTTGATGTTGAAGCAGCCAGTTGTACTATTTGATGTTGAAGCAGCCAGTTGCACTATTTGATGTTGAAGCAGCCAGTTGCACTATTTGATGTTGAAGCAGCCAGTTGCACTATTTGATGTTGAAGCAGCCAGTTGCACTATTTGATGTTGAAGCAGCCAGTTGTACTATTTGATGTTGAAGCAGCCAGTTGTACTATTTGATGTTGAAGCAGCCAGTTGTACTATTTGATGTTGAAGCAGCCAGTTGTACTATTTGATGTTGAAGCAGCCAGTTGCGCTATTTGATGTTGAAGCAGCCAGTTACGCTATTTGATGTTGAAGCAGCCAGTTGTACTATTTGATGTTGAAGCCAGTTGTACTATTTGATGTTGAAGCAGCCAGTTGTACTATTTGATGTTGAAGCAGCCAGTTGCACTATTTGATGTTGAAGCAGCCAGTTGCACTATTTGATGTTGAAGCAGCCAGTTGCACTATTTGATGTTGAAGCAGCCAGTTGCACTATTTGATGTTGAAGCAGCCAGTTGTACTATTTGATGTTGAAGCAGCCAGTTGTACTATTTGATGTTGAAGCAGCCAGTTGTACTATTTGATGTTGAAGCAGCCAGTTGCACTATTTGATGTTGAAGCAGCCAGTTGCACTATTTGATGTTGAAGCAGCCAGTTGCACTATTTGATGTTGAAGCAGCCAGTTGCACTATTTGATGTTGAAGCAGCCAGTTGTACTATTTGATGTTGAAGCAGCCAGTTGTACTATTTGATGTTGAAGCAGCCAGTTGTACTATTTGATGTTGAAGCAGCCAGTTGCACTATTTGATGTTGAAGCCAGTTGTACTATTTGATGTTGAAGCAGCCAGTTGTACTATTTGATGTTGAAGCAGCCAGTTGCACTATTTGATGTTGAAGCAGTATTTTAATTTAGACATGCTGGATTTATCTGTTATACCAGAGTTGTTCTGAAGAAGAACAGTCTGTTGTATCTTCTAACAACATTTATAGTTTCAGGCTCTCATTTTTCATACTAAGTTATCAATTTATTTTGTATTTATTTGTTTGCACCAAAGATTATAACAGAACATGACCAAGATGTTCAAACGTTCATAGATGACCAGCAGGGTCAGATTATAATAATCACAGTGGTTGTAGAGGGTGCAACAGGTCAGCACCTCAGGAGTAAATGTCAGTTGGCTTTTCATAGCCGATCATTCAGAGTTAGAGACAACAGTTGTGGTAGAGAGAGAGTCCAAAACAGCAGGTCTGGGACAAGTAGCACGTCCGGTGAACAGGTCAGGGTTCCATAGCCGCAGGCAGAACAGTTGAAACTGGAGCAGCAGCACGGCCAGGTGGACTGGGGACAGCAAGGAGTCATCATGCCCGGTAGTCCTGACGCATGGTCCTAGGGCTCAGGTCCTCCGAGAGAGAGAAAGAGAATTAGAGAGAGCATACTTAAATTCACACAGGACACTGGATAAGACAGGAGAAGTACTCCAGATATAACAGACTGACCCTAGCCCCTCGACACATATACTACTGCAGCATAAATACCTTAGGCTGTTTTATACTGTGTTTCAGCATTCAACCCACATAATGCGTAGTGCATTTATTGCTTTTAAATATTTTTTTTACGGGATTATTTTTTAATAATGAAACTGAAGCCACCTCAAAAACCACTATTCGCACTACTACGCACCATTCTCTCTCGCTCCCTGTTTCTCTCCTTTCTCTTTCACCATATCTACCTCACTGTAGAATGATTTTTCTCCTCTCTCTTCCTACCTCACTGTAGAATGATTTCTCTCCTCTCTCTGCCTACCTCACTGTAGAATGATTTCTCTCCTCTCTTCCTACCTCACTGTAGAATGATTTTTCTCCTCTCTCTTCCTACCTCACTGTAGAATGATTTCTCTCCTCTCTCTGCCTACCTCACTGTGGAATGGTTTCTCTCCTCTCTTCCTACCTCACTGTGGAATGGTTTCTCTCCTTTCTCTTCCTACCTCGCTGTAGAATGATTTCTCTCCTCTCTCTTCCTACCTCGCTGTAGAATGATTTCTCTCCTCTCTCTTCCTACCTCGCTGTAGAATGATTTCTCTCCTCTCTCTTCCTACCTCGCTGTAGAATGATTTCTCTCCTCTCTCTTCCTACCTCGCTGTAGAATGATTTCTCTCCTCTCTCTTTCACCATATCTACCCCACTGTGGAATGATTTCTCTCCTCTCTTTCACCATATCTACCTCACTGTGGAATGATTTCTCTCCTCTCTCTTTCACCATATCTACCTCACTGTAGAATGATTTCTCTCCTCTCTCTTCCTACCTCAGTGTGGAATGATTTCTCTCCTCTCTCTTCCTACCTCACTGTGGAATGATTTCTCTCCTCTCTCTTCCTACCTCACTGTGGAATGATTTCTCTCCTCTCTCTTCATACCTCACTGTAGAATGATGTCTCTCCTCTCTCTTCATACCTCACTGTAGAATGATTTCTCTCCTCTCTTTCACCATATCTACCTCAATGTAGAATGATTTCTCTCTTCTCTCTTCCTACCTCACTGTAGAATGATTTCTCTCCTCTCTCTTCATACCTCACTGTAGAATGATTTCTCTCTTCCTACCT
This sequence comes from Salvelinus alpinus, assembly GCF_045679555.1. Classification (NCBI taxonomy): domain Eukaryota; kingdom Metazoa; phylum Chordata; class Actinopteri; order Salmoniformes; family Salmonidae; genus Salvelinus; species Salvelinus alpinus. The sequence goes on from NC_092104.1 coordinate 18,857,191, forward strand.
CACTGTGGAATGATTTCTCTCCTCTCTCTTTCACCATATCTACCTCACTGTGGAATGATTTCTCTCCTCTCCAGGCTACGCCCCCGTAACAGGCATGTGCCACACAGTCCGGAGCTGCACGCTGAACCATGAGGATGGATTCTCCTCTGCCTTCGTTGTCGCCCACGAGACCGGACATGTGTAAATTCTGATTATCTGTGTGTGTGTGTATGTGTTTACACGGGGGCGGTTCAAGGTTCCATAGTGTGGGAATAGAATGTTTCCCATATTCTATTCAGTGGTTTTGTGTTCAGTTCGCTCCTCTGTGATCTGACGTTAGCATCAACCACCTTTCAGAGACAGGTCCATCTATTCTACAGCCTCTCCTCCTTATGATATTACATCATGTCCTGCCTCCTCCCGAATTACGTCAATCTGACATAACATCCATAGAGCGGCAGGCCATAGGGACCCCAGAGGAGCTGGAGGGGTAGTGGGGAACCCAGAGGAGCTGGAGAGGTAGTGGGGAACCCAGAGGAGCTGGAGAGGGTAGTGGGGAGCTGGAGAGGGTAGTGGGGAGCTGGAGAGGGTAGTGGGGAACCCAGAGGAGCTGGAGAGGTAGTGGGGAGCTGGAGAGGTAGTGGGGAGCTGGAGAGGTAACAAGTCAAATTCAATCTTATTACGACTCAACGTCCCTGACAACGTCCCTAACTCGCTCTGTCTCTGTCTCTGTCTCTGTCTCTGTCTCTGTCTCTGTCTCTGTCTCTGTCTCTCTCTGTCTCTCTGTCTCTGTCTCTCTCTGTCTCTCTGTCTCTCTGTCTCTCTGTCTCTCTGTCTCTCTGTCTCTCTGTCTCTCTGTCTCTCGTGTGTGTGTAAAGGCTGGGTATGGAGCATGATGGTCAGGGGAATCGTTGTGGAGACGAGACAGCCATGGGGAGTGTGATGGCTCCACTGGTTCAAGCTGCCTTCCACCGATACCACTGGTCCATGTGTAGTGGACAGGAGCTCAAGAGATATATACAGTATGTTACCCTCTATTAACCTACTTTAACTAGTATTGTTACTTTACTATTACGTTCCATTTACTTTACCATTACTAATATTAATACTATCACTAATACGTGTACTATTACTAGTATAATTACTATGACTGTTACTTTACTGTTACTAAAACTAATGCTATTAATAGTACTTTACTGGTACTAAAACATATACTATTAATAGTACTTTACTGGTACTAAAACTAATACTAGTAATGGTACTTTACTATTACTAATACTATTAATGGTACTTTACTGTTACTAAAACTAATATTATTAATGGTACTTTACTGTTACTAAAACTAATATTATTAATGGTAGTTTACTGTTACTAAAACAAATGCTATTAATAGTACGTTACTGTTACTAAAAATAATACAATTACTTTACTGTTACTAAAACTAATACTACTTTACTGTTACTAAAACTAAAACCATTACTAGTACTGTTACTAAAACCAATACCATTACTAGTACTGTTACTAAAACCAATACCATTACTAGTACTGTTACTAAAACCAATACCATTACTGTTACTAAAACCAATACCATTACTGTTACTAAAACCAATACCATTACTGTTACTAAAACCAATACCATTACTGTTACTAAACCAATACCATTACTGTTACTAAACCAATACCATTACTGTTACTAAACCAATACCATTACTAGTACTGTTACTAAAACCAATACCATTACTAGTACTGTTACTAAAACCAATACCATTACTAGTACTGTTACTAAAACCAATACCACTACTAGTACTGTTACTAAAACCAATACCACTACTAGTACTGTTACTAAAACCAATACCACTACTAGTACTGTTACTAAAACCAATACCACTACTAGTACTGTTACTAAAACCAATACCACTACTAGTACTGTTACTAAAACCAATACCACTACTAGTACTGTTACTAAAACCAATACCACTACTAGTACTGTTACTAAAACCAATACCACTACTAGTACTGTTACTAAAACCAATACCACTACTAGTACTGTTACTAAAACCAATACCACTACTAGTACTGTTACTAAAACCAATACCACTACTAGTACTGTTACTAAAACCAATACCACTACTAGTACTGTTACTAAAACCAATACCACTACTAGTACTGTTACTAAAACCAATACCACTACTAGTACTGTTACTAAAACCAATACCACTACTAGTACTGTTACTAAAACCAATACCACTACTAGTACTGTTACTAAAACCAATACCATTACTAGTACTGTTACTAAAACCAATACCATTACTAGTACTGTTACTAAAACCAATACCATTACTAGTACTGTTACTAAAACCAATACCATTACTAGTACTGTTACTAAAACCAATACCATTACTAGTACTGTTACTAAAACCAATACCATTACTAGTACTGTTACTAAAACCAATACCATTACTAGTACTGTTACTAAAACCAATACCATTACTAGTACTGTTACTAAAACCAATACCATTACTAGTACTGTTACTAAAACCAATACCATTACTAGTACTGTTACTAAAACCAATACCATTACTAGTACTGTTACTAAAACCAATACCATTACTAGTACTGTTACTAAAACCAATACCATTACTAGTACTGTTACTAAAACCAATACCATTACTAGTACTGTTACTAAAACCAATACCATTACTAGTACTGTTACTAAAACCAATACCATTACTAGTACTGTTACTAAAACCAATACCATTACTAGTACTGTTACTAAAACCAATACCATTACTAGTACTGTTACTAAAACCAATACCATTACTAGTACTGTTACTAAAACCAATACCATTACTAGTACTGTTACTAAAACCAATACCATTACTAGTACTGTTACTAAAACCAATACCATTACTAGTACTGTTACTAAAACCAATACCATTACTAGTACTGTTACTAAAACCAATACCATTACTAGTACTGTTACTAAAACCAATACCATTACTAGTACTGTTACTAAAACCAATACCATTACTAGTACTGTTACTAAAACCAATACCATTACTGTTACTAAAACCAATACCATTACTGTTACTAAAACCAATACCATTACTGTTACAAAACCAATACCATTACTGTTACAAAACCAATACCATTACTGTTACAAAACCAATACCATTACTGTTACTAAACCAATACCATTACTGTTACTAAACCAATACCATTACTGTTACTAAAACCAATACCATTACTGTTACTAAAACCAATACCATTACTGTTACTAAAACCAATACCATTACTGTTACTAAAACCAATACCACTACTAGTACTGTTACTAAAACCAATACCACTACTAGTACTGTTACTAAAACCAATACCATTACTAGTACTGTTACTAAAACCAATACCATTACTAGTACTGTTACTAAAACCAATACCATTACTAGTACTGTTACTAAAACCAATACCATTACTAGTACTGTTACTAAAACCAATACCATTACTAGTACTGTTACTAAAACCAATACCATTACTAGTACTGTTACTAAAACCAATACCATTACTAGTACTGTTACTAAAACCAATACCATTACTAGTACTGTTACTAAAACCAATACCACTACTAGTACTGTTACTAAAACCAATACCACTACTAGTACTGTTACTAAAACCAATACCACTACTAGTACTGTTACTAAAACCAATACCACTACTAGTACTGTTACTAAAACCAATACCACTACTAGTACTGTTACTAAAACCAATACCACTACTAGTACTGTTACTAAAACCAATACCACTACTAGTACTGTTACTAAAACCAATACCACTACTAGTACTGTTACTAAAACCAATACCACTACTAGTACTGTTACTAAAACCAATACCACTACTAGTACTGTTACTAAAACCAATACCACTACTAGTACTGTTACTAAAACCAATACCACTACTAGTACTGTTACTAAAACCAATACCACTACTAGTACTGTTACTAAAACCAATACCACTACTAGTACTGTTACTAAAACCAATACCACTACTAGTACTGTTACTAAAACCAATACCACTACTAGTACTGTTACTAAAACCAATACCACTACTAGTACTGTTACTAAAACCAATACCACTACTAGTACTGTTACTAAAACCAATACCACTACTAGTACTGTTACTAAAACCAATACCACTACTAGTACTGTTACTAAAACCAATACCATTACTAGTACTGTTACTAAAACCAATACCATTACTAGTACTGTTACTAAAACCAATACCATTACTAGTACTGTTACTAAAACCAATACCATTACTAGTACTGTTACTAAAACCAATACCATTACTAGTACTGTTACTAAAACCAATACCATTACTAGTACTGTTACTAAAACCAATACCATTACTAGTACTGTTACTAAAACCAATACCATTACTAGTACTGTTACTAAAACCAATACCATTACTAGTACTGTTACTAAAACCAATACCATTACTAGTACTGTTACTAAAACCAATACCATTACTAGTACTGTTACTAAAACCAATACCATTACTAGTACTGTTACTAAAACCAATACCATTACTAGTACTGTTACTAAAACCAATACCATTACTGTTACTAAAACCAATACCATTACTGTTACTAAAACCAATACCATTACTGTTACTAAAACCAATACCATTACTGTTACAAAACCAATACCATTACTGTTACAAAACCAATACCATTACTGTTACAAAACCAATACCATTACTGTTACAAAACCAATACCATTACTGTTACTAAACCAATACCATTACTGTTACTAAACCAATACCATTACTGTTACTAAAACCAATACCATTACTGTTACTAAAACCAATACCATTACTGTTACTAAAACCAATACCATTACTGTTACTAAAACCAATACCATTACTGTTACTAAAACCAATACCACTACTAGTACTGTTACTAAAACCAATACCACTACTAGTACTGTTACTAAAACCAATACCATTACTAGTACTGTTACTAAAACCAATACCACTACTAGTACTGTTACTAAAACCAATACCACTACTAGTACTGTTACTAAAACCAATACCACTACTAGTACTGTTACTAAAACCAATACCACTACTAGTACTGTTACTAAAACCAATACCACTACTAGTACTGTTACTAAAACCAATACCATTACTAGTACTGTTACTAAAACCAATACCATTACTAGTACTGTTACTAAAACCAATACCATTACTAGTACTGTTACTAAAACCAATACCATTACTAGTACTGTTACTAAAACCAATACCATTACTAGTACTGTTACTAAAACCAATACCATTACTAGTACTGTTACTAAAACCAATACCATTACTAGTACTGTTACTAAAACCAATACCATTACTAGTACTGTTACTAAAACCAATACCATTACTAGTACTGTTACTAAAACCAATACCATTACTAGTACTGTTACTAAAACCAATACCATTACTGTTACTAAAACCAATACCATTACTGTTACTAAAACCAATACCATTACTGTTACTAAAACCAATACCATTACTGTTACAAAACCAATACCATTACTGTTACAAAACCAATACCATTACTGTTACAAAACCAATACCATTACTGTTACAAAACCAATACCATTACTGTTACTAAACCAATACCATTACTGTTACTAAAACCAATACCATTACTGTTACTAAAACCAATACCATTACTGTTACTAAAACCAATACCATTACTGTTACTAAAACCAATACCATTACTGTTACTAAAACCAATACCACTACTAGTACTGTTACTAAAACCAATACCACTACTAGTACTGTTACTAAAACCAATACCATTACTAGTACTGTTACTAAAACCAATACCATTACTAGTACTGTTACTAAAACCAATACCATTACTAGTACTGTTACTAAAACCAATACCATTACTAGTACTGTTACTAAAACCAATACCATTACTAGTACTGTTACTAAAACCAATACCATTACTAGTACTGTTACTAAAACCAATACCATTACTAGTACTGTTACTAAAACCAATACCATTACTAGTACTGTTACTAAAACCAATACCATTACTAGTACTGTTACTAAAACCAATACCATTACTAGTACTGTTACTAAAACCAATACCATTACTAGTATTGTTACTTTACTATTACTATGCTATTGCTATTAATATAACTTTTAATAATACACATAATATTACTTTACTATGACTATTACTAATCATATGTATGTACTACTACTATAAGTATTAGTTTTGCTATACTACTAAGTGCATTCATCTTAAGGTCAGACAACCACATATCACAGTTGTAGTAAGTTAGATGTTCCTCAGAAAAAGCTTTCAGCAATGTCTGTGCTTGTAGGAAAAGTGCAAGACTACCATGGTACTGTACTCTACTAAGAGTTTACAAATGACACCAATACTGTAGTCTACTGAGCGTTTACAGTATTAACATGGTACTGTACCCTACTGAGAGTTTACAGACTACTGTGGTACTGTACTCTACTGAGACTTTACAGTATTACCATTACAGTACTAGTCATTATGGTCTGATAGGGGGGGTGGGGTTGTGGAGTAATATGGTCTGATGGGTGGGGTTGTGGAGTAATATGGTCTGATAGGTGGGGTTGTGGAGTAATATGGTCTGATAGGTGGGGTTGTGGAGTAATATGGTCTGATGGGTGGGGTTGTGGAGTAATATGGTCTGATAGGTGGGGTTGTGGAGTAATATGGTCTGATAGGTGGGGTTGTGGAGTAATATGGTCTGATGGGTGGGGTTGTGGAGTAATATGGTCTGATGGGTGGGGTTGTGGAGTAATATGGTCTGATAGGTGGGGTTGTGGAGTAATATGGTCTGATGGGTGGGGTTGTGGAGTAATATGGTCTGATGGGTGGGGTTGTGGAGTAATATGGTCTGATAGGTGGGGTTGTGGAGTAATATGGTCTGATGGGTGGGGTTGTGGAGTAATATGGTCTGATAGGTGGGGTTGTGGAGTAATATGGTCTGATGGGTGGGGTTGTGGAGTAATATGGTCTGATGGGTGGGGTTGTGGAGTAATATGGTCTGATAGGTGGGGTTGTGGAGTAATATGGTCTGATGGGTGGGGTTGTGGAGTAATATGGTCTGATAGGTGGGGTTGTGGAGTAATATGGTCTGATGGGTGGGGTTGTGGAGTAATATGGTCTGATGGGTGGGGTTGTGGAGTAATATGGTCTGATAGGGGGTGGGGTTGTGGAGTAATATGGTCTGATGGGTGGGGTTGTGGAGTAATATGGTCTGATAGGTGGGGTTGTGGAGTAATATGGTCTGATAGGTGGGGTTGTGGAGTAATATGGTCTGATGGGGGGTGTGGTTGTGGAGTAATATGGTCTGATGGGGGTGGGGTTGTGGAGTAATATGGTCTGATGGGTGGGGTTGTGGAGTAATATGGTCTGATGTGGTTGTGGAGTAATATGGTCTGATAGGGGGTGTGGTTGTGGAGTAATATGGTCTGATGGGTGGGGTTGTGGAGTAATATGGTCTGATGGGTGGGGTTGTGGAGTAATATGGTCTGATAGGTGGGGTTGTGGAGTAATATGGTCTGATAGGTGGGGTTGTGGAGTAATATGGTCTGATAGGTGGGGTTGTGGAGTAATATGGTCTGATAGGTGGGGTTGTGGAGTAATATGGTCTGATAGGTGGGGTTGTGGAGTAATATGGTCTGATGGGTGTGGTTGTGGAGTAATATGGTCTGATAGGTGGGGTTGTGGAGTAATATGGTCTGATGGGTGTGGTTGTGGAGTAATATGGTCTGATGGGTGTAGTTGTGGAGTAATATGGTCTGATGTGGTTGTGGAGTAATATGGTCTGATGTGGTTGTGGAGTAATATGGTCTGATGGGTGTGGTTGTGGAGTAATATGGTCTGATGGGTGGGGTTGTGGAGTAATATGGTCTGATAGGTGGGGTTGTGGAGTAATATGGTCTGATGGGTGTGGTTGTGGAGTAATATGGTCTGATGGGTGGGGTTGTGGAGTAATATGGTCTGATAGGTGGGGTTGTGGAGTAATATGGTCTGATGGGGGGTGGGGTTGTGGAGTAATATGGTCTGATAGGTGTGGTTGTGGAGTAATATGGTCTGATAGGTGGGGTTGTGGAGTAATATGGTCTGATGGGTGGGGTTGTGGAGTAATATGGTCTGATAGGTGGGGTTGTGGAGTAATATGGTCTGGTGGTTGTGGAGTAATATGGTCTGATAGGTGGGGTTGTGGAGTAATATGGTCTGATAGGTGGGGTTGTGGAGTAATATGGTCTGGTGGTTGTGGAGTAGTATGGTCTGATGTGGTTGTGGAGTAATATGGTCTGATGGGGGTGGTTGTGGAGTAATATGGTCTGATAGGGGGTGGGGTTGTGGAGTAATATGGTCTGATGGGTGGGGTTGTGGAGTAATATGGTCTGATAGGTGGGGTTGTGGAGTAATATGGTCTGATAGGTGGGGTTGTGGAGTAATATGGTCTGATAGGGGGTGGGGTTGTGGAGTAATATGGTCTGATAGGGGGTGGGGTTGTGGAGTAATATGGTCTGATAGGTGGGGTTGTGGAGTAATATGGTCTGATAGGTGGGGTTGTGGAGTAATATGGTCTGATAGGGGGTGGGGTTGTGGAGTAATATGGTCTGATAGGGGGTGGGGTTGTGGAGTAATATGGTCTGATGGGTGGGGTTGTGGAGTCATATGGTCTGATGTGTGTGGTTGTGGAGTCATATGGTCTGATGGGTGGGGTTGTGGAGTAATATGGTCTGATGGGTGGGGTTGTGGAGTAATATGGTCTGATAGGTGGGGTTGTGGAGTAATATGGTCTGATGGGTGGGGTTGTGGAGTAATATGGTCTGATGGGTGTGGTTGTGGAGTAATATGGTCTGATGGGTGGGGTTGTGGAGTAATATGGTCTGATGGGTGGGGTTGTGGAGTAATATGGTCTGATAGGTGGGGTTGTGGAGTAATATGGTCTGATGGGTGGGGTTGTGGAGTAATATGGTCTGATGGGTGTGGTTGTGGAGTAATATGGTCTGATGGGTGGGGTTGTGGAGTAATATGGTCTGATAGGTGGGGTTGTGGAGTCATATGGTCTGATGGGTGGGGTTGTGGAGTCATATGGTCTGATGGGGGTGGTTGTGGAGTAATATGGTCTGATTGGTGTGGTTGTGGAGTAATATGGTCTGATTGGTGTGGAGTAATATGGTCTGATAGGTGGGGTTGTGGAGTAATATGGTCTGATGGGTGGGGTTTTGGAGTAATATGGTCTGATAGGTGGGGTTGTGGAGTAATATGGTCTGATGGGTGTGGTTGTGGAGTAATATGGTCTGATTGGTGTGGAGTAATATGGTCTGATGGGTGGGGTTGTGGAGTAATATGGTCTGATTGGTGTGGAGTAATATGATCTGATGGGTGGGGTTGTGGAGTAATATGGTCTGATGGGTGGGGTTGTGGAGTAATATGGTCTGATGGGGGTGGTTGTGGAGTAATATGGTCTGATGGGTGTGGTTGTGGAGTAATATGGTCTGATTGGTGTGGAGTAATATGGTCTGATTGGTGTGGAGTAATATGGTCTGATGGGTGGGGTTGTGGAGTAATATGGTCTGATGGGTGGGGTTGTGGAGTAATATGGTCTGATGGGTGGGGTTGTGGAGTAATATGGTCTGATGGGTGGGGTTGTGGAGTAATATGGTCTGATGGGTGGGGTTGTGGAGTAATATGGTCTGATGGGGGTGGTTGTGGAGTAATATGGTCTGATGGGTGTGGTTGTGGAGTAATATGGTCTGATGGGTGGGGTTGTGGAGTAATATGGTCTGATGGGTGTGGTTGTGGAGTAATATGGTCTGATGGGTGTGGTTGTGGAGTAATATGGTCTGGTGGTTGTGGAGTAATATGGTCTGATGTGGTTGTGGAGTAATATGGTCTGATAGGTGTGGTTGTGGAGTAATATGGTCTGATAGGTGTGGTTGTGGAGTAATATGGTCTGATAGGTGTGGTTGTGGAGTAATATGGTCTGATAGGTGGGGTTGTGGAGTAATATGGTCTGATAGGTGGGGTTGTGGAGTAATATGGTCTGATAGGGGGTGGGGTTGTGGAGTAATATGGTCTGATAGGGGGTGGGGTTGTGGAGTAATATGGTCTGATAGGGGGTGGGGTTGTGGAGTAATATGGTCTGATAGGGGTGGTTGTGGAGTCATATGGTCTGATGTGTGTGGTTGTGGAGTCATATGGTCTGATGGGTGGGGTTGTGGAGTAATATGGTCTGATAGGTGGGGTTGTGGAGTAATATGGTCTGATGGGGGTGGTTGTGGAGTCATATGGTCTGATGTGTGTGGTTGTGGAGTCATATGGTCTGATGGGTGGGGTTGTGGAGTAATATGGTCTGATGGGTGGGGTTGTGGAGTAATATGGTCTGATAGGTGGGGTTGTGGAGTAATATGGTCTGATGGGTGGGGTTGTGGAGTAATATGGTCTGATGGGTGTGGTTGTGGAGTAATATGGTCTGATGGGTGGGGTTGTGGAGTAATATGGTCTGATGGGTGGGGTTGTGGAGTAATATGGTCTGATAGGTGGGGTTGTGGAGTAATATGGTCTGATGGGTGGGGTTGTGGAGTAATATGGTCTGATGGGTGTGGTTGTGGAGTAATATGGTCTGATGGGTGGGGTTGTGGAGTAATATGGTCTGATAGGTGGGGTTGTGGAGTCATATGGTCTGATGGGTGGGGTTGTGGAGTCATATGGTCTGATGGGGGTGGTTGTGGAGTAATATGGTCTGATTGGTGTGGTTGTGGAGTAATATGGTCTGATTGGTGTGGAGTAATATGGTCTGATAGGTGGGGTTGTGGAGTAATATGGTCTGATGGGTGGGGTTTTGGAGTAATATGGTCTGATAGGTGGGGTTGTGGAGTAATATGGTCTGATGGGTGTGGTTGTGGAGTAATATGGTCTGATTGGTGTGGAGTAATATGGTCTGATGGGTGGGGTTGTGGAGTAATATGGTCTGATTGGTGTGGAGTAATATGGTCTGATGGGTGGGGTTGTGGAGTAATATGGTCTGATGGGTGGGGTTGTGGAGTAATATGGTCTGATGGGTGGGGTTGTGGAGTAATATGGTCTGATGGGTGGGGTTGTGGAGTAATATGGTCTGATGGGTGGGGTTGTGGAGTAATATGGTCTGATGGGGGTGGTTGTGGAGTAATATGGTCTGATGGGTGTGGTTGTGGAGTAATATGGTCTGATGGGTGTGGTTGTGGAGTAATATGGTCTGATTGGTGTGGAGTAATATGGTCTGATAGGTGGGGTTGTGGAGTAATATGGTCTGATAGGTGGGGTTGTGGAGTAATATGGTCTGATGGGTGGGGTTGTGGAGTAATATGGTCTGATGGGTGGGGTTGTGGAGTAATATGGTCTGATAGGAGGGGTTGTGGAGTAATATGGTCTGATGGGTGGGGTTGTGGAGTAATATGGTCTGATGGGTGGGGTTGTGGAGTAATATGGTCTGATGGGTGGGGTTGTGGAGTAATATGGTCTGATTGGTGTGGAGTAATATGGTCTGATGGGTGTGGTTGTGGAGTAATATGGTCTGATAGGTGGGGTTGTGGAGTAATATGGTCTGATTGGTGTGGGGTAATATGGTCTGATGGGTGGGGTTGTGGAGTAATATGGTCTGATGGGTGGGGTTGTGGAGTAATACGGCCTGATGGGTGGGGTTGTGGAGTAATATGGTCTGATAGGTGGGGTTGTGGAGTAATATGTTCTGATGGGTGGGGTTGTGGAGTAATATGGTCTGATGGGTGGGGTTGTGGAGTAATATGGTCTGATGTGTATGGTTGTGGAGTAATATGGTCTGATGGGTGGGGTTGTGGAGTAATATGGTCTGATGGGTGGGGTTGTGGAGTAATATGGTCTGATGGGTGTGGTTGTGGAGTAATATGGTCTGATTGGTGTGGTTGTGGAGTAATATGGTCTGATGGGTGGGGTTGTGGAGTAATATGGTCTGATAGGTGGGGTTGTGGAGTAATATGGTCTGATGGGTGTGGTTGTGGAGTAATATGGTCTGATTGGTGTGGAGTAATATGGTCTGATGGGTGGGGTTGTGGAGTAATATGGTCTGATTGGTGTGGAGTAATATGATCTGATGGGTGGGGTTGTGGAGTAATATGGTCTGATGGGTGGGGTTGTGGAGTAATATGGTCTGATGTGTATGGTTGTGGAGTAATATGGTCTGATGTGTGGGGTTGTGGAGTAATATGGTCTGATAGGTGGGGTTGTGGAGTAATATGGTCTGATGGGTGGGGTTGTGGAGTAATACGGCCTGATGAGTGGGGTTGTGGAGTAATATGGTCTGATAGGTGGGGTTGTGGAGTAATATGTTCTGATGGGTGGGGTTGTGGAGTAATATGGTCTGATAAGTGGGGTTGTGGAGTAATATGGTCTGATGGGTGGGGTTGTGGAGTAATATGGTCTGATGTGTATGGTTGTGGAGTAATATGGTCTGATGTGTGGGGTTGTGGAGTAATATGGTCTGATAGGTGGGGTTGTGGAGTAATATGGTCTGATAGGTGGGGTTGTGGAGTAATATGGTCTGATGGGTGGGGTTGTGGAGTAATATGGTCTGATGGGTGGGGTTGTGGAGTAATATGGTCTGATGGGTGGGGTTGTGGAGTAATATGGTCTGATGGGTGGGGTTGTGGAGTAATATGGTCTGATGGGTGGGGTTGTGGAGTAATATGGTCTGATGGGTGGGGTTGTGGAGTAATATGGTCTGATGGGTGTGGTTGTGGAGTAATATGGTCTGATGGGTGGGGTTGTGGAGTAATATGGTCTGATGGGTGGGGTTGTGGAGTAATATGGTCTGATGGGTGGGGTTGTGGAGTAATATGGTCTGATGGGTGGGGTTGTGGAGTAATATGGTCTGATGGGTGGGGTTGTGGAGTAATATGGTCTGGTGGGTGGGGTTGTGGAGTAATATGGTCTGATGGGTGGGGTTGTGGAGTAATATGGTCTGATGGGTGGGGTTGTGGAGTAATATGGTCTGATGGGTGGGGTTGTGGAGTAATATGGTCTGATGGGTGGGGTTGTGGAGTAATATGGTCTGGTGGGTGGGGTTGTGGAGTAATATGGTCTGGTGGGTGGGGTTGTGGAGTAATATGGTCTGATGGGGGTGTGGTTGTGGAGTAATATGGTCTGATGGGTGGGTTTGTGAAGCTGAACCTCGGCAAGACGGAGCTGCTCTTCCTCCCGGGGAAGGACTGCCCGTTCCATGATCTTGCCATCACGGTTGACAACTCCATTGTGTCCTCCTCCCAGAGTGCTAAGAACCTTGGCGTGATCCTGGACAACACCCTGTCGTTCTCAACTAACATCAAGGCGGTGACCCGTTCCTGTAGGTTCATGCTCTACAACATTCGCAGAGTACGACCCTGCCTCACACAGGAAGCGGCGCAGGTCCTAATCCAGGCACTTGTCATCTCCCGTCTGGATTACTGCAACTCGCTGTTGGCTGGGCTCCCTGCCTGTGCCATTAAACCCCTACAACTCATCCAGAACGCCGCAGCCCGTCTGGTGTTCAACCATCCCAAGTTCTCTCACGTCACCCCGCTCCTCCGCTCTCTCCACTGGCTTCCAGTTGAAGCTCGCATCCGCTACAAGACCATGGTGCTTGCCTACGGAGCTGTGAGGGGAACGGCACCTCCGTACCTTCAGGCTCTGATCAGGCCCTACACCCAAACAAGGGCACTGCGCTCATCCACCTCTGGCCTGCTCGCCTCCCTACCTCTGAGGAAGTACAGTTCCCGCTCAGCCCAGTCAAAACTGTTCGCTGCTCTGGCACCCCAATGGTGGAACAAACTCCCTCACGACGCCAGGTCAGCGGAGTCAATCACCACCTTCCGGAGACACCTGAAACCCCACCTCTTTAAGGAATACCTAGGATAGGATAAAGTAATCCTTCTAACCCCCCCCCCCTTAAAAGAGTTAGATGCACTATTGTAAAGTGGTTGTTCCACTGGATATCATAAGGTGAATGCACCAATTTGTAAGTCGCTCTGGATAAGAGCGTCTGCTAAATGACTTAAATGTAAATGTAAATGTTGTGGAGTAATATGGGTGGACTTTTTCAGGACCATTCCACTCACCTGCTTCAGAGAGATTATCAACACCTGCGTTTTGATGACAAGGAGACAAGACCAATAAGTGTGCAGACAGACCAGTCCACCGCCATCTCAGAAAACCTGGAAAATGTTGTGAAGAAGTACTGCTTGTTACAAGCCAGGAGATAACATAACTGTTGATGAGCAACTGTTCCCAACAAAAGCTTGGTACCGTTTTACCCAGTTCTTGGCCAACAAACTGGATATATTTGGAATTAAGTTTTGGTTAGCCGTCGAAACCAAGTACTTGCTCAAAGGCTTTCCATATCAGTGGAAAGATGAACATCTTGAAACTAATAGAATGTTATATACAGTACCAGTCAAACGTTTGGACACAATGCAGACTACCATATTTGAATTGTAAAACTCATGAGTCTGGCGTAGGGGCTACAGGAGTGTGCATAGCTGTCATCAAGGCAAAGGGTGGCTACTTTGATGGATCTCAAATATAAAACATACACTACCATTGAAAAGTTTGGGGTCACTTAGTAATGTTCTTGTTTTTGAAAGAAAAGCAATTGTTTTGTCCATTTAAAATAACATCAAATTGATCCGAAAAACACTAAACATTGTAAATGTTGTAAATGACTATTGTAGCTGGAAAAAGCTGATTCTTTATGGAATATCTACAGAGGCCCATTGTCAGCAATCATCACTCCTGTGTTCCAATGACACCTTGTGTTAGCTTATCCAAGTTTATAATTTTAAAAGGCTAAATAATCATTAGAAAACCCTTTTGCAATTATGTTAGCACAGGTGAAAACTGCTGTTCTGATTTAAAGAAGCAATAAAACTGGCCTTCTTTAGACTAGTTGAGTGTCTGAAGCATCAGCATTTGTGGGTTCAATTACAGGCTCAAAAGTACTTTCTTCTGAAACTTGTCAGTCTATTCTTGTTCTGAGAAATGAAGGCTATTCCATGCAAGAAATTGCCAAGAAACTGAAGATCTCGTACAACGCTGTGTACTACTTCCTTCACAGAACAGCGCAAACTGGCACTAACCATAATAGAAAGAGGACAAGTACATTAGAGTGTCTAGTTTGAGAAACAGACACCTCACAAGTCCTCAACTGGCAGCTTCATTAAATAGGACCCGCAAAACACCAGTCTCAACGTCAATAGTGAAGAGGCGACTCAAGGATGCTGGCCTTCTAGGCAGAGTTCCTTCTAGGCAGTTTGTGTGTTCTTTTGCCCATTATTCTTTTATCTTTATTGGCCAGTCTGAGATATGGCTTTTTCTTTGCAACTCTGCCTAGAGTGAAATGCTTACTTGCAAGCCGTTAACCAACAATGCTTTAAGAAGTTTTACTAAAAACAAGGGTTAAGTAAAAAATATATAAGTAAAAAATTGAAAATAAAAGCAACAAATAATTAAACATCAGCAGTAAAATAACAATAGCTAGGCTATATACAGGGGGTACCGGTACCGAGTCAATGTGCGGGGGCACCGGTTAATCGAGGTAATTGAGGTAATATGTACATGTAGGTTGAGTTAAAGTGACTATGCATAGATTTTCTTTTTTTTCACCTTTATTTAACCAGGTAGGTTAGTTGAGAACAAGTTCTCATTTACAACTGCGACCTGGCCAAGATAAAGCATAGCAGTGTGAACAGACAACAACAGAGTTACACATGGAGTAAACAATAAACAAGTCAATAACACAGTAGGGAAAAAATGAGTCTATATACATTGTGTGCAAAAGGCATGAGGAGGTAGGCAATAAATAGGCCATAGGAGCGAATAATTACAATTTAGCAGATTAACACGAGGTATAAATCGTCAGATGATCATGTGCAAGTAGATACTGGTGTGCAAAAGAGCAGAAAAGTAAATCAATAAAAACAGTATGGGGATGAGGTAGGGAGATTGGGTGGGCTGTTTACAGATGGACTATGTACAGCTGCAGCGATTGGTTAGCTGCTCAGATAGCAGATGTTTAAAGTTGGTGAGGGATATAAAAGTCTCCAACTTCAGCCATTTTTGCAATTCGTTTCAGTCACAGGCAGCAGAGAACTGGAAGGAAAGGCGGCCAAATCAGGTGTTGGCTTTTGGGATAATAAACGGAGAGTAGAAGCGGGGTCTGGATAGCCCTTTGATTAGCTGTTCAGGTGTCTTATGGCTTGTGGGTAGAAGCTGTTAAGAAGCAAAAAGATTTTGTCGTGCCCTCTTCACGACTGTGTTGGTGTGCTTGGACCATGTTAGTTTGTTGGTGATGTGGACACCAAGGAACTTGAAGCTCTCAACCTGCTCCACTACAGCCCCATCGATGAGAATGGGGGTGTGCTCGGTCCTCCTTTTCCTGTAGTCCACAATCATCTCCTTTGTCCTGGCACCACACGACCAGGTCTCTGACCTCCTTCCTATAGGCTGTCTTGTCGGTGTTGGTGATCAGGCCTACCACTGTTGTGTCATTGGCATACTCAATGATGGTGTTGGAGTCGTGCCTGGCAGTGCAGTCATGAGTGAACAGGGAGTACAGGAGGGGACTGAGCACACACCCCTGAGGGGCCCCAGTGTTGAGGATCAGCGTGGCGGATGTGTTGTTACCTACCCTTACCACCTGGGGGCGGCCCGTGAGGAAATCCAGGTTCCAATTTCAGAGGGAGGTGTTTGTCCCAGGATCCTTAGCTTAGTGATTAGCTTTGAGGGCACTATGGTGTTGAACGCTGAGCTGTAGTCAATGAATAGCATTCTCACATAGGTGTTCCTTTTGTCCAGCTGGGAAAGGGCAGTGTGGAGTGCAATAGAGATTGCATTATCTGTGGATCTGTTTGGGCGGTATGCAAGTTGGTTTGGGTCTAGGGTTTCTGGGATAATGGTGTTGATGTGAGCCATTACCAGCCTTTCAAAGCACTTCATGGCTACAGACGTGATTGCTACGGGTCGGTAGTCATTTAGGCAGGTTACCTTAGTGTTCTTGGGCACCTGGGCATAGGGACTAGTGTCCAGACCGGACACTGGGGGCCTGGTTATGTCTCCATGAGAGGGGCTAGGGTTAGGTTTACTCTTAACCAACTTAATTTGGCTTCACTGCGCAATTGAGTCTTCACATAGGAATGAATGGTGTCACCTGATCAATGGCTTTGTCATGTATACAGTCATTGGTTAAACCTAGCAGTATTACTTATTTATCAGAGAGGGAGGCAGATGTACAGCATTTTGCTAAAAAAAACATGATAATTTGTCTCTCTGAAATTAATCCGATTTCAAACAAATACAAAGAGGGCAAGACAAAGCCTATCCCCCCTCAGGAAACTAAAAAGATTTGCATGGGTTCTGAGATCCTCAAAAGGTTCTACAGCTGCACCATCGAGAGCATCCTGACTGGTTGCATCACTGCCTGTTACGGCAATTGCTCGGCCTCCGACTGCAAGGCAATTCAGAGGGTAGTGCGTACGGCCCAGTACATCGCTGGGGCTAAGCTGCCTGCCATCCAGGACCTCTACACCAGGCGGTGTCAGAGGAAGGCCCTAAAAATTGTCAAACACCCCAGCCACCCCAGTCATAGACTGTTCTCTCTGCTATCGCATGGCAAGCAGTACCGGAGTGCCAAGTCTAGGACAAAAAGGCTTCTCAACAGTTTTTACCCCCAAGCCGTAAGACTCCTGAACAGGTAATCAAATGGCTACCTGGACTATTTGCTTTGTGTACCCCCCCAACCCCTCTTTTACGCTGCTGCTACTCTCTGTTCATCATATATGCATAGTCACTTTAACCATATCTACATGTACATACTACCTCAATCAGCCTGACTAACCGGTGTCTATATGTAGCCTCGCTACTTTTATAGCCTTGCTACTGCATATAGCCTGTCTTTTTACTGTTGTTTTATTTCTTTACTTACCTATTGTTCACCTAATACCGTTTTTGCACTATTGGTTAGAGCCTGTAAGTAAGCATTTCACTGTAAGGTCTGTTGTATTCGGCGCACGTGACAAATACACTTTGATTTGATGTTGTTGAACAACCCCATGTCCTGATTCGATAGTGAAAAAACACACCAATCTATTTCAGAATTTCTGTACTCTGAAAGGAGGCACCTGCCGCTGGCCTGTTTTTGTGTTCTACATCGCTTGCCTTGGCTGCTATCAACCTACATGTGGTGTTCAAGCATAAACAACACTATGCCCAGGAGAGACTTCATCATGAGTCTGGAATAGGGGTTACAGTGGAGACTTCATCATGAGTCTGGAATAGGGGCTACAGGAGAGACTTAGTCATGAGTCTGGCATAGGGGTTACAGGGGAGACTTCATCATGAGTCTGGCATAGGGGCTACAGGGGAGACTTCATCATGAGTCTGGAATAGGGGCTACAGGGGAGACTTCATCATGAGTCTGGCATAGGGGCTACAGGGGAGACTTCATCATGAGTCTGGCATAGGGGCTACAGGGGAGACTTTATCATGAGTCAAGGCAGCAGGGCCAAGGCAGCAGCAGAAATTCCACGGTAGTCTTTGCACGAGGCCAGTTGCGCACAGCTTCCCGGGAGGAGACAATGCCAGGTGGCCAGATGCACATCAAACAGAACCCAAGACACCTGTGTCACCTGCAAGCAACATGTTTGTGGGAAGTGTGTCAAGCAAGTCAAAGTGGCAAAGATTTGTGTTGACTGTCAGGACAAGGGATAACCGCTAAATGAAGTCCAATTGATGTCATTGCGTGAAAACTCAGACCATGTAAGCACGAGCTGACAATTATTGTAGTTTTGACTGCTGTCATATCAAACTTCTATTCATTATAATGCCTTTATTGCTTTTGCGCTGATTTTCACTGTTTATCAAGCACACTTGGTGCTTATGATGATGTTTGGGCTACTGTTTTCATCATTTGACCTCACATTCTGCTTACTGTGCATCTTTGTTACCGTGTTCCAACACACATGGTTTCTGTTTCATAGTTGCAACAAAGGCGCTCCACAAGTACAATTTATTGAACATTAAAAAAATGTGTATTCTAATGTTACCTAACACCTTCATGAACACAACCAAATTATTATTTGGTTGTGTTCATGAATGTTTTTAGAGTGTTAGTCAGAATGACTGCTCCTTAGCTGGGGGGGTCCCTCGAGGACCAGCGGTTCTAGTGTTAAACAATAAAAACGAATTTAACAACATTTCTGAAAATTAAATGAAACTCTTTTGTGTCTCGTAGTTCGTACGACTGTCTCCTGGACGACCCGTTCAAACACGACTGGCCCCAGCTGCCGGAGCTGCCAGGAATCAACTACTCCATGGATGAACAGTGTCGCTTCGACTTCGGAGTCGGATACAAAATCTGCACATCAGTAAGTTTGGTCGCGGACATCGTCTAGTATAGTAGAGAGACAGAGAGAGAGAGACCCTATAGAGCTGTCTGATACTTCAGACTCCCTTCCGCTCAGATATCCCTTTGAAGAGCAGAGAAATATACCCTCTGTGTTGGAGGGAAATACACATGACCAAAAGTATGTGGACACCTGCTTGTCGAACATCTCATTCCAAAATCATGGGCATTAATATGAAGTTGCTGCCATAACAGCATCCACTCTTCTGGGAATGCTTTCCACTAGATGTTGGAACATAGCTGCTATAACAGCCTCCACTCTTTTGGGAAGGCTTTCCACTAGATGTTGGAACATAGCTGCTATAACAGCCTCCACTCTTTTGGGAAGGCTTTCCACTAGATGTTGGAACATTGCTGCTATAACAGCCTCCACTCTTTTGGGAAGGCTTTCCACTAGATGTTGGAACAATGCTGCTATAACAGCCTCCACTCTTCTGGGAAGGCTTTCCACTAGATGTTGGAACATTGCTGCTATAACAGCCTCCACTCTTCTGGGAAGGCTTTCCACTAGATGTTGGAACATAGCTGCTATAACAGCCTCCACTCTTCTGGGAAGGCTTTCCACTAGATGTTGGAACATTGCTGCTATAACAGCCTCCACTCTTCTGGGAAGGCTTTCCACTAGATGTTGGAACATTGCTGCTATAACAGCCTCCACTCTTCTGGGAAGGCTTTCCACTAGATGTTGGAACATTGCTGCTATAACAGCCTCCACTCTTATGGGAAGGCTTTCCACTAGATGTTGGACCATTGCTGCTATAACAGCCTCCACCCGTCTGGGAAGGCTTTCCACTAGATGTTGGAACATTGCTGTGTGGACTTGCTTCCATTCAGCCACAAGCGCATTAGTGAGGTTGGGCACTGATGTTGAGTGATTAGGCCTGGCTCACAGTCGGCGTTCCAATTCATCCCAAAGGTGTTCGATGGGGTTGAGGTCAGGGCTCTGTGCAGGCCAGCCAAGTTCTTTCATACCACCTCGACAAACCATTTCTGTATGGACCTCGCTTTGTGCATGGGGGCATTGTCATGGTGAAACAGGAAAGGGCCTTCCCCAAACTGTTGTCACAAAGTTGGAAGCATATGTCATTGTATGCTGTAGCGTTAAGATTTCCCTTCACTGGAATTAAGGGGCCTAGCCCGAACCATGACAAAACAGCCCTAGACCATTATTCCTCCACCAAACTTTACAGTTGGCACTATGCATTGGGGCAGGTAGCATTATCCTGGCATCCGTTAAACCCAGATGAATCCGTCGGACTGCCAGATGGTTAAGCATGATTCATCACTCTAGAGATCGTGTTTCCACTGCTCCAGAGCCTAATGGCGATGAGCTTCACGCCACTCCAGCTGATGCTTGGCATTGTGCATGGTGATTTGAGGCTTGTGTGCGGCTGCTTGGCAATGGAAACCCATTTCATAAAGCTCCCGACGAACAGTTCTTGTGCTGATGTTGCTTCCAGAGGTAGTTTGGAAATCGGTAGTGAGTGTTGCAACTGAGGACAGACGATTTTGAATCACTACGTGCTTCAGCACTCAGCGGTCCTGCTCTGTGAGCTTGTGTGGCCTACCATTCGGCGGTCCTGCTCTGTGAGTTTGTGTGGTTTACCACTTCGCGGTTGAGCCGTTGTTGCACCTAGACTTTTCCACTTCAGCACTTACAGTTGACCGGGGCAGCTCTAGCAGGGCAGAAATTTGACGAACTGACTTTTTAAAAAGGTAGCATCCTATGACGGTGCCACGTTGAAATGACGGTGCCACGTTGAAATGACGGTGCCACGTTGAAATGACGGTGCCACGTTGAAATGACGGTGCCACGTTGAAATGACGGTGCCACGTTGAAATGACGGTGCCACGTTGAAATGACGGTGCCACGTTGAAATGACGGCGCCACGTTGAAATGACGGCACCACGTTGAAATGACGGCGCCACGATGAAATGGCGGCGCCACGATGAAATGACGGCGCCACGTTGAAATGACGGTGCCACGTTTAAATGACGGCGCCACGATAAGTCACTGAGCTCTTCAGAAAGGCCATTCTACTGTCAATGTTTGTCTATGGAGATTGCATGGCTGTGTGCTCAATTTTGTACACCTGTCAACAACAAATGTGGCTGAAATGGCCAAATCCACTAATTTGAAGGGGTGTGCACATACTCCTGTATGTATGTATATATATATATATGTGTGTATATATATATACACACATATATATATATATACATACATGCCCACCTGTATATATATATATACACACACACATATATATATATATATATATGTGTATATGTGTGTGTGTATATATATATATATATGTATACACACACATATATATATATATATGTATATGTGTATATATATATATATATATGTATACACACACATATATATATATATATATATATATATATATATATATATATATATATATATATATATATATATATATGTATATGTGTGTGTGTGTGTATACTGTATATGCATACAATCAGGGATAAAGTGGCTGAGCAGCAAGATAAAAAAATTATTGTAGCAGCAACGTATGGCGTGTGTGTTAGGAGAGAGTCATTTGAATAGAGGCACTGCAGATAGTGCTGGTGACTGGTCCGTCCAAAACACGCATGAACAAAGAAATCTATATTCGAAGAGCCTGTTTCTGTCTGTCACGATCGGTATAATGAATGGACCAAGGTGCAGCGTGCGTAGAGTTCCACATATTTTAATACATCGAAACTCACCAAACAAAACAAACAAGCACAAACGAAACGTGACATTCTGGACTACTCACAGGCAGCTACACAAACAAGATCCCACAAAGCACAAAGGGGAAATGGCTGCCTAAATATGATCCCCAATCAGAGACAACGATAAACAGCTGCCTCTGATTGGGAAACATACGAGGCCAACATAGATGATTAAACACCTAGATAACCCACCCTAGTCATTGTCACGCCCCAACCACCATAGAGAATAAACAGCTTTCTATGGTCAGGGAGTGACAGTACCCCCCCCCTCCCCCCCAAAGGTGCGGACTCCGACCGCAAAACCTGACTCAATAGGGGAGGGTCCAGGTGGGCATGTACCGTCGGGGGCGGCTCCGGTGCGGGACGAAGTACCCACTCCGCTTGCAGATACGTCGTCCTCCATGGCGGCTCTGGTGCGGGGATCGTCGCCGGAAGCTCCGGACCGTGGGTCGTCGCCAGAGGAACCGGATCGCGGGTCGTCGCTGTAGGAACCGGACCGCGGACCGTCTCAGGAGGTTCCGGACTGTGAAACGTCGCCGGAAGCGTGCTGGTACTTTTGAACTGTGGAGTCAGGTGTTGTCCAACCAATGGGAACCTCCCCAGAAAGGAGAGACAGGTTAAAAAGGTCGGAGATAAGCTTGGCGATGATAGGGTCAGCAACCTTAAAGAAGAACGGGGGGAATAGAGGGGAGTCATTCCTCTAGTGGAGTTGGACTGACTTATTGTTGCTGTTGGGTTCTGTATGGTGTTATTGGTGTGTTGGGTGCTGTATGGTGTTATTGGTTTTGTATGGTGTTATTGGTGTTATTGGTGCTGTTGGGTTCTGTTATCGGTCATACATAGAGGTGTAATGGGTTTGCACTCAAAAAGATGTCGCATAAATCTCATCTATTGAGGCAAAAATATGTTGCATTAAATTATTTATTTTTTCACTGCATCAGGTATGGCATGCAGACAGAGCAACATAGAACAAGCAACACGTAGCATGCTGACAGAGCAACATAGAACAAGCAACACGTAGCATGCAGACAGAGACACATAGAAAAAGCAACACGTAGCATGCAGACAGAGACACATAGAAAAAGCAACACGTAGCACGCAGACAGAGTAACATAGAACAAGCAACACGTAGCATGCAGACAGACACATAGAAAAAGCAACACGTAGCATGCTGACAGAGCAACATAGAACAAGCAACACGTAGCACGCAGACAGAGTAACATAGGACAAGCAACACGTAGCATGCAGACAGAACAACATAGAACAAGCAACACGTAGCACACAGACAGAGAAACATAGAACAAGCAACACGTAGCATGCTGACAGAGCAACATAGAAAAAGCAACACGTAGCACGCTGACAGAGCAACATAGAACAAGCAACACGTAGCACGCAGACAGAGTAACATAGGACAAGCAACACGTAGCATGCAGACAGAACAACATAGAACCAGCAACACGTAGCATGCAGACAGAGAAACATAGAACCAGCAACACGTAGCATGCAGACAGAGACACATAGAACACGTAGCATGCAGACAGAGTAATAGCACAAAAAGCAACAAAACAAAATACATAAAAGTAAAAGTGTTTCCACACCTCACCAGCTACAGACAACATGGAAAGCGTCAATACACAGCTAGGGATTATGTTCACAAGTCTGATTAGCCTTTAGCCATGTATTCATTTTATTTATTTATTTATTTCACCTTTATTTATACAGGTTTTTCTCATTGAGATAACATCTCTTATCCAAGAGAGACCTGGTCCAATAGCAGCAGGGGGAACAACGTTTCAGACAAAACAACTTACATACACTAACACAACATTGAACAAAACTATAAACACACATACAGTACAACAAAAACATTTTACGTTAAAAACACGAAAGTCTTGACTAAAAACAGCTGTCCTAAAAACAATTACATTCTTCTATGATATATACATCGATCAAGTGTTTAAACTCCACCAACGAAACTAGATCATCAAATGTTAAAATGTTCAGGAGAGAATTCCAGGACCACGGAGCTGAGTAACTAAAGCGATGTTTTTTGTGAAGGTGTGATAGGTGATGCAGTTATGTGTGTCTGATGGCAGTGTATTCCAGACACGGGCAGCTCTCACAGAGAAAGCAGATTTACTAAAGGTGCTTTTCCTTAGGGGAACTATACAGTCACCTCTCATGGCAGATCTGCTGCCATGGGTTTGAGTTTTCTGTTTAACAGAAGTACTGAGTGGAGGGGGAGCCAGGCCATTTAGGATCTTGAATACAAGATGTGCGTCGGTGTATTGCACAAGATTTTCCCAACTCAGGAGCTCATGCTTTCTGAGGATGTAACAGTGATGATGGCTATTGGGCTTCCTATCAAGCACTTTGAGAGCCTGTTTGTAGACAGACTGAATGGGTTTTAATGTTGTACAGCAAGCTTGGGCCCAACTAGTCAAGCAGTATGTTAAGTGGGGGAGTATCATAGATTTGAAGTACAGTTTTGTGAAGAACTCTTTGTGAAGAACATGCAGACTGTTTTTTTTCACATAGAGATGCAAACATGAGTCACTGAGCCACTTTGTAACCTGGACCATTACAGTAGTGAGTCACTGAGCCACTTTGTAACCTGGACCATTACAGTAGTGAGTCACTGAGTCACTTTGTAACCTGGACCATTACAGTAGTGAGTCACTGAGCCACTTTGTATCCTGGACCATTACAGTAGTGAGTCACTTTGTAACCTGGACCATTACAGTAGTGAGTCACTGAGCCACTTTGTAACCTGGACCATTACAGTAGTGAGTCACTGAGCCACTTTGTAACCTGGACCATTACATTAGTGAGTCACTGAGTCACTTTGTAACCTGGACCATTACAGTAGTGAGTCACTGAGCCACTTTGTAACCTGGACCATTACAGTAGTGAGTCACTTTGTAACCTGGACCATTACAGTAGTGAGTCACTTTGTAACCTGGACCATTACAGTAGTGAGTCACTTTGTAACCTGGACCATTACAGTAGTGAGTCATTTTGTAACCTGGACCACTACAGTAGTGAGTCACTTTGTAACCTGGACCATTACAGTAGTGAGTCACTTTGTAACCTGGACCATTACAGTAGTGAGTCACTGAGCCACTTTGTAACCTGGACCATTACAGTAGTGAGTCACTGAGTCACTTTGTAACCTGGACCATTACAGTAGTGAGTCACTGAGCTACTTTGTAACCTGGACCATTACAGTAGTGAGTCACTTTGTAACCTGGAGTGACCTACTGGTTGTGTGTATGTACTGACCCACATCATAGCTGAGAGTGACCTACTGGTTGTGTGTATGTACTGACCCACATCATAGCTGAGAGTGACCTACTGGTTGTGTGTATGTACTGACCCACATCATAGCTGAGAGTGACCTACTGGTTGTGTGTATGTACTGACCCACATCATAGCTGAGAGTGACCTACTGGTTGTGTGTACTGACACGTATGTGTAACTAATAGATGCACACACTACATGTTTTTAAATGGAAGTATTTTGTGTAATGTATTTTTCGTTATGTCGGACCCCATTAAGACTAGCTGTCTCCTAATGGGGATCCTAATAAAATATGAAATACATTCAGCCATACACATACATTTTTAAAAATTTAAATTTAAATTTTATTTCACCTTTATTTAACCAGGTAGGCCAGTTGAGAACACCTTTATTTAACCAGGTAGACTAGTTGAGAACAAATTCTCATTTACAACTGCGACCTGGCCAAGATAAAGTAAAGCAGGTCGACACAAACAACAACACAGAGTTACACATGGAATAAACAAACATACAGTCAATAATACAATAGAAAAGAAAGTCTATATACAGTGAGTGCAAATGGCGTGAGGAGGTAAGGCAATAAATAGGCGAAGTAATTACAATTTAGCAAACTAACACTGGAGTGATAGATGTGCAGATGATGATGTGCAAGTAGAAATACTGGTGTGCAAAAGAGCAGAAAAGTAAATAAAAACAATATGGGGATGAGGTAGGTAGATAATGATATACTGCAGCTGGCTGACTGGATTCCTGAACATCTCCTGTCTATCGCTCCATTGGAACTCCAACCCAGTAAACCAGCGTTTAAAATGTCTTCTTCTTCCAGTTTCGCACATTTGACCCATGTAAGCAGCTGTGGTGCAGTCACCCTGACAACCCATACTTCTGCAAGACCAAAAAAGGCCCTCCTCTGGACGGGACTGAGTGTGCTCCTGGGAAGGTGACAACTCCTCCTAAACTATGCTATGTAACCATTAGCTCAGCTTGTTGTTGTGTCTGTCTGACTGTCCTCTGTCTCCTCTATAGTGGTGCTATAAAGGTCACTGCATGTGGAAGAATGTCAACCAGGTGAAGCAGGATGGCTCCTGGGGCTCCTGGACGAAATATGGTTCCTGTTCCCGCTCCTGTGGGACCGGGGTTCGCTTCAGAACTCGCCAGTGCAACAACCCAGTGTAAGACCCGGCACCACACTCCCCCTAGCTCCTCCCATAGCACCATAGCACCACACTCCCCCTAACCCCTCCCATAGCACCACACTCCCCCTAACCCCTCCCATAGCACCATAGCACCACACTCCCCCTAACCCCTCCCATAGCACCATAGCACCACATTCCCCCTAACTCCTCCCATAGCACCACACTCCCCCTAACTCCTCCCATAGCACCACACTCCCCCTAACTCCTCCCATAGCACCACACTCCCCCTAACTCCTCCCATAGCACCACACTCCCCCTAACTCCTCCCATAGCACCACACTCCCCCTAACTCCTCCCATAGCACCACACTCCCCCTAACTCCTCCCATAGCACCACACTCCCCCTAACTCCTCCCATAGCACCACACTCCCCCTAACTCCTCCCATAGCACCACACTCCCCCTAACTCCTCCCATAGCACCACACTCCCCCTAACTCCTCCCATAGCACCACACTCCCCCTAACTCCTCCCATAGCACCACACGCCCCCTAACTCCTCCCATAGCACCACACGCCCCCTAACTCCTCCCATAGCACCACACGCCCCCTAACTCCTCCCATAGCACCACACTCCCCCTAACTCCTCCCATAGCACCACACTCCCCCTAACTCCTCCCATAGCACCACACTCCCCCTAACTCCTCCCATAGCACCACTCTCCCCCTAACTCCTCCCATAGCACCACACTCCCCCTAACTCCTCCCATAGCACCACACTCCCCCTAACTCCTCCCATAGCACCACACTCCCCCTAACTCCTCCCATAGCACCACACTCCCCCTAACTCCTCCCATAGCACCACACTCCCCCTACCCCCTCCCATAGCACCACACTCCCCCTACCCCCTCCCATAGCACCACACTCCCCCTACCCCCTCCCATAGCACCACACTCCCCCTACCCCCTCCCATAGCACCACACTCCCCCTAACCCCTCCCATAGCACCACACTCCCCCTAACCCCTCCCATAGCACCACACTCCCCCTAACCCCTCCCATAGCACCACACTCCCCCTAACTCCTCCCATAGCACCACACTCCCCCTAACTCCTCCCATAGCACCACACTCCCCCTAACTCCTCCCATAGCACCACACTCCCCCTAACTCCTCCCATAGCACCACACTCCCCCTAACTCCTCCCATAGCACCACACTCCCCCTACCCCCTCCCATAGCACCACACTCCCCCTACCCCCTCCCATAGCATCACACTCCCCCTACCCCCTCCCATAGCACCACACTCCCCCTACCCCCTCCCATAGCACCACACTCCTCCTACCCCCTCCCATAGCACCACACTCCCCCTACCCCCTCCCATAGCACCACACTCCCCCTAACCCCTCCCATAGCACCACACTCCCCCTAACTCCTCCCATAGCACCACACTCCCCCTAACTCCTCCCATAGCACCACACTCCCCCTAACTCCTCCCATAGCACCACACTCCCCCTAACTCCTCCCATAGCACCACACTCCCCCTAACTCCTCCCATAGCACCACACTCCCCCTAACTCCTCCCATAGCACCACACTCCCCCTAACTCCTCCCATAGCACTACACTCCCCCTAACTCCTCCCATAGCGAGAGAGAGGGAATTAGAGGGATTGTACTTAAATTCACAAAGGACACCAGATAAGACAGGAGAATTATACCAGATATAACACATGCCATATCTATCGGCCCCATCTCACTATTTCCAAGCAAGATGACGCCAATGGAGATGGCAGTTTTGCGTCTAGTTCTTAGGAAACTGTTCAATATTTTGTTTTTTTATGTATTATTTCTTACATTGTTAGCCCAGAAAACCTTAAGTGTTGTTACATACAGCCGGGAAGAACTATTGGATATCAGCGAGACGTCAACTTACCAGCACTACGACCAGGAATACGACTTTCCCAAAGCGGATCCTTAGTCTGCACCTCCCATGGCATTTGAACTGATTCCAGAGGCCAACCAGAAACAACGCTGCCGGAGGAGAGGGAGCCGGAGTGGTCTTCTAGTGAGGCTTCGGATGCGCACACACCACCCACCGCTACCAAGTATATGTCCAGCTAATGTCCAGTCCCTAGATAACAAAGTCGACAAAATTGCTTTCCATAGAGATATCCAGGATTGTAACATACTCTGTTTCACGGAGACATGGCTAGCTGGGGACCTGCTGTCGGAGTCCGTACAGCCAACGGGATTTTCAGTCTCTCTGGTAAGAAAAAGGGCGGGGTGTGTGTTTAATGATTAACGACTCATGGTATAATTGTAACAACATACAAGAACTCAAGTCCTTTTGTTCACCTGACCTAGAATACCTCACAATCAAATGCCGACCGTATTATCTCCCAAGAGAACTCTGCTCGGTAATCGTCACAGCCGTGTACATCCCCCCGCATGCGGATACCAAGACGGCCATCAAGGAACTTCACTGGACTTTATGCAAATTGGAAACCATACATCCTGAGGCTGCATTTATTGTAGCTGGGGATTTTAACAAAGCTAATCTGAGAACAAGATGGTGAGTCCAAGATGGCGTAGCAGTCGGAAATGTCTTTGTCTTGTCACGTGTTAAAAAACTGTAAATAGTCTGTATTTTTTTTTTTTTTTGTATATATTTTAATCTCACTTTCCATCTACGAACTAAATATACTTTCATGCAACCAGCCTCACCCAATGTGGTACGGATCTGCTATTTTTTATACCTTATAACTTGAACCTCTAGCCAGCAAACTAGCTACTTGCTACTAGTCATTGTTAGGCTCTACTAGCGGTCTTCACCTTTAGCTCGGACACTAGCCAGCTTTAGCTCGGACAATTACCTGCCAGTATGCACAGCGCGATATCAACCCAGTGCATATCAGACTGCTTTTATATACCATATCACCGTATTCCTGCCGCAATCTCTGGACCATTTCACCGGATCCTCGCAGCTAGTTAGCTGCAACCGAGTGGCTATTGTGGGATAACGCCTCTTGTCCCGAAGCAAGCACCAGTTAGCCTTGAGATAGCCTCGAGCTAGGCCCATCTCCCGGCCAGCCGACGGGGTATACCAGCTAATTCTTGGGCTACAATACCTAATTTGCCAATTGGACCCTTTATTGTCGACACGGAGCTCCGCCGATCCATCATGACTGGTCTGCCGACGTAATCGCCCGATGTGGTTTCAACAGGCTTTTCCGTTGCGATGTCGCTGAAGACCCATCTGCTATCCCCGGCCCGCTAGCTTTCTGAATGCCGTGTCTCCCACTCGCCTAGCGTAGGAGCGACTACCGAACGGCTCCCTGACTCACCTATTGCTGCTCATTGGACCCTATGATCACTCGGCCACACAGCTGATGCCTGCTGGTCTGTTCATTAACACTGTATCTCATTTTGTTTCTCTGTCATCCCAGCCTCGAACTCAGGTCCTGTGTACCTAACTGACCCTCTTTGCCCATTCATTGTGATTTACCCGTTGTTGTCTTAGCTCTCCCGACCAACACTGATTGCTTTTCCTCGTCACGCCATTTGCACACACTGTATGTAGACTTTTTCTACTGTATTATTGACTGTATGTTTGTTTATTCCATGTGTAACTCTGTGTTGTTGTTTGTGTCGCACTGCTTTGCTTTATCTTGGCCAGGTTGCAGTTGTAAATGAGAACTTGTTCTCAACTGGCCTACCTGGTTAAATAATATTTTTTTTTAAATGCCTCTCTTTAATGTCAATATGCCTTGTCTACTGCTGTTTTGATTAGTTCTTATTGTTTTATTTCACTGTAGAGCCCCCAGTCCCGCTCAACATGCCTTAGACAGCTCTTTTGTACCACTCCCCATACATGCGGAGACCACACCTGGCTTAACTGGTGCCTCCAGAGATGCAACCTCTCTCATCGTCACTCAATGCCTAGGTGCCTCCACTGTACTCACATCCTCCATACTCTTGTCTGTACATAATGGCCTGAATCTATTCTGCCACGCCCAGAAATCTGCTCCTTTTATTCTCTGTTCCGAACGCACTAGATGACCAGTTCTTATAGCCTTTAGCCGTATCTAATCCTACTCCTCCTCTGTTCCTCTGGTGATGTAGAGGTTAACCCAGGCCCTGTAGCCCCCAGTACTACACCCATTCCCCAGGCACTATCATTTATTGACTTCGGTAACTGTAAAAGCCTTGGTTTCATGCATGTTAATATCAGAAGCCTCCTCCCTAAGTTTGTTTTATTCACTGCTTTAGTACACTCCGCCAACCCTGATGTCATAGCCGTGTCTGAATCCTGACTTAGGAAGGCCACCAAAAATTCTGACATTTCCATCCCCAACTACAACATTTTCCATCAAGATAGAACTGCCAAAGGGGGTCGAGTTGCAATCTACTGCAGAGATAGCCTGCAGAGGTCTGTCTTACTGTCCAGGTCTCTGCACAAACAGTTCGAGCTTCTACTTTTAAAAATCCACCTTTCCAGAAATAAGTCTCTCACTGTTGCCACTCGTTATAGACCGCCCTTAACCCCAGCTGTACCCTGGACAGTGTGTGAATTGATTCCCCACCATCTATTTTCAGAGTTCGTACTGTTTGTTGACCTAAACTGGGATATGCTTAACTCGCCGGCCGTCCTACAATCTAAGCTAGATGCCCTCAATCTCACACAAATTATCATGGAACTTGCCAGGTACAACCCTAAATCCGTAAACATGGGCACCCTCATAGATATTGTCATGTCTTTGGCATCATTAAACTGAAGATGAATCTTTATCAAAAATTATCTGTAATTATTATTACGTGATTAAACTACTTAATCATGTAACTGTAATTAACTAGGAAGTCGGGGGACCAAGGAAAATATTCAGATTATAAAGTTATAATTTTCCTATAACTTTCAGATATTTTAATATCTGATCAATTAGTCTTCTTATTAATGAATTATTATTTACCTCATGTTAGTCTCATTCCAAACATCGTAAATTGTTGGTTATCTGCACGAACCCAGTCTTCACTATGAGTCATCCATACATAAATTGTCTTAAATCATTAATTTATTAACTAACTAAATCATCACAGAAATGCACAAACAAACAAGTAGATATGGTTACAAGGAAATGATAGGGGAATGTGCCCTAGTGGGCTAAACCGGCATGGCGGCTTGTTAGACAAAGGGATTGATAGGGGAATGTGCCCTAGTGGGCTAAACCGGCATGGCGGCTTGTTAGACAAAGGGACTGATAGGGGAATGTGCCCTAGTGGGCTAAACCGGCATGGCGGCTTGTTAGACAAAGGGACTGATAGGGGAATGTGCCCTAGTGGGCTAAACCGGCATGGCGGCTTGTTAGACAAAGGGACTGATAGGGGAATGTGCCCTAGTGGGCTAAACCGGCATGGCGGCTTGTTAGACAAAGGGACTGAGAAGGGCGCGAAAGATAAGACACTCTACAAAGTTTAGAATTATAACAATTGAAATGCTAATCCTTTGCACATGAACGCTCACTCATTCAGGAATAATTGCAATCAATATATGTATTTATGCTCAGTGTGTCGTCTTGATCGCTGTTGGAAAGTTTGTTTCTGTTGGAGAGTTTGTCTGCCCTCTCGCTCTCTGCCGTGGTTAGAATGGATAGTTCAAAGTAACATTCAGCAATGTTGTTATAGAATAGATGTTTCGGCGGTTGTCGGTCTTCACGTTCAATGGTACAGAATTCCTAGCTGCAGACTAGTAATTAATATCAAGGATTTGTTCTTATTCTGTCGGTATAGTCTCAGAGTTTAACCACGTGGTATGGTTAAAAGATTCAGCAATCTACTCAAACCTTAACTCCCTCTGTGATGAGG
The DNA here is from genome assembly GCF_045679555.1 of Salvelinus alpinus. Classification (NCBI taxonomy): domain Eukaryota; kingdom Metazoa; phylum Chordata; class Actinopteri; order Salmoniformes; family Salmonidae; genus Salvelinus; species Salvelinus alpinus. The sequence goes on from NC_092104.1 coordinate 18,889,702, forward strand.
TACTGGTCTGGTCTCAAACCTTAGCCCTCTCGTAATTGATGTAAGCTTGGTCTGAAGATAAATTCCCAAGGTGGGGTTTTATTCGGAACATAGAAAAGGGCTGTCCCATGACGCCAGGACATGTCTGTGCTTCTGAGGGCTTGCCAATGACTTTGTGAAACTTTAACTTCTTATGGCTGAGATCCCATTAACGGGATCGACTTGGCAACAGCCAGTGAAAGTGCAGGGCGCCAAATTCAATCAGAAATCTCATAATTAAAATTCCTCAAACATACAAGAATTTCACACCATTTTAAAGATAAACTTGTTGTTAATCCCACCACAGTGTTCAATTTCAAAAAGGCTTTACGACGAAAGTATACCATGCGATTATGTTAGGTCAGCACCTAGTCACAGAAAAACACAGCCATTTTTCCAGCCAAAGAGAGGAGTCACAAAAAGCAGAAATAGAGAAAATGATTCACTAACCTTTGATGATCTTCATCAGATGACACTCATAGGACTTCATGTTACACAATACATGTATGTTTTGTTCGATAAAGTTCATATTTATATCCAAAAATCTCAGTTTACATTGGCGCGTTATGTTCAGTAATGTTTTGCCTCCAAAACATCCGGTGATTTTGCATAAAAGATACAAGTGTTACACATGGAATTTTAGATAAACTTCTCCTTAATGCAACCTCTGTGTCAGATTTCAAAAAAGCTTTGCGGAAAAAGCACACCATGCAATAATCTGAGTACAGCTCTGAGACCAAAACAAGCCATACAGATACCCGCCATGTTGTGGAGTCAACAGAAGTCAGAAATAGCATTATAAATATTCACTTACCTTTGATGATCTTCATCAGAATGCACTCCCAGGAATCCCAGTTCCACAATAAATGTTTGTTTTGTTCGATAAAGTCCATAATTTATGTCGAAAAACCTCCTTTTTGTTCGCGCGTTTAGTTAAAAAATCCAAATTCACGACGCGCAGGCCAGAAAGTCAAAAAATTACATTACAGTTTGTAGAAACATGTCAAACGATGTATAGAATCAATCTTTAGGATGTTTTTAACATAAATCTTCAATAATGTTTCAACCGGAGAATTCCTTTGTCTTTAGAAAGGAAAAGGAATGCAGCTACTTCTCACGTGTGCATGCCTGACTGAGCTCATGGCACTCTGCCAGACACCTGGTTGAAACAGCTCTCATTATCTCCCCCTTCACAGTAGAAGCCTGAAACAAGGTTCTAAAGACTGTTGACATCTAGTGGAAGCCTTAGGAAGTGCAATATGACCCCATAGACACTGTATATTGGATAGCCAAAGACTTGAAAACCTACAAACCTCAGATTTCCCACTTCCTGGTTGGATTTTTTTCTCAGGTTTTTGCCTGCCATATGAGTTCTGTTATACTCACAGAAATCATTCAAACAGTTTTAGAAACTTCAGAGTGTTTTCTATCAAAATCTAATAATAATATGGACATCTTAGCTTCTGGGCCTGAGTAGCAGGCAGTTTACTCTGGGCACCTTATTCATCCAAGCTACTCAATACTGCCCCCAGCCATAAGAGGTTTAACATGGCAAAATATGTAGAATTGCAGGAAATTAACTTTAAAACTTCAAAATGTTCTTCGGTCCATGGCAAAATGTGTAGAAGCGGTGTGAACAATTTGAACAGTTTGGGGTCGGCACGGGCCGTGCGGTGTTTTTTGTTGTTGATAAATGACAATATCCATCCGGAGCTTTTACCACATAGGACATTTGTGTGACTGAATCTTCTAAAATAGTATTTGAGTTCCCCTGCACTACCTGATAGTAGATATGTTTGTGTAATTTGGAAAATGTATAATGATGATAGTGTATGTTTCTCCCCTCTCCTCAGCCCCTCTAACGGCGGTGGGGACTGTCCCGGGGTGAATTATGAGTACCAGCTGTGTAACACCGAGGACTGCCCCAAACACTTTGAGGACTTCAGGGCCCAGCAGTGCCAGCTACGCAACTCCCACTTTGAGTTCCAGAACACCAAACACCACTGGCTGCCCTATGAGCACCCTGACTGTGAGTAGTGTGTACACTGTTAGAAAAAAGCTTTGCAAAAGGGTTCTTCAGCTGTCCCTATAGGAGAACCCTTTTTGGTTCCAGGTAGAACCTTTTTCAGAGAACCGAACAGGGTTCTGCAAAGGGTTCTCCTATGGGGAGACGTGCCCTATTAGCCAGTCACGGAGCACCACTGTGCCTCAACGTGCCCTATTAGCCAGCCACGGAGCACCACTGTGCCCTATTAGCCAGCCACGGAGCACCACTGTGCCCTATTAGCCAGCCACGGAGCACCACTGTGCCCTATTAGCCAGCCACGGAGCACCACTGTGCCCTATTAGCCAGCCACGGAGCACCACTGTGCCCCAACGTGCCCTATTAGCCAGTCACAGAGCACCACTGTGCCCCAACGTGCCCTATTAGCCAGCCACGGAGCACCACTGTGCCCCAACGTGCCCTATTAGCCAGTCACGGAGCACCACTGTGCCCCAACGTGCCCTATTAGCCAGCCACGGAGCACCACTGTGCCTCAACGTGCCCTATTAGCCAGTCACGGAGCACCACTGTACCTCAACGTGCCCTATTAGCCAGCCACGGAGCACCACTGTACCTCAACGTGCCCTATTAGCCAGCCACGGAGCACCACTGTACCTCAACGTGCCCTATTAGCCAGCCACGGAGCACCACTGTACCTCAACGTGCCCTATTAGCCAGCCATGGAGCACCACTGTGCCCTATTAGCCAGCCACGGAGCACCACTGTGCCTCAACGTGCCCTATTAGCCAGCCACGGAGCACCACTGTGCCTCAACGTGCCCTATTAGCCAGCCACGGAGCACCACTGTGCCCCAACGTGCCCTATTAGTCAGTCATAGAGCACCACTGTGCCTCAACGTGCCCTATTAGCCAGCCATGGAGCACCACTGTACCTCAGCGTGCCCTATTAGCCAGCCATGGAGCACCACTGTACCTCAGCGTGCCCTATTAGCCAGCCATGGAGCACCACTGTACCTCAGCGTGCCCTATTAGCCAGCCATGGAGCACCAATGTGCCTCAACGTGCCCTATTAGCCAGCCATGGAGCACCACTGTGCCTCAACGTGCCCTATTAGCCAGCCATGGAGCACCACTGTGCATTAACATGCTTTTTATTTAGTTTTATTTGTATTTAACTTTATTTAACTTTATTTAACTTGCATCAAATCAAATTTGTTGGTTACATACACATATTTAGCAGATGTTATGACGGGTATAGCGAAATGCTTGTGTTCCTAGTTCCAAAAGTGCAGTAATATCTAACAATTCAAAACAATACACACTAATCTAAACGTAAAATAATATAATTAAGAAATTTAGCAATGTCGGAGTGGCATTGACTAAAATACAGTAGAATAGAATACAGTATATACATATGAGATGATTAAAGTGGCCAGTGATTATATGTCTATGTAAATATGGCAGCAGCCTCAAAGGTGCATTGTTGAGTAACCGGGCTGTAGCTGGCTAGTGATGGCTGTCTAACAGTCTGATAGCCTTGAGATAAAAGCTGTTTTTATTTTTTAAGCCCGACAGGTTGCTCTCAATAGTGCATCTGTAAAAGTTTGTGAGGGTTTTAGGTGCCAAGTGGTGTCAGCTGTACTGTGTTTCAGCCAATAAGAGGTGCCACCTGTACTGCCAGTCGAAGGAGACTGCTGACGTGGCATACATGAAGCAGCTGGTGCATGATGGGACACGCTGCTCCTACAAAGACCCCTACAGCATCTGTGTCAGAGGAGAGTGTGTGGTGAGTAACCTAACTCTAACCTAATGTTACCTAACCTAATCTTAACCTAACCCAACTTTATCAGGGGAGAATGTTAGGTGAGTAACCTAGCCTTAACCTAACCCAACCCTAACCCTACAGCATCTGTCAGGGGAGTGTCTTGAGTAGGCTAAACCTAACCGTTCTGTGTCAGGGGAGAGTGTCTTGAGTAGGCTAAACCTAACCTCTCTGTGTCAGGGGAGAGTGTCTTGAGTAGGCTAAACCTAACCGTTCTGTGTCAGGGGAGAGTGTCTTGAGTAGGCTAAACCTAACCGTTCTGTGTCAGGGGAGAGTGTCTTGAGTAGGCTAAACCTAACCGTTCTGTGTCAGGGGAGTGTCTTGAGTAGGCTAAACCTAACCGTTCTGTGTCAGGGGAGAGTGTCTTGAGTAGGCTAAACCTAACCTCTCTGTGTCAGGGGAGAGTGTCTTGAGTAGGCTAAACCTAACCGCTCTGTGTCAGGGGAGAGTGTCTTGAGTAGGCTAAACCTAACCTAACCTCTCTGTGTCAGGGGAGTGTCTTGAGTAGGCTAAACCTAACCTAACCTCTCTGTGTCAGGAGAGTGTCTTGAGTAGGCTAAACCTAACCACTCTGTGTCAGGGGAGAGTGTCTTGAGTAGGCTAAACCTAACCTAACCGCTCTGTGTCAGGGGAGAGTGTCTTGAGTAGGCTAAACCTAACCTAACCGCTCTGTGTCAGGGGAGAGTGTCTTGAGTAGGCTAAACCTAACCGCTCTGTGTCAGGGGAGAGTGTCTTGAGTAGGCTAAACCTAACCGCTCTGTGTCAGGGGAGAGTGTCTTGAGTAGGCTAAACCTAACCGTTCTGTGTCAGGGGAGTGTCTTGAGTAGGCTAAACCTAACCGTTCTGTGTCAGGGGAGAGTGTCTTGAGTAGGCTAAACCTAACCGCTCTGTGTCAGGGGAGAGTGTCTTGAGTAGGCTAAACCTAACCGCTCTGTGTCAGGGGAGAGTGTCTTGAGTAGGCTAAACCTAACCGTTCTGTGTCAGGGGAGTGTCTTGAGTAGGCTAAACCTAACCGCTCTGTGTCAGGGGAGAGTGTCTTGAGTAGGCTAAACCTAACCGCTCTGTGTCAGGGGAGAGTGTCTTGAGTAGGCTAAACCTAACCGTTCTGTGTCAGGGGAGTGTCTTGAGTAGGCTAAACCTAACCTAACCGCTCTGTGTCAGGGGAGAGTGTCTTGAGTAGGCTAAACCTAACCGCTCTGTGTCAGGGGAGAGTGTCTTGAGTAGGCTAAACCTAACCGCTCTGTGTCAGGGGAGAGTGTCTTGAGTAGGCTAAACCTAACCGTTCTGTGTCAGGGGAGAGTGTCTTGAGTAGGCTAAACCTAACCTAACCGCTCTGTGTCAGGGGAGAGTGTCTTGAGTAGGCTAAACCTAACCTAACCGCTCTGTGTCAGGGGAGAGTGTCTTGAGTAGGCTAAACCTAACCGCTCTCTGTCAGGGGAGAGTGTCTTGAGTAGGCTAAACCTAACCTAACCTCTCTGTGTCAGGGGAGTGTCTTGAGTAGGCTAAACCTAACCGCTCTGTGTCAGGGGAGAGTGTCTTGAGTAGGCTAAACCTAACCACTCTGTGTCAGGGGAGAGTGTCTTGAGTAGGCTAAACCTAACCTAACCTCTCTGTGTCAGGGGAGTGTCTTGAGTAGGCTAAACCTAACCGTTCTGTGTCAGGGGAGTGTCTTGAGTAGGCTAAACCTAACCGCTCTGTGTCAGGGGAGAGTGTCTTGAGTAGGCTAAACCTAACCGTTCTGTGTCAGGGGAGAGTGTCTTGAGTAGGCTAAACCTAACTGTTCTGTGTCAGGGGAGAGTGTCTTGAGTAGGCTAAACCTAACCGCTCTGTGTCAGGGGAGAGTGTCTTGAGTAGGCTAAACCTAACCGCTCTGTGTCAGGGGAGAGTGTCTTGAGTAGGCTAAACCTAACCGCTCTGTGTCAGGGGAGAGTGTCTTGAGTAGGCTAAACCTAACCTAACCGCTCTGTGTCAGGGGAGAGTGTCTTGAGTAGGCTAAACCTAGCCTAACCTCTCTGTGTCAGGGGAGTGTCTTGAGTAGGCTAAACCTAACCTAACCTCTCTGTGTCAGGGGAGTGTCTTGAGTAGGCTAAACCTAACCGCTCTCTGTCAGGGGAGAGTGTCTTGAGTAGGCTAAACCTAACCACTCTGTGTCAGGGGAGAGTGTCTTGAGTAGGCTAAACCTAACCGCTCTGTGTCAGGGGAGAGTGTCTTGAGTAGGCTAAACCTAACCGCTCTGTGTCAGGGGAGAGTGTCTTGAGTAGGCTAAACCTAACCTAACCTCTCTGTGTCAGGGGAGAGTGTCTTGAGTAGGCTAAACCTAACCTAACCTCTCTGTGTCAGGGGAGAGTGTCTTGAGTAGGCTAAACCTAACCGCTCTGTGTCAGGGGAGAGTGTCTTGAGTAGGCTAAACCTAACCTCTCTGTGTCAGGGGAGAGTGTCTTGAGTAGGCTAAACCTAACCTAACCGCTCTGTGTCAGGGGAGAGTGTCTTGAGTAGGCTAAACCTAACCGCTCTGTGTCAGGGGAGAGTGTCTTGAGTAGGCTAAACCTAACCTAACCTCTCTGTGTCAGGGGAGAGTGTCTTGAGTAGGCTAAACCTAACCTAACCGCTCTGTGTCAGGGGAGAGTGTCTTGAGTAGGCTAAACCTAACCGCTCTGTGTCAGGGGAGAGTGTCTTGAGTAGGCTAAACCTAACCTAACCTCTCTGTGTCAGGGGAGAGTGTCTTGAGTAGGCTAAACCTAACCGCTCTGTGTCAGGGGAGAGTGTCTTGAGTAGGCTAAACCTAACCGCTCTGTGTCAGGGGAGAGTGTCTTGAGTAGGCTAAACCTAGCCTAACCTCTCTGTGTCAGGGGAGAGTGTCTTGAGTAGGCTAAACCTAACCGCTCTGTGTCAGGGGAGAGTGTCTTGAGTAGGCTAAACCTAACCGTTCTGTGTCAGGGGAGTGTCTTGAGTAGGCTAAACCTAACCGCTCTGTGTCAGGGGAGAGTGTCTTGAGTAGGCTAAACCTAACCTCTCTGTGTCAGGGGAGAGTGTCTTGAGTAGGCTAAACCTAACCTAACCTCTCTGTGTCAGGGGAGAGTGTCTTGAGTAGGCTAAACCTAACTGTTCTGTGTCAGGGGAGAGTGTCTTGAGTAGGCTAAACCTAGCCTAACCTCTCTGTGTCAGAGAGTGTCTTGAGTAGGCTAAACCTAACCGCTCTCTGTCAGGGGAGAGTGTCTTGAGTAGGCTAAACCTAACCACTCTGTGTCAGGGGAGAGTGTCTTGAGTAGGCTAAACCTAACCGCTCTGTGTCAGGGGAGAGTGTCTTGAGTAGGCTAAACCTAACCGCTCTGTGTCAGGGGAGAGTGTCTTGAGTAGGCTAAACCTAACCTAACCTCTCTGTGTCAGGGGAGAGTGTCTTGAGTAGGCTAAACCTAACCTAACCTCTCTGTGTCAGGGGAGAGTGTCTTGAGTAGGCTAAACCTAACCGCTCTGTGTCAGGGGAGAGTGTCTTGAGTAGGCTAAACCTAACCTCTCTGTGTCAGGGGAGAGTGTCTTGAGTAGGCTAAACCTAACCTAACCGCTCTGTGTCAGGGGAGAGTGTCTTGAGTAGGCTAAACCTAACCGCTCTGTGTCAGGGGAGAGTGTCTTGAGTAGGCTAAACCTAACCTAACCTCTCTGTGTCAGGGGAGAGTGTCTTGAGTAGGCTAAACCTAACCTAACCGCTCTGTGTCAGGGGAGAGTGTCTTGAGTAGGCTAAACCTAACCGCTCTGTGTCAGGGGAGAGTGTCTTGAGTAGGCTAAACCTAACCTAACCTCTCTGTGTCAGGGGAGAGTGTCTTGAGTAGGCTAAACCTAACCGCTCTGTGTCAGGGGAGAGTGTCTTGAGTAGGCTAAACCTAACCGCTCTGTGTCAGGGGAGAGTGTCTTGAGTAGGCTAAACCTAGCCTAACCTCTCTGTGTCAGGGGAGAGTGTCTTGAGTAGGCTAAACCTAACCGCTCTGTGTCAGGGGAGAGTGTCTTGAGTAGGCTAAACCTAACCGTTCTGTGTCAGGGGAGTGTCTTGAGTAGGCTAAACCTAACCGCTCTGTGTCAGGGGAGAGTGTCTTGAGTAGGCTAAACCTAACCTCTCTGTGTCAGGGGAGAGTGTCTTGAGTAGGCTAAACCTAACCTAACCTCTCTGTGTCAGGGGAGAGTGTCTTGAGTAGGCTAAACCTAACTGTTCTGTGTCAGGGGAGAGTGTCTTGAGTAGGCTAAACCTAGCCTAACCTCTCTGTGTCAGAGAGTGTCTTGAGTAGGCTAAACCTAACCGCTCTGTGTCAGGGGAGAGTGTCTTGAGTAGGCTAAACCTAACCTAACCTCTCTGTGTCAGGGGAGAGTGTCTTGAGTAGGCTAAACCTAACCGCTCTGTGTCAGGGGAGAGTGTCTTGAGTAGGCTAAACCTAACCGCTCTGTGTCAGGGGAGAGTGTCTTGAGTAGGCTAAACCTAACCTAACCTCTCTGTGTCAGGGGAGAGTGTCTTGAGTAGGCTAAACCTAACCGCTCTGTGTCAGGGGAGAGTGTCTTGAGTAGGCTAAACCTAACCGCTCTGTGTCAGGGGAGAGTGTCTTGAGTAGGCTAAACCTAACCGCTCTGTGTCAGGGGAGAGTGTCTTGAGTAGGCTAAACCTAACCGCTCTGTGTCAGGGGAGAGTGTCTTGAGTAGGCTAAACCTAACCTAACCGCTCTGTGTCAGGGGAGAGTGTCTTGAGTAGGCTAAACCTAACCGCTCTGTGTCAGGGGAGAGTGTCTTGAGTAGGCTAAACCTAACCGCTCTCTGTCAGGGGAGAGTGTCTTGAGTAGGCTAAACCTAACCACTCTGTGTCAGGGGAGAGTGTCTTGAGTAGGCTAAACCTAACCGCTCTGTGTCAGGGGAGAGTGTCTTGAGTAGGCTAAACCTAACCTAACCGCTCTGTGTCAGGGGAGAGTGTCTTGAGTAGGCTAAACCTAACCGCTCTGTGTCAGGGGAGAGTGTCTTGAGTAGGCTAAACCTAACCGCTCTGTGTCAGGGGAGAGTGTCTTGAGTAGGCTAAACCTAACCTAACCTCTCTGTGTCAGGGGAGAGTGTCTTGAGTAGGCTAAACCTAACCTAACCTCTCTGTGTCAGGGGAGAGTGTCTTGAGTAGGCTAAACCTAACCGCTCTGTGTCAGGGGAGAGTGTCTTGAGTAGGCTAAACCTAACCTCTCTGTGTCAGGGGAGAGTGTCTTGAGTAGGCTAAACCTAACCTAACCGCTCTGTGTCAGGGGAGAGTGTCTTGAGTAGGCTAAACCTAACCGCTCTGTGTCAGGGGAGAGTGTCTTGAGTAGGCTAAACCTAACCTAACCTCTCTGTGTCAGGGGAGAGTGTCTTGAGTAGGCTAAACCTAACCTAACCGCTCTGTGTCAGGGGAGAGTGTCTTGAGTAGGCTAAACCTAACCGCTCTGTGTCAGGGGAGAGTGTCTTGAGTAGGCTAAACCTAACCTAACCTCTCTGTGTCAGGGGAGAGTGTCTTGAGTAGGCTAAACCTAACCGCTCTGTGTCAGGGGAGAGTGTCTTGAGTAGGCTAAACCTAACCGCTCTGTGTCAGGGGAGAGTGTCTTGAGTAGGCTAAACCTAGCCTAACCTCTCTGTGTCAGGGGAGAGTGTCTTGAGTAGGCTAAACCTAACCGCTCTGTGTCAGGGGAGAGTGTCTTGAGTAGGCTAAACCTAACCGTTCTGTGTCAGGGGAGTGTCTTGAGTAGGCTAAACCTAACCGCTCTGTGTCAGGGGAGAGTGTCTTGAGTAGGCTAAACCTAACCTCTCTGTGTCAGGGGAGAGTGTCTTGAGTAGGCTAAACCTAACCTAACCGCTCTGTGTCAGGGGAGAGTGTCTTGAGTAGGCTAAACCTAACCTAACCGCTCTGTGTCAGGGGAGAGTGTCTTGAGTAGGCTAAACCTAACCGCTCTGTGTCAGGGGAGAGTGTCTTGAGTAGGCTAAACCTAACCTAACCTCTCTGTGTCAGGGGAGAGTGTCTTGAGTAGGCTAAACCTAACCGCTCTGTGTCAGGGGAGAGTGTCTTGAGTAGGCTAAACCTAACCGCTCTGTGTCAGGGGAGAGTGTCTTGAGTAGGCTAAACCTAACCGCTCTGTGTCAGGGGAGAGTGTCTTGAGTAGGCTAAACCTAACCTCTCTGTGTCAGGGGAGAGTGTCTTGAGTAGGCTAAACCTAACCTAACCGCTCTGTGTCAGGGGAGAGTGTCTTGAGTAGGCTAAACCTAACCTAACCGCTCTGTGTCAGGGGAGAGTGTCTTGAGTAGGCTAAACCTAACCGCTCTGTGTCAGGGGAGAGTGTCTTGAGTAGGCTAAACCTAACCTAACCTCTCTGTGTCAGGGGAGAGTGTCTTGAGTAGGCTAAACCTAACCGCTCTGTGTCAGGGGAGAGTGTCTTGAGTAGGCTAAACCTAACCGCTCTGTGTCAGGGGAGAGTGTCTTGAGTAGGCTAAACCTAGCCTAACCTCTCTGTGTCAGGGGAGAGTGTCTTGAGTAGGCTAAACCTAACCGCTCTGTGTCAGGGGAGAGTGTCTTGAGTAGGCTAAACCTAACCGTTCTGTGTCAGGGGAGTGTCTTGAGTAGGCTAAACCTAACCGCTCTGTGTCAGGGGAGAGTGTCTTGAGTAGGCTAAACCTAACCTCTCTGTGTCAGGGGAGAGTGTCTTGAGTAGGCTAAACCTAACCTAACCGCTCTGTGTCAGGGGAGAGTGTCTTGAGTAGGCTAAACCTAACCTAACCGCTCTGTGTCAGGGGAGAGTGTCTTGAGTAGGCTAAACCTAACCTCTCTGTGTCAGGGGAGAGTGTCTTGAGTAGGCTAAACCTAACCACTCTGTGTCAGGGGAGAGTGTCTTGAGTAGGCTAAACCTAACCTAACCGCTCTGTGTCAGGGGAGAGTGTCTTGAGTAGGCTAAACCTAACCGCTCTGTGTCAGGGGAGAGTGTCTTGAGTAGGCTAAACCTAACCACTCTGTGTCAGGGGAGAGTGTCTTGAGTAGGCTAAACCTAACCTAACCTCTCTGTGTCAGGGGAGTGTCTTGAGTAGGCTAAACCTAACCGTTCTGTGTCAGGGGAGTGTCTTGAGTAGGCTAAACCTAACCGCTCTGTGTCAGGGGAGAGTGTCTTGAGTAGGCTAAACCTAACCTAACCGCTCTGTGTCAGGGGAGAGTGTCTTGAGTAGGCTAAACCTAACCTAACCGCTCTGTGTCAGGGGAGAGTGTCTTGAGTAGGCTAAACCTAACCTAACCGCTCTGTGTCAGGGGAGAGTGTCTTGAGTAGGCTAAACCTAACCTAACCGCTCTGTGTCAGGGGAGAGTGTCTTGAGTAGGCTAAACCTAACCTAACCGTTCTGTGTCAGGGGAGAGTGTCTTGAGTAGGCTAAACCTAACTGTTCTGTGTCAGGGGAGAGTGTCTTGAGTAGGCTAAACCTAGCCTAACCTCTCTGTGTCAGGGGAGAGTGTCTTGAGTAAGCTAAACCTAACCGTTCTGTGTCAGGGGAGAGTGTCTTGAGTAGGCTAAACCTAACCGCTCTGTGTCAGGGGAGAGTGTCTTGAGTAGGCTAAACCTAACCTCTCTGTGTCAGGGGAGAGTGTCTTGAGTAGGCTAAACCTAACCTAACCTCTCTGTGTCAGGGGAGAGTGTCTTGAGTAGGCTAAACCTAACTGTTCTGTGTCAGGGGAGAGTGTCTTGAGTAGGCTAAACCTAGCCTAACCTCTCTGTGTCAGAGAGTGTCTTGAGTAGGCTAAACCTAACCGCTCTGTGTCAGGGGAGAGTGTCTTGAGTAGGCTAAACCTAACCGCTCTGTGTCAGGGGAGAGTGTCTTGAGTAGGCTAAACCTAACCGCTCTGTGTCAGGGGAGAGTGTCTTGAGTAGGCTAAACCTAACCTAACCTCTCTGTGTCAGGGGAGAGTGTCTTGAGTAGGCTAAACCTAACCGCTCTGTGTCAGGGGAGAGTGTCTTGAGTAGGCTAAACCTAACCGCTCTGTGTCAGGGGAGAGTGTCTTGAGTAGGCTAAACCTAACCGCTCTGTGTCAGGGGAGAGTGTCTTGAGTAGGCTAAACCTAACCGCTCTGTGTCAGGGGAGAGTGTCTTGAGTAGGCTAAACCTAACCTAACCGCTCTGTGTCAGGGGAGAGTGTCTTGAGTAGGCTAAACCTAACCGCTCTGTGTCAGGGGAGAGTGTCTTGAGTAGGCTAAACCTAACCGCTCTCTGTCAGGGGAGAGTGTCTTGAGTAGGCTAAACCTAACCACTCTGTGTCAGGGGAGAGTGTCTTGAGTAGGCTAAACCTAACCGCTCTGTGTCAGGGGAGAGTGTCTTGAGTAGGCTAAACCTAACCTAACCGCTCTGTGTCAGGGGAGAGTGTCTTGAGTAGGCTAAACCTAACCGCTCTGTGTCAGGGGAGAGTGTCTTGAGTAGGCTAAACCTAACCGTTCTGTGTCAGGGGAGTGTCTTGAGTAGGCTAAACCTAACCGCTCTGTGTCAGGGGAGAGTGTCTTGAGTAGGCTAAACCTAACCTCTCTGTGTCAGGGGAGAGTGTCTTGAGTAGGCTAAACCTAACCTAACCGCTCTGTGTCAGGGGAGAGTGTCTTGAGTAGGCTAAACCTAACCTAACCGCTCTGTGTCAGGGGAGAGTGTCTTGAGTAGGCTAAACCTAACCGCTCTGTGTCAGGGGAGAGTGTCTTGAGTAGGCTAAACCTAACCTAACCTCTCTGTGTCAGGGGAGAGTGTCTTGAGTAGGCTAAACCTAACCGCTCTGTGTCAGGGGAGAGTGTCTTGAGTAGGCTAAACCTAACCTAACCTCTCTGTGTCAGGGGAGAGTGTCTTGAGTAGGCTAAACCTAGCCTAACCTCTCTGTGTCAGGGGAGAGTGTCTTGAGTAGGCTAAACCTAACCGCTCTGTGTCAGGGGAGAGTGTCTTGAGTAGGCTAAACCTAACCTAACCTCTCTGTGTCAGGGGAGAGTGTCTTGAGTAGGCTAAACCTAGCCTAACCTCTCTGTGTCAGGGGAGAGTGTCTTGAGTAGGCTAAACCTAACCGCTCTGTGTCAGGGGAGAGTGTCTTGAGTAGGCTAAACCTAACCTAACCTCTCTGTGTCAGGGGAGAGTGTCTTGAGTAGGCTAAACCTAACCTAACCTCTCTGTGTCAGGGGAGAGTGTCTTGAGTAGGCTAAACCTAACCGCTCTGTGTCAGGGGAGAGTGTCTTGAGTAGGCTAAACCTAACCTAACCGTTCTGTGTCAGGGGAGAGTGTCTTGAGTAGGCTAAACCTAACCTAACCTCTCTGTGTCAGGGGAGAGTGTCTTGAGTAGGCTAAACCTAACCTAACCTCTCTGTGTCAGGGGAGAGTGTCTTGAGTAGGCTAAACCTAACCTAACCGCTCTGTGTCAGGGGAGAGTGTCTTGAGTAGGCTAAACCTAACCTAACCTCTCTGTGTCAGGGGAGAGTGTCTTGAGTAGGCTAAACCTAACCGCTCTGTGTCAGGGGAGAGTGTCTTGAGTAGGCTAAACCTAACCTAACCTCTCTGTGTCAGGGGAGAGTGTCTTGAGTAGGCTAAACCTAACCGCTCTGTGTCAGGGGAGAGTGTCTTGAGTAGGCTAAACCTAACCTAACCGCTCTGTGTCAGGGGAGAGTGTCTTGAGTAGGCTAAACCTAACCGCTCTGTGTCAGGGGAGAGTGTCTTGAGTAGGCTAAACCTAACCGCTCTGTGTCAGGGGAGAGTGTCTTGAGTAGGCTAAACCTAACCTCTCTGTGTCAGGGGAGAGTGTCTTGAGTAGGCTAAACCTAACCTAACCTCTCTGTGTCAGGGGAGAGTGTCTTGAGTAGGCTAAACCTAACCGCTCTGTGTCAGGGGAGAGTGTCTTGAGTAGGCTAAACCTAACCGCTCTGTGTCAGGGGAGAGTGTCTTGAGTAGGCTAAACCTAACCGCTCTGTGTCAGGGGAGAGTGTCTTGAGTAGGCTAAACCTAACCTAACCTCTCTCTGTCAGGGGAGAGTGTCTTGAGTAGGCTAAACCTAACCTAACCTCTCTGTGTCAGGGGAGAGTGTCTTGAGTAGGCTAAACCTAACCTAACCTCTCTGTGTCAGGGGAGAGTGTTTTGAGTAGGCTAAACCTAACCTAACCTCTCTCTGTCAGGGGAGAGTGTCTTGAGTAGGCTAAACCTAACCTAACCTCTCTGTGTCAGGGGAGAGTGTCTTGAGTAGGCTAAACCTAACCTAACCTCTCTGTGTCAGGGGAGAGTGTCTTGAGTAGGCTAAACCTAACCTAACCTCTCTGTGTCAGGGGAGAGTGTCTTGAGTAGGCTAAACCTAACCTAACCTCTCTCTGTCAGGGGAGAGTGTCTTGAGTAGGCTAAACCTAACCTAACCTCTCTCTGTCAGGGGAGAGTGTCTTGAGTAGGCTAAACCTAACCTAACCGCTCTGTGTCAGGGGAGAGTGTCTTGAGTAGGCTAAACCTAACCTAACCGCTCTGTGTCAGGGGAGAGTGTCTTGAGTAGGCTAAACCTAACCGCTCTGTGTCAGGGGAGAGTGTCTTGAGTAGGCTAAACCTAACCGCTCTGTGTCAGGGGAGAGTGTCTTGAGTAGGCTAAACCTAACCTCTCTGTGTCAGGGGAGAGTGTCTTGAGTAGGCTAAACCTAACCTAACCTCTCTGTGTCAGGGGAGAGTGTCTTGAGTAGGCTAAACCTAACCGCTCTGTGTCAGGGGAGAGTGTCTTGAGTAGGCTAAACCTAACCGCTCTGTGTCAGGGGAGAGTGTCTTGAGTAGGCTAAACCTAACCTAACCTCTCTGTGTCAGGGGAGAGTGTCTTGAGTAGGCTAAACCTAACCTAACCTCTCTCTGTCAGGGGAGAGTGTCTTGAGTAGGCTAAACCTAACCTAACCTCTCTGTGTCAGGGGAGAGTGTCTTGAGTAGGCTAAACCTAACCTAACCTCTCTGTGTCAGGGGAGAGTGTTTTGAGTAGGCTAAACCTAACCTAACCTCTCTCTGTCAGGGGAGAGTGTCTTGAGTAGGCTAAACCTAACCTAACCTCTCTGTGTCAGGGGAGAGTGTCTTGAGTAGGCTAAACCTAACCTAACCTCTCTGTGTCAGGGGAGAGTGTCTTGAGTAGGCTAAACCTAACCTAACCTCTCTGTGTCAGGGGAGAGTGTCTTGAGTAGGCTAAACCTAACCTAACCTCTCTCTGTCAGGGGAGAGTGTCTTGAGTAGGCTAAACCTAACCTAACCTCTCTCTGTCAGGGGAGAGTGTCTTGAGTAGGCTAAACCTAACCTAACCGCTCTGTGTCAGGGGAGAGTGTTTTGAGTAGGCTAAACCTAACCTAACCGCTCTGTGTCAGGGGAGAGTGTCTTGAGTAGGCTAAACCTAACCTAACCGCTCTGTGTCAGGGGAGAGTGTCTTGAGTAGGCTAAACCTAACCTAACCTCTCTCTGTCAGGGGAGAGTGTCTTGAGTAGGCTAAACCTAACCGCTCTGTGTCAGGGGAGAGTGTCTTGAGTAGGCTAAACCTAACCTAACCTCTCTGTGTCAGGGGAGAGTGTCTTGAGTAGGCTAAACCTAACCGCTCTGTGTCAGGGGAGAGTGTCTTGAGTAGGCTAAACCTAACCGCTCTGTGTCAGGGGAGAGTGTCTTGAGTAGGCTAAACCTAACCTAACCTCTCTGTGTCAGGGGAGAGTGTCTTGAGTAGGCTAAACCTAACCTAACCTCTCTCTGTCAGGGGAGAGTGTCTTGAGTAGGCTAAACCTAACCTAACCTCTCTGTGTCAGGGGAGAGTGTCTTGAGTAGGCTAAACCTAACCTAACCTCTCTGTGTCAGGGGAGAGTGTTTTGAGTAGGCTAAACCTAACCTAACCTCTCTCTGTCAGGGGAGAGTGTCTTGAGTAGGCTAAACCTAACCTAACCTCTCTGTGTCAGGGGAGAGTGTCTTGAGTAGGCTAAACCTAACCTAACCTCTCTGTGTCAGGGGAGAGTGTCTTGAGTAGGCTAAACCTAACCTAACCTCTCTGTGTCAGGGGAGAGTGTCTTGAGTAGGCTAAACCTAACCTAACCTCTCTCTGTCAGGGGAGAGTGTCTTGAGTAGGCTAAACCTAACCTAACCTCTCTCTGTCAGGGGAGAGTGTCTTGAGTAGGCTAAACCTAACCTAACCGCTCTGTGTCAGGGGAGAGTGTTTTGAGTAGGCTAAACCTAACCTAACCGCTCTGTGTCAGGGGAGAGTGTCTTGAGTAGGCTAAACCTAACCTAACCGCTCTGTGTCAGGGGAGAGTGTCTTGAGTAGGCTAAACCTAACCTAACCTCTCTCTGTCAGGGGAGAGTGTCTTGAGTAGGCTAAACCTAACCTAACCTCTCTGTGTCAGGGGAGAGTCTTGAGTAGGCTAAACCTAACCTAACCTCTCTGTGTCAGGGGAGAGTGTCTTGAGTAGGCTAAACCTAACCGTTCTGTGTCAGGGGAGTGTCTTGAGTAGGCTAAACCTAACCGCTCTGTGTCAGGGGAGAGTGTCTTGAGTAGGCTAAACCTAACCTCTCTGTGTCAGGGGAGAGTGTCTTGAGTAGGCTAAACCTAACCTAACCGCTCTGTGTCAGGGGAGAGTGTCTTGAGTAGGCTAAACCTAACCTAACCGCTCTGTGTCAGGGGAGAGTGTCTTGAGTAGGCTAAACCTAACCGCTCTGTGTCAGGGGAGAGTGTCTTGAGTAGGCTAAACCTAACCTAACCTCTCTGTGTCAGGGGAGAGTGTCTTGAGTAGGCTAAACCTAACCGCTCTGTGTCAGGGGAGAGTGTCTTGAGTAGGCTAAACCTAACCTAACCTCTCTGTGTCAGGGGAGAGTGTCTTGAGTAGGCTAAACCTAGCCTAACCTCTCTGTGTCAGGGGAGAGTGTCTTGAGTAGGCTAAACCTAACCGCTCTGTGTCAGGGGAGAGTGTCTTGAGTAGGCTAAACCTAACCTAACCTCTCTGTGTCAGGGGAGAGTGTCTTGAGTAGGCTAAACCTAGCCTAACCTCTCTGTGTCAGGGGAGAGTGTCTTGAGTAGGCTAAACCTAACCGCTCTGTGTCAGGGGAGAGTGTCTTGAGTAGGCTAAACCTAACCTAACCTCTCTGTGTCAGGGGAGAGTGTCTTGAGTAGGCTAAACCTAACCTAACCTCTCTGTGTCAGGGGAGAGTGTCTTGAGTAGGCTAAACCTAACCGCTCTGTGTCAGGGGAGAGTGTCTTGAGTAGGCTAAACCTAACCTAACCGTTCTGTGTCAGGGGAGAGTGTCTTGAGTAGGCTAAACCTAACCTAACCTCTCTGTGTCAGGGGAGAGTGTCTTGAGTAGGCTAAACCTAACCTAACCTCTCTGTGTCAGGGGAGAGTGTCTTGAGTAGGCTAAACCTAACCTAACCGCTCTGTGTCAGGGGAGAGTGTCTTGAGTAGGCTAAACCTAACCTAACCTCTCTGTGTCAGGGGAGAGTGTCTTGAGTAGGCTAAACCTAACCTAACCTCTCTCTGTCAGGGGAGAGTGTCTTGAGTAGGCTAAACCTAACCTAACCTCTCTCTGTCAGGGGAGAGTGTCTTGAGTAGGCTAAACCTAACCTAACCGCTCTGTGTCAGGGGAGAGTGTCTTGAGTAGGCTAAACCTAACCTAACCGCTCTGTGTCAGGGGAGAGTGTCTTGAGTAGGCTAAACCTAACCGCTCTGTGTCAGGGGAGAGTGTCTTGAGTAGGCTAAACCTAACCGCTCTGTGTCAGGGGAGAGTGTCTTGAGTAGGCTAAACCTAACCTCTCTGTGTCAGGGGAGAGTGTCTTGAGTAGGCTAAACCTAACCTAACCTCTCTGTGTCAGGGGAGAGTGTCTTGAGTAGGCTAAACCTAACCGCTCTGTGTCAGGGGAGAGTGTCTTGAGTAGGCTAAACCTAACCGCTCTGTGTCAGGGGAGAGTGTCTTGAGTAGGCTAAACCTAACCTAACCTCTCTGTGTCAGGGGAGAGTGTCTTGAGTAGGCTAAACCTAACCTAACCTCTCTCTGTCAGGGGAGAGTGTCTTGAGTAGGCTAAACCTAACCTAACCTCTCTGTGTCAGGGGAGAGTGTCTTGAGTAGGCTAAACCTAACCTAACCTCTCTGTGTCAGGGGAGAGTGTTTTGAGTAGGCTAAACCTAACCTAACCTCTCTCTGTCAGGGGAGAGTGTCTTGAGTAGGCTAAACCTAACCTAACCTCTCTGTGTCAGGGGAGAGTGTCTTGAGTAGGCTAAACCTAACCTAACCTCTCTGTGTCAGGGGAGAGTGTCTTGAGTAGGCTAAACCTAACCTAACCTCTCTGTGTCAGGGGAGAGTGTCTTGAGTAGGCTAAACCTAACCTAACCTCTCTCTGTCAGGGGAGAGTGTCTTGAGTAGGCTAAACCTAACCTAACCTCTCTCTGTCAGGGGAGAGTGTCTTGAGTAGGCTAAACCTAACCTAACCGCTCTGTGTCAGGGGAGAGTGTTTTGAGTAGGCTAAACCTAACCTAACCGCTCTGTGTCAGGGGAGAGTGTCTTGAGTAGGCTAAACCTAACCTAACCGCTCTGTGTCAGGGGAGAGTGTCTTGAGTAGGCTAAACCTAACCTAACCTCTCTCTGTCAGGGGAGAGTGTCTTGAGTAGGCTAAACCTAACCGCTCTGTGTCAGGGGAGAGTGTCTTGAGTAGGCTAAACCTAACCTAACCTCTCTGTGTCAGGGGAGAGTGTCTTGAGTAGGCTAAACCTAACCGCTCTGTGTCAGGGGAGAGTGTCTTGAGTAGGCTAAACCTAACCGCTCTGTGTCAGGGGAGAGTGTCTTGAGTAGGCTAAACCTAACCTAACCTCTCTGTGTCAGGGGAGAGTGTCTTGAGTAGGCTAAACCTAACCTAACCTCTCTCTGTCAGGGGAGAGTGTCTTGAGTAGGCTAAACCTAACCTAACCTCTCTGTGTCAGGGGAGAGTGTCTTGAGTAGGCTAAACCTAACCTAACCTCTCTGTGTCAGGGGAGAGTGTTTTGAGTAGGCTAAACCTAACCTAACCTCTCTCTGTCAGGGGAGAGTGTCTTGAGTAGGCTAAACCTAACCTAACCTCTCTGTGTCAGGGGAGAGTGTCTTGAGTAGGCTAAACCTAACCTAACCTCTCTGTGTCAGGGGAGAGTGTCTTGAGTAGGCTAAACCTAACCTAACCTCTCTCTGTCAGGGGAGAGTGTCTTGAGTAGGCTAAACCTAACCTAACCTCTCTCTGTCAGGGGAGAGTGTCTTGAGTAGGCTAAACCTAACCTAACCGCTCTGTGTCAGGGGAGAGTGTTTTGAGTAGGCTAAACCTAACCTAACCGCTCTGTGTCAGGGGAGAGTGTCTTGAGTAGGCTAAACCTAACCTAACCGCTCTGTGTCAGGGGAGAGTGTCTTGAGTAGGCTAAACCTAACCTAACCTCTCTCTGTCAGGGGAGAGTGTCTTGAGTAGGCTAAACCTAACCTCTCTCTGTCAGGGGAGAGTCTTGAGTAGGCTAAACCTAACCTCTCTCTGTCAGGGGAGAGTGTCTTGAGTAGGCTAAACCTAACCTAACCTCTCTGTGTCAGGAGAGTGTCTTGAGTAGGCTAAACCTAACCTAACCTCTCTGTGTCAGGGGAGAGTCTTGAGTAGGCTAAACCTAACCTAACCTCTCTGTGTCAGGGGAGAGTGTCTTGAGTAGGCTAAACCTAACCGCTCTGTGTCAGGGGAGAGTGTCTTGAGTAGGCTAAACCTAACTGTTCTGTGTCAGGGGAGAGTGTCTTGAGTAGGCTAAACCTAACCGCTCTGTGTCAGGGGAGAGTGTCTTGAGTAGGCTAAACCTAACCTAACCTCTCTCTGTCAGGGGAGAGTGTCTTGAGTAGGCTAAACCTAACCTAACCGCTCTGTGTCAGGGGAGAGTGTCTTGAGTAGGCTAAACCTAACCTAACCTCTCTCTGTCAGGGGAGAGTGTCTTGAGTAGGCTAAACCTAACCTAACCGCTCTGTGTCAGGGGAGAGTGTCTTGAGTAGGCTAAACCTAACCTCTCTCTGTCAGGGGAGAGTGTCTTGAGTAGGCTAAACCTAACCTCTCTGTGTCAGGGGAGAGTGTCTTGAGTAGGCTAAACCTAACCTAACCTCTCTGTGTCAGGGGAGAGTGTCTTGAGTAGGCTAAACCTAACCGCTCTGTGTCAGGGGAGAGTGTCTTGAGTAGGCTAAACCTAACCTAACCGTTCTGTGTCAGGGGAGAGTGTCTTGAGTAGGCTAAACCTAACCTAACCTCTCTGTGTCAGGGGAGAGTGTCTTGAGTAGGCTAAACCTAACCTAACCTCTCTGTGTCAGGGGAGAGTGTCTTGAGTAGGCTAAACCTAACCTAACCGCTCTGTGTCAGGGGAGAGTGTCTTGAGTAGGCTAAACCTAACCTAACCTCTCTGTGTCAGGGGAGAGTGTCTTGAGTAGGCTAAACCTAACCGCTCTGTGTCAGGGGAGAGTGTCTTGAGTAGGCTAAACCTAACCGCTCTGTGTCAGGGGAGAGTGTCTTGAGTAGGCTAAACCTAACCTAACCTCTCTGTGTCAGGGGAGAGTGTCTTGAGTAGGCTAAACCTAACCTAACCTCTCTGTGTCAGGGGAGAGTGTTTTGAGTAGGCTAAACCTAACCTAACCTCTCTCTGTCAGGGGAGAGTGTCTTGAGTAGGCTAAACCTAACCTAACCTCTCTGTGTCAGGGGAGAGTGTCTTGAGTAGGCTAAACCTAACCTAACCTCTCTGTGTCAGGGGAGAGTGTCTTGAGTAGGCTAAACCTAACCTAACCTCTCTGTGTCAGGGGAGAGTGTCTTGAGTAGGCTAAACCTAACCTAACCTCTCTCTGTCAGGGGAGAGTGTCTTGAGTAGGCTAAACCTAACCTAACCTCTCTCTGTCAGGGGAGAGTGTCTTGAGTAGGCTAAACCTAACCTAACCGCTCTGTGTCAGGGGAGAGTGTCTTGAGTAGGCTAAACCTAACCTAACCTCTCTGTGTCAGGTGAGAGTGTCTTGAGTAGGCTAAACCTAACCGCTCTGTGTCAGGGGAGAGTGTCTTGAGTAGGCTAAACCTAACCGCTCTGTGTCAGGGGAGAGTGTCTTGAGTAGGCTAAACCTAACCTCTCTGTGTCAGGGGAGAGTGTCTTGAGTAGGCTAAACCTAACCTAACCTCTCTGTGTCAGGGGAGAGTGTCTTGAGTAGGCTAAACCTAACCGCTCTGTGTCAGGGGAGAGTGTCTTGAGTAGGCTAAACCTAACCGCTCTGTGTCAGGGGAGAGTGTCTTGAGTAGGCTAAACCTAACCTAACCTCTCTGTGTCAGGGGAGAGTGTCTTGAGTAGGCTAAACCTAACCTAACCTCTCTCTGTCAGGGGAGAGTGTCTTGAGTAGGCTAAACCTAACCTAACCTCTCTCTGTCAGGGGAGAGTGTCTTGAGTAGGCTAAACCTAACCTAACCTCTCTGTGTCAGGGGAGAGTGTCTTGAGTAGGCTAAACCTAACCTAACCTCTCTGTGTCAGGGGAGAGTGTCTTGAGTAGGCTAAACCTAACCTAACCTCTCTGTGTCAGGGGAGAGTGTCTTGAGTAGGCTAAACCTAACCTAACCTCTCTCTGTCAGGGGAGAGTGTCTTGAGTAGGCTAAACCTAACCTAACCTCTCTCTGTCAGGGGAGAGTGTCTTGAGTAGGCTAAACCTAACCTAACCGCTCTGTGTCAGGGGAGAGTGTTTTGAGTAGGCTAAACCTAACCTAACCGCTCTGTGTCAGGGGAGAGTGTCTTGAGTAGGCTAAACCTAACCTAACCGCTCTGTGTCAGGGGAGAGTGTCTTGAGTAGGCTAAACCTAACCTAACCTCTCTCTGTCAGGGGAGAGTGTCTTGAGTAGGCTAAACCTAACCGCTCTGTGTCAGGGGAGAGTGTCTTGAGTAGGCTAAACCTAACCTAACCTCTCTGTGTCAGGGGAGAGTGTCTTGAGTAGGCTAAACCTAACCGCTCTGTGTCAGGGGAGAGTGTCTTGAGTAGGCTAAACCTAACCGCTCTGTGTCAGGGGAGAGTGTCTTGAGTAGGCTAAACCTAACCTAACCTCTCTGTGTCAGGGGAGAGTGTCTTGAGTAGGCTAAACCTAACCTAACCTCTCTCTGTCAGGGGAGAGTGTCTTGAGTAGGCTAAACCTAACCTAACCTCTCTGTGTCAGGGGAGAGTGTCTTGAGTAGGCTAAACCTAACCTAACCTCTCTGTGTCAGGGGAGAGTGTTTTGAGTAGGCTAAACCTAACCTAACCTCTCTCTGTCAGGGGAGAGTGTCTTGAGTAGGCTAAACCTAACCTAACCTCTCTGTGTCAGGGGAGAGTGTCTTGAGTAGGCTAAACCTAACCTAACCTCTCTGTGTCAGGGGAGAGTGTCTTGAGTAGGCTAAACCTAACCTAACCTCTCTCTGTCAGGGGAGAGTGTCTTGAGTAGGCTAAACCTAACCTAACCGCTCTGTGTCAGGGGAGAGAGTCTTGAGTAGGCTAAACCTAACCTAACCTCTCTCTGTCAGGGGAGAGTGTCTTGAGTAGGCTAAACCTAACCTCTCTCTGTCAGGGGAGAGTCTTGAGTAGGCTAAACCTAACCTCTCTCTGTCAGGGGAGAGTGTCTTGAGTAGGCTAAACCTAACCTAACCTCTCTGTGTCAGGAGAGTGTCTTGAGTAGGCTAAACCTAACCTAACCTCTCTGTGTCAGGGGAGAGTCTTGAGTAGGCTAAACCTAACCTAACCTCTCTGTGTCAGGGGAGAGTGTCTTGAGTAGGCTAAACCTAACCGCTCTGTGTCAGGGGAGAGTGTCTTGAGTAGGCTAAACCTAACTGTTCTGTGTCAGGGGAGAGTGTCTTGAGTAGGCTAAACCTAACCGCTCTGTGTCAGGGGAGAGTGTCTTGAGTAGGCTAAACCTAACCTAACCTCTCTCTGTCAGGGGAGAGTGTCTTGAGTAGGCTAAACCTAACCTAACCGCTCTGTGTCAGGGGAGAGTGTCTTGAGTAGGCTAAACCTAACCTAACCTCTCTCTGTCAGGGGAGAGTGTCTTGAGTAGGCTAAACCTAACCTAACCGCTCTGTGTCAGGGGAGAGTGTCTTGAGTAGGCTAAACCTAACCTCTCTCTGTCAGGGGAGAGTGTCTTGAGTAGGCTAAACCTAACCTCTCTGTGTCAGGGGAGAGTGTCTTGAGTAGGCTAAACCTAACCTCTCTGTGTCAGGGGAGAGTGTCTTGAGTAGGCTAAACCTAACCTCTCTGTGTCAGGGGAGAGTGTCTTGAGTAGGCTAAACCTAACCTAACCTCTCTGTGTCAGGGGAGAGTCTTGAGTAGGCTAAACCTAACCTCTCTGTGTCAGGGGAGAGTCTTGAGTAGGCTAAACCTAACCTCTCTGTGTCAGGGGAGAGTGTCTTGAGTAGGCTAAACCTAACCTAACCTCTCTGTGTCAGGGGAGAGTCTTGAGTAGGCTAAACCTAACCTCTCTGTGTCAGGGGAGAGTCTTGAGTAGGCTAAACCTAACCTCTCTGTCAGGGGAGAGTGTTGAGTAGGCTAAACCTAACCTCTCTGTCAGGGGAGAGTGTTGAGTAGGATAAACCTAACCTCTCTGTCAGGGGAGAGTGTTGAGTAGGATAAACCTAACCTCTCTGTCAGGGGAGAGTGTTGAGTAGGATAAACCTAACCTCTCTGTCAGGGGAGAGTGTTGAGTAGGATAAACCTAACCTCTCTGTCAGGGGAGAGAGTCTTGAGTAGGCTAAACCTAACCTCTCTGTGTCAGGGGAGAGTGTCTTGAGTAGGCTAAACCTAACCTAACCTCTCTGTGTCAGGGGAGAGTCTTGAGTAGGCTAAACCTAACCTCTCTGTGTCAGGGGAGAGTCTTGAGTAGGCTAAACCTAACCTCTCTGTCAGGGGAGAGTGTTGAGTAGGCTAAACCTAACCTCTCTGTCAGGGGAGAGTGTTGAGTAGGATAAACCTAACCTCTCTGTCAGGGGAGAGTGTTGAATAGGATAAACCTAACCTCTCTGTCAGGGGAGAGTGTTGAGTAGGATAAACCTAACCTCTCTGTCAGGGGAGAGTGTTGAGTAGGATAAACCTAACCTCTCTGTCAGGGGAGAGTGTTGAGTAGGATAAACCTAACCTCTCTGTCAGGGGAGAGTGTCTTGAGTAGGATAAACCTAACCTCTCTGTGTCAGGAGAGTGTCTTGAGTAGGCTAAACCTAACCTCTCTGTGTCAGGGGAGAGTGTCTTGAGTAGGCTAAACCTAACCTAACCTCTCTGTGTCAGGGGAGAGTCTTGAGTAGGCTAAACCTAACCTCTCTGTGTCAGGGGAGAGTCTTGAGTAGGCTAAACCTAACCTCTCTGTCAGGGGAGAGTGTTGAGTAGGCTAAACCTAACCTCTCTGTCAGGGGAGAGTGTTGAGTAGGATAAACCTAACCTCTCTGTCAGGGGAGAGTGTTGAGTAGGATAAACCTAACCTCTCTGTCAGGGGAGAGTGTTGAGTAGGATAAACCTAACCTCTCTGTCAGGGGAGAGTGTTGAGTAGGATAAACCTAACCTCTCTGTCAGGGGAGAGTGTTGAGTAGGATAAACCTAACCTCTCTGTCAGGGGAGAGTGTCTTGAGTAGGATAAACCTAACCTCTCTGTGTCAGGAGAGTGTCTTGAGTAGGCTAAACCTAACCTCTCTGTGTCAGGGGAGAGTCTTGAGTAGGATAAACCTAACCTAACCTCTCTGTGTCAGGGGAGAGTGTCTTGAGTAGGCTAAACCTAACCTAACCTCTCTGTGTCAGGGGAGAGAGTCTTGAGTAGGCTAAACCTAACCTAACCTCTCTGTGTCAGGGGAGAGTGTCTTGAGTAGGCTAAACCTAACCTAACCTCTCTGTGTCAGGGGAGAGTGTCTTGAGTAGGCTAAACCTAACCGCTCTGTGTCAGGGGAGAGTGTCTTGAGTAGGCTAAACCTAACCTAACCTCTCTGTGTCAGGGGAGAGTCTTGAGTAGGCTAAACCTAACCGCTCTGTGTCAGGGGAGAGTGTCTTGAGTAGGCTAAACCTAACCTAACCTCTCTGTGTCAGGGGAGAGTGTCTTGAGTAGGCTAAACCTAACCTAACCGCTCTGTGTCAGGGGAGAGAGTCTTGAGTAGGCTAAACCTAACCGCTCTGTGTCAGGGGAGAGTGTCTTGAGTAGGCTAAACCTAACCTAACCTCTCTGTGTCAGGGGAGAGTGTCTTGAGTAGGCTAAACCTAACCTAACCGCTCTGTGTCAGGGGAGAGTGTCTTGAGTAGGCTAAACCTAACCTAACCTCTCTGTGTCAGGGGAGAGTGTCTTGAGTAGGCTAAACCTAACCTCTCTGTGTCAGGGGAGAGTGTCTTGAGTAGGCTAAACCTAACCTCTCTGTGTCAGGGGAGAGTGTCTTGAGTAGGCTAAACCTAACCTAACCTCTCTGTGTCAGGGGAGAGTGTCTTGAGTAGGCTAAACCTAACCGCTCTGTGTCAGGGGAGAGTGTCTTGAGTAGGCTAAACCTAACCTAACCTCTCTGTGTCAGGGGAGAGTCTTGAGTAGGCTAAACCTAACCGCTCTGTGTCAGGGGAGAGTGTCTTGAGTAGGCTAAACCTAACCTAACCTCTCTGTGTCAGGGGAGAGTGTCTTGAGTAGGCTAAACCTAACCTAACCGCTCTGTGTCAGGGGAGAGAGTCTTGAGTAGGCTAAACCTAACCGCTCTGTGTCAGGGGAGAGTGTCTTGAGTAGGCTAAACCTAACCTAACCTCTCTGTGTCAGGGGAGAGTGTCTTGAGTAGGCTAAACCTAACCTAACCGCTCTGTGTCAGGGGAGAGTGTCTTGAGTAGGCTAAACCTAACCTAACCTCTCTGTGTCAGGGGAGAGTGTCTTGAGTAGGCTAAACCTAACCTCTCTGTGTCAGGGGAGAGTGTCTTGAGTAGGCTAAACCTAACCTCTCTGTGTCAGGGGAGAGTGTCTTGAGTAGGCTAAACCTAACCTAACCTCTCTATGTCAGGGGAGAGTGTCTTGAGTAGGCTAAACCTAGCCTAACCTCTCTGTGTCAGGGGAGAGTGTCTTGAGTAGGCTAAACCTAACCTAACCGCTCTGTGTCAGGGGAGAGTGTCTTGAGTAGGCTAAACCTAACCTAACCTCTCTGTGTCAGGGGAGAGTGTCTTGAGTAGGCTAAACCTAACCGCTCTGTGTCAGGGGAGAGTGTCTTGAGTAGGCTAAACCTAACCGCTCTGTGTCAGGGGAGAGTGTCTTGAGTAGGGTAAACCTAACCTAACCTCTCTCTGTCAGGGGAGAGTGTCTTGAGTAGGCTAAACCTAACCTAACCTCTCTGTGTCAGGGGAGAGTGTCTTGAGTAGGCTAAACCTAACCTCTCTGTCAGGGGAGAGTGTTGAATAGGATAAACCTAACCTCTCTGTCAGGGGAGAGTGTTGAGTAGGATAAACCTAACCTCTCTGTCAGGGGAGAGTGTTGAGTAGGATAAACCTAACCTCTCTGTCAGGGGAGAGTGTTGAGTAGGATAAACCTAACCTCTCTGTCAGGGGAGAGTGTCTTGAGTAGGATAAACCTAACCTCTCTGTGTCAGGAGAGTGTCTTGAGTAGGCTAAACCTAACCTCTCTGTGTCAGGGGAGAGTGTCTTGAGTAGGCTAAACCTAACCTAACCTCTCTGTGTCAGGGGAGAGTCTTGAGTAGGCTAAACCTAACCTCTCTGTGTCAGGGGAGAGTCTTGAGTAGGCTAAACCTAACCTCTCTGTCAGGGGAGAGTGTTGAGTAGGCTAAACCTAACCTCTCTGTCAGGGGAGAGTGTTGAGTAGGATAAACCTAACCTCTCTGTCAGGGGAGAGTGTTGAGTAGGATAAACCTAACCTCTCTGTCAGGGGAGAGTGTTGAGTAGGATAAACCTAACCTCTCTGTCAGGGGAGAGTGTTGAGTAGGATAAACCTAACCTCTCTGTCAGGGGAGAGTGTTGAGTAGGATAAACCTAACCTCTCTGTCAGGGGAGAGTGTCTTGAGTAGGCTAAACCTAACCGCTCTGTGTCAGGGGAGAGTGTCTTGAGTAGGCTAAACCTAACCTAACCTCTCTGTGTCAGGGGAGAGTCTTGAGTAGGCTAAACCTAACCGCTCTGTGTCAGGGGAGAGTGTCTTGAGTAGGCTAAACCTAACCTAACCTCTCTGTGTCAGGGGAGAGTGTCTTGAGTAGGCTAAACCTAACCTAACCGCTCTGTGTCAGGGGAGAGAGTCTTGAGTAGGCTAAACCTAACCGCTCTGTGTCAGGGGAGAGTGTCTTGAGTAGGCTAAACCTAACCTAACCTCTCTGTGTCAGGGGAGAGTGTCTTGAGTAGGCTAAACCTAACCTAACCGCTCTGTGTCAGGGGAGAGTGTCTTGAGTAGGCTAAACCTAACCTAACCTCTCTGTGTCAGGGGAGAGTGTCTTGAGTAGGCTAAACCTAACCTCTCTGTGTCAGGGGAGAGTGTCTTGAGTAGGCTAAACCTAACCTCTCTGTGTCAGGGGAGAGTGTCTTGAGTAGGCTAAACCTAACCTAACCTCTCTGTGTCAGGGGAGAGTGTCTTGAGTAGGCTAAACCTAACCGCTCTGTGTCAGGGGAGAGTGTCTTGAGTAGGCTAAACCTAACCTAACCTCTCTGTGTCAGGGGAGAGTCTTGAGTAGGCTAAACCTAACCGCTCTGTGTCAGGGGAGAGTGTCTTGAGTAGGCTAAACCTAACCTAACCTCTCTGTGTCAGGGGAGAGTGTCTTGAGTAGGCTAAACCTAACCTAACCGCTCTGTGTCAGGGGAGAGAGTCTTGAGTAGGCTAAACCTAACCGCTCTGTGTCAGGGGAGAGTGTCTTGAGTAGGCTAAACCTAACCTAACCTCTCTGTGTCAGGGGAGAGTGTCTTGAGTAGGCTAAACCTAACCTAACCGCTCTGTGTCAGGGGAGAGTGTCTTGAGTAGGCTAAACCTAACCTAACCTCTCTGTGTCAGGGGAGAGTGTCTTGAGTAGGCTAAACCTAACCTCTCTGTGTCAGGGGAGAGTGTCTTGAGTAGGCTAAACCTAACCTCTCTGTGTCAGGGGAGAGTGTCTTGAGTAGGCTAAACCTAACCTAACCTCTCTGTGTCAGGGGAGAGTGTCTTGAGTAGGCTAAACCTAGCCTAACCTCTCTGTGTCAGGGGAGAGTGTCTTGAGTAGGCTAAACCTAACCTAACCGCTCTGTGTCAGGGGAGAGTGTCTTGAGTAGGCTAAACCTAACCTAACCTCTCTGTGTCAGGGGAGAGTGTCTTGAGTAGGCTAAACCTAACCGCTCTGTGTCAGGGGAGAGTGTCTTGAGTAGGCTAAACCTAACCGCTCTGTGTCAGGGGAGAGTGTCTTGAGTAGGCTAAACCTAACCTAACCTCTCTCTGTCAGGGGAGAGTGTCTTGAGTAGGCTAAACCTAACCTAACCTCTCTGTGTCAGGGGAGAGTGTCTTGAGTAGGCTAAACCTAACCTCTCTGTCAGGGGAGAGTGTTGAATAGGATAAACCTAACCTCTCTGTCAGGGGAGAGTGTTGAGTAGGATAAACCTAACCTCTCTGTCAGGGGAGAGTGTTGAGTAGGATAAACCTAACCTCTCTGTCAGGGGAGAGTGTTGAGTAGGATAAACCTAACCTCTCTGTCAGGGGAGAGTGTCTTGAGTAGGATAAACCTAACCTCTCTGTGTCAGGAGAGTGTCTTGAGTAGGCTAAACCTAACCTCTCTGTGTCAGGGGAGAGTGTCTTGAGTAGGCTAAACCTAACCTAACCTCTCTGTGTCAGGGGAGAGTCTTGAGTAGGCTAAACCTAACCTCTCTGTGTCAGGGGAGAGTCTTGAGTAGGCTAAACCTAACCTCTCTGTCAGGGGAGAGTGTTGAGTAGGCTAAACCTAACCTCTCTGTCAGGGGAGAGTGTTGAGTAGGATAAACCTAACCTCTCTGTCAGGGGAGAGTGTTGAGTAGGATAAACCTAACCTCTCTGTCAGGGGAGAGTGTTGAGTAGGATAAACCTAACCTCTCTGTCAGGGGAGAGTGTTGAGTAGGATAAACCTAACCTCTCTGTCAGGGGAGAGTGTTGAGTAGGATAAACCTAACCTCTCTGTCAGGGGAGAGTGTCTTGAGTAGGATAAACCTAACCTCTCTGTGTCAGGAGAGTGTCTTGAGTAGGCTAAACCTAACCTCTCTGTGTCAGGGGAGAGTCTTGAGTAGGATAAACCTAACCTAACCTCTCTGTGTCAGGGGAGAGTGTCTTGAGTAGGCTAAACCTAACCTAACCTCTCTGTGTCAGGGGAGAGAGTCTTGAGTAGGCTAAACCTAACCTAACCTCTCTGTGTCAGGGGAGAGTGTCTTGAGTAGGCTAAACCTAACCTAACCTCTCTGTGTCAGGGGAGAGTGTCTTGAGTAGGCTAAACCTAACCGCTCTGTGTCAGGGGAGAGTGTCTTGAGTAGGCTAAACCTAACCTAACCTCTCTGTGTCAGGGGAGAGTCTTGAGTAGGCTAAACCTAACCGCTCTGTGTCAGGGGAGAGTGTCTTGAGTAGGCTAAACCTAACCTAACCTCTCTGTGTCAGGGGAGAGTGTCTTGAGTAGGCTAAACCTAACCTAACCGCTCTGTGTCAGGGGAGAGAGTCTTGAGTAGGCTAAACCTAACCGCTCTGTGTCAGGGGAGAGTGTCTTGAGTAGGCTAAACCTAACCTAACCTCTCTGTGTCAGGGGAGAGTGTCTTGAGTAGGCTAAACCTAACCTAACCGCTCTGTGTCAGGGGAGAGTGTCTTGAGTAGGCTAAACCTAACCTAACCTCTCTGTGTCAGGGGAGAGTGTCTTGAGTAGGCTAAACCTAACCTCTCTGTGTCAGGGGAGAGTGTCTTGAGTAGGCTAAACCTAACCTCTCTGTGTCAGGGGAGAGTGTCTTGAGTAGGCTAAACCTAACCTAACCTCTCTGTGTCAGGGGAGAGTGTCTTGAGTAGGCTAAACCTAACCGCTCTGTGTCAGGGGAGAGTGTCTTGAGTAGGCTAAACCTAACCTAACCTCTCTGTGTCAGGGGAGAGTCTTGAGTAGGCTAAACCTAACCGCTCTGTGTCAGGGGAGAGTGTCTTGAGTAGGCTAAACCTAACCTAACCTCTCTGTGTCAGGGGAGAGTGTCTTGAGTAGGCTAAACCTAACCTAACCGCTCTGTGTCAGGGGAGAGAGTCTTGAGTAGGCTAAACCTAACCGCTCTGTGTCAGGGGAGAGTGTCTTGAGTAGGCTAAACCTAACCTAACCTCTCTGTGTCAGGGGAGAGTGTCTTGAGTAGGCTAAACCTAACCTAACCGCTCTGTGTCAGGGGAGAGTGTCTTGAGTAGGCTAAACCTAACCTAACCTCTCTGTGTCAGGGGAGAGTGTCTTGAGTAGGCTAAACCTAACCTCTCTGTGTCAGGGGAGAGTGTCTTGAGTAGGCTAAACCTAACCTCTCTGTGTCAGGGGAGAGTGTCTTGAGTAGGCTAAACCTAACCTAACCTCTCTGTGTCAGGGGAGAGTGTCTTGAGTAGGCTAAACCTAGCCTAACCTCTCTGTGTCAGGGGAGAGTGTCTTGAGTAGGCTAAACCTAACCTAACCGCTCTGTGTCAGGGGAGAGTGTCTTGAGTAGGCTAAACCTAACCTAACCTCTCTGTGTCAGGGGAGAGTGTCTTGAGTAGGCTAAACCTAACCGCTCTGTGTCAGGGGAGAGTGTCTTGAGTAGGCTAAACCTAACCGCTCTGTGTCAGGGGAGAGTGTCTTGAGTAGGCTAAACCTAACCTAACCTCTCTGTGTCAGGGGAGAGTGTCTTGAGTAGGCTAAACCTAACCTAACCGCTCTGTGTCAGGGGAGAGAGTCTTGAGTAGGCTAAACCTAACCGCTCTGTGTCAGGGGAGAGTGTCTTGAGTAGGCTAAACCTAACCTAACCTCTCTGTGTCAGGGGAGAGTGTCTTGAGTAGGCTAAACCTAACCTAACCGCTCTGTGTCAGGGGAGAGTGTCTTGAGTAGGCTAAACCTAACCTAACCGCTCTGTGTCAGGGGAGAGTGTCTTGAGTAGGCTAAACCTAACCTAACCTCTCTGTGTCAGGGGAGAGTGTCTTGAGTAGGCTAAACCTAACCTAACCGCTCTGTGTCAGGGGAGAGTGTCTTGAGTAGGCTAAACCTAACCTAACCGCTCTGTGTCAGGGGAGAGTGTCTTGAGTAGGCTAAACCTAACCTAACCGCTCTGTGTCAGGGG
Source organism: Salvelinus alpinus (assembly GCF_045679555.1). NCBI lineage: Eukaryota > Metazoa > Chordata > Actinopteri > Salmoniformes > Salmonidae > Salvelinus > Salvelinus alpinus. Next base: position 18,920,749 of record NC_092104.1, read on the forward strand.
AGAGAGTCTTGAGTAGGCTAAACCTAACCGCTCTGTGTCAGGGGAGAGTGTCTTGAGTAGGCTAAACCTAACCTAACCTCTCTGTGTCAGGGGAGAGTGTCTTGAGTAGGCTAAACCTAACCTAACCGCTCTGTGTCAGGGGAGAGTGTCTTGAGTAGGCTAAACCTAACCGCTCTGTGTCAGGGGAGAGTGTCTTGAGTAGGCTAAACCTAACCTAACCTCTCTGTGTCAGGGGAGAGTGTCTTGAGTAGGCTAAACCTAACCTAACCGCTCTGTGTCAGGGGAGAGTGTCTTGAGTAGGCTAAACCTAACCGCTCTGTGTCAGGGGAGAGTGTCTTGAGTAGGCTAAACCTAACCTAACCGCTCTGTGTCAGGGGAGAGTGTCTTGAGTAGGCTAAACCTAACCTAACCGCTCTGTGTCAGGGGAGAGAGTCTTGAGTAGGCTAAACCTAACCGCTCTGTGTCAGGGGAGAGTGTCTTGAGTAGGCTAAACCTAACCTAACCTCTCTGTGTCAGGGGAGAGTGTCTTGAGTAGGCTAAACCTAACCTAACCGCTCTGTGTCAGGGGAGAGTGTCTTGAGTAGGCTAAACCTAACCGCTCTGTGTCAGGGGAGAGTGTCTTGAGTAGGCTAAACCTAACCTAACCTCTCTGTGTCAGGGGAGAGTGTCTTGAGTAGGCTAAACCTAACCTAACCGCTCTGTGTCAGGGGAGAGTGTCTTGAGTAGGCTAAACCTAACCTAACCTCTCTGTGTCAGGGGAGTGTCTTGAGTAGGCTAAACCTAACCTAACCTCTGTGTTACTATTATTAGTATTATTCTTTTTTAATTTAACCTTTATTTAACTAGACAAGTCAGTTAAGAACAAATTCTTATTTACATTGACGGCCAACTCCGGCCAAACCCGGACGACACTGGGCCAATTGTGCGCCGCCCTATGGGACTCCCAATCACGGCCGGATGTGATACAGCCTGGATTTGAATCAGGGATTATAGGGACACCTCTTGTACTGAGATGCAGATGCCTTAGACCGCTGCGCCGCTCAGGAGCCCCCCAAACATATTGTGTCAGGGGAGAGTGTGGTGATATTCTGGACAAACATATTGTGTTAAGGGAGAGTGTGGTGATATTCTGGACAAACATATTGTGTTAAGGGAGAGTGTGGTGATATTCTGGACAAACATATTGTGTTAGGGGAGAGTGTGGTGATATTCTGGACAAACATATTGTGTTAAGGGAGAGTGTGGTGATATTCTGGACAAACATATTGTGTTAGGGGAGAGTGTGGTGATATTCTGGACAAACATATTGTGTTAAGGGAGAGTGTGGTGATATTCTGGACAAACATATTGTGTTAAGGGAGAGTGTGGTGATATTCTGGACAAACATATTGTGTTAAGGGAGAGTGTGGTGATATTCTGGACAAACATATTGTGTTAGGGGAGAGTGTGGTGATATTCTGGACAAACATATTGTGTTAAGGGAGAGTGTGGTGATATTCTGGACAAACATATTGTGTTAAGGGAGAGTGTGGTGATATTCTGGACAAACATTGACAGTGAATGTTGTAAAATATGAATGCTCAAGAAGGCTACGGGTAAAAGGTAGCAGAGTGTATAGAGATATTAATGTTGGAGAGAAAATCATTTATTTGAAGTGAAAGAACCAGCTTAATGTCTCTCCTTCAGAATTAGTCTGCCTCTTTACTGAAAGTCATGTTTTGCCACTAGCTAATCAAGGGTTTAATCTACAGCTTCAGGCTTGTTACAAATATCACTCCTGATTTCCCAAAAACAGACTTGATGGGTGTTGCTTTTCTGTGTGGTTCTGTCTTCCAGAAAGTTGGCTGCGACAAAGAGATTGGTTCCAACAAGGTGGAGGATAAGTGTGGAGTGTGTGGTGGAGACAATTCTCACTGTCGTACCGTCAAGGGAACCTTCACCCGCACCCCCAAGAAAGCTGGTAGGGGACACATAACACTGCAACACACAGCCACATCAGTCCATCGCCTAGCAACAGTCATCTCACTGTGTCCATAACCTAGCAACAGTCCTTTCACTGTGTCCATCACCTAGCAACAGTCCTTTCACTGTGTCCATCACCTAGCAACAGTCCTTTCACTGTGTCCATCACCTAGCAACAGTCCTTTCACTGTGTCCATCACCTAGCAACAGTCCTTTCACTGTGTCCATCACCTAGCAACAGTCCTTTCACTGTGTCCATCACCTAGCAACAGTCCTTTCACTGTGTCAAGCACTCTGTCCACATTTGTGTTTCAAATCAATATCTAATTTTATTTGTCGCATGCCCCGAATACAACAGGTGTAGATCTTACCATGAAATGCTTACTTAAGAGCCCTTTCCCAACAATGTAGAGTTTTTAAAAAGTAAGTAAGAAAAATGTGCTAAATAAACTGAAGGAAAAATAGTAACACAATAAAATAACAACAAGGCTATATACCTATATATAGCTGTTGATGGTGGTGGTGGTTATGTTGATGGTGGTTATGTTGATGGTAGTTATGTTGATGGTGGTTATGTTGATGGTGGTTATGTTGATAGTGTTGATGGTGATGATAGTGATGATGGTGTTGATAGTGATGATGGTGTTGATAGTGATTGTGATTGTGGTCCCGTGTGGCTCAGTTTGTAGAGCATGGCGCTTGCAACGCCAGGGTTGTGGGTTCATTCCCCACGGGGGGACCAGAATGAATATCTATGAACTTTCCAATTTGTAAGTCGCTCTGGATAAGAGCGTCTGCTAAATGACTTAAATGTAAATGTAAATGTAAATGTGATGATGGTGATGATAGTGATGATGGTGATGATAGTATTGTTGATAGTGATGGTGGTATTGATGATAGTGATGATGGTATTGTTGATAGTGATGGTGGTATTGATGATGGTATTGATGATAGTGATGATGGTATTGATGATAGTGATGATGGTATTGTTGATAGTGATGGTGGTATTGATGATAGTGATGGTATTGTTGATAGTGATGATGGTATTGATGATAGTGATAGTATTGTTGATAGTGATGGTGGTATTGATGATAGTGATGATGGTATTGTTGATAGTGATGGTGGTATTGATGATGGTATTGTTGATAGTGATGGTGGTATTGTTGATAGTGATGGTGGTATTGATGATAGTGATGGTATTGTTGATAGTGATGGTGGTATTGATGATGGTATTGATGATAGTGATGATGGTATTGATGGTATTGTTGATAGTGATGATGGTATTGATGATAGTGATGATGGTATTGATGATAGGAATGATGGTATTGATGATAGTGGTGATGGTATTGATGATAGTGATGATGGTATTGTTGATAGTGATGATGGTATTGATGATAGTGATGATGGTATTGATGATAGTGATGATGGTATTGATGATAGTGATGATGGTATTGATGATAGTGATGATGGTATTGATGATAGGAATGATGGTATTGATGATAGTGGTGATGGTATTGATGATAGTGATGGTATTGTTGATAGTGATGATGGTATTGATGATAGTGATGGTGGTATTGATGGTATTGATGATAGTGATGATGGTATTGTTGATAGTGATGGTGGTATTGATGGTATTGATGATAGTGATGATGGTATTGATGATAGTGATGATGGTATTGATGATAGTGATGATGGTATTGATGATAGTGATGATGGTATTGTTGATAGTGATGATGGTATTGATGATAGGGATGATGGTATTGATGATAGTGATGGTGGTATTGATGATAGTGATGGTGGTATTGATGATAGTGATGGTGGTATTGATGATAGTGATGGTGGTATTGATGATAGTGATGGTGATATTGATGATAGTGATGGTGGTATTGATGATAGTGATGATGGTATTGATGATAGTGATGATGGTATTGATGATAGTGATGATGGTATTGATGATAGTGATGATGGTATTGATAATTGTGATGGTGGTATTGATGATAGTGACGGTGATGATGTTGATAGTGATGGTGGTGATGTTGATAGTGATGATGGTATTGATGATAGTGATGATGTTGATAGTGGTGATGGTGATGATGATAGTGATGGTATTGATGATAGTATTGATGGTATTGATGATAGGAATGATGTTATTGATGATAGTGGTGATGGTATTGATGATAGTGATGGTATTGTTGATAGTGATGGTGGTATTGATGATAGTGATGGTGGTATTGACGGTATTGATGATAGTGATGATGGTATTGATGATGGTATTGATGGTATTGATGATAGTGGTGATGGTATTGATGATAGTATTGATGATAGTGATGATAGTATTGATGATAGTGATGATGGTATTGTTGATAGTGATGGTGGTATTGATGGTGAGACCTACTGCAGGGTTTTGCTTCAACACTTTACTAACACATCAAGTTCCTGATGAACTGCTGGTTAGTAGAATGAGGTTTGTTAGAGCAGGGCAGGAACAAAACCCTGCATGAGTGTTGGCCCCCCTTCCTGCTCTTTGATAACTCTTTCCTCTGTCTGCTGTCACTAAACCCTCACCTTTCTATCCTCTGTCTGCTGTCACTAAACCCTCACCTTTCTATCATCTGTCTGCTGTCACTAAACCCTCACCTTTCTATCCTCTGTCTGTTGTCACTAAACCCTCACCTTTCTATCCTCTGTCTGCTGTCACTAAACCCTCACCTTTCTATCCTCTGTCTGTTGTCACTAAACCCTCACCTTTCTATCCTCTGTCTGTTGTCACTAAACCCTCACCTTTCTATCATCTGTCTGTTGTCACTAAACCCTCACCTTTCTATCATCTGTCTGTTGTCACTAAACCCTCACCTTTCTATCCTCTGTCTGTTGTCACTAAACCCTCACCGTTCTTTCCTCTGTCTGTTGTCACTAAACCCTCACCTTTCTATCCTCTGTCTGTTGTCACTAAACCCTCACCGTTCTATCATCTGTCTGTTGTCACTAAACCCTCACCTTTCTATACTCTGTCTGTTGTCACTAAACCCTCACCTTTCTATCATCTGTCTGTTGTCACTAAACCCTCACCTTTCTATCCTCTGTCTGTTGTCACTAAACCCTCACCTTTCTATCCTCTCACTGTCTGTTGTCACTAAACCCTCACCTTTCTATCCTCTTTCTGTTGTCACTAAACCCTCACCGTTCTATCATCTGTCTGTTGTCACTAAACCCTCACCTTTCTATCCTCTGTCTGTTGTCACTAAACCCTCACCTTTCTATCATCTGTCTGTTGTCACTAAACCCTCACCTTTCTATCCTCTGTCTGTTGTCACTAAACCCTCACCTTTCTATCCTCTCACTGTCTGTTGTCACTAAACCCTCACCTTTCTATCCTCTCACTGTCTGTTGTCACTAAACCCTCACCTTTCTATCCTCTGTCTGTCTGTTGTCTCTAAACCACTCACCTTTTTTTAACAGGAAAAAAGTTAAGCAAGAGATCCCAAAAAGATATCCCTTTCTTGGAAAACACAACCTGCAAGTATCCAGTGTTCCAGACCTTACTGTTCTCAACTCCTTAGTCCCCTAGCCCCTATACCCTAGTCCCTATACCCTAGTCCCCTAGTCCCCTAGTCCCTATACCCTAGTCCCCTAGTCCCTATACCCTAGTCCCCTAGTCCCCTAGTCCCTAGTCCCTAGTCCCCTAGTCCCTGTCCCCTAGTCCCCTAGTCCCTATACCCTAGTCCCCTAGTCCCTATACCCTAGTCCCCTAGTCCCTATACCCTAGTCCCTAGTCCCTAGTCCCTAGTCCCTATACCCTAGTCCCCTAGTCCCCTAGTCCCTATACCCTAGTCCCCTATACCCTAGTCCCCTAGTCCCTAGCCCCTACACCATAGTCCCCTAGCCCCTACTCCCTAGCCCCTACACCCTACTAGTCCCCTAATGTATACTTTACCTACGTACGCAAGGCAATAATGCAAGTAGCTACCCAGAACGGTGATCCTGCATACTTACATCAAATCTGTGCATGTCTGTGTATGTCACATACTAAAATATATAAAATGCCCAGGATCACCAATTTGGGTAGCTCATTTTATTAATCAGGCTTTACAGATAACTTAGAAACGTTCCACTGAATTATGACAAAACTACTGCTTTTCACTCAGTAGAATTGATACAGATATAGGATCTTAATTTGAGCCAGTTTGCTACAGGAAATGTGAACTATTATGTGGATTATAATTCATTTACATTTTGATACATTTTTCTTGAGAGAAAACCAAGTTAAATTTCAAAAGTGGAAATCAGAAATGTCAGAAGGCTTTTTAAACCTCAAATACACTACATGTTTTAAATGTCCTGCTTTGCATGAACGTTCTCCTGCAACAGGTTGATCAAATTAAGATCCCACATCTGTATGTTGTCCTGCTTCTGTGCCATAGCTCATCGTGAGACAGGTCTGCCAACCACAAAGGGAATATTGGCCACTCCCAGGCATCTGATTGTGCCATAGCTCATCGTGAGACAGGTCTGCCAACCATAAAGGGAATATTGGCCACTCCCAGGCATCTGATTGATGACAGATTTAATCTCTGTAATGTAGGACACACATACAGCCCTTTTTACATCAGCAGATGTCACAAAGTACTGTACAGAAACCCAGCAAGCAATACAGATGTAGAAGCACGGTGGCTAGGAAAAACTCCCTAGAAAGGCAGGAACCTAGGAAGAAGGGTAAAATAATGTGTGTGAGAGAGAGGGGGATAGAGAGAGGAGGATGGATAGAGAGAGAGAGGAGAGAGATATCATATTGTGATAGTTGCAACAGCAATTCAATGAAACGAAGGCATCAGAAAACAACTAACTGATTGTTTTTTTGTTTGAAGGGAAGACGAGAGGAGCATTTACCTTGCCTAAAGGAGCTCGGAATGTTTATCTGAATGAAACAGAAGATTTTAGAAATGTACTTGGTGAGTCTCGATGGGTTTGCAGAGGTGGTGGACATCCTTGGAGTAGAAAAGACGGCTTTGCAGCTTCAGTGTGGATTTACTGTTTCCTGCTTATTGACACCTGGCTCTAAGTTCTCCCCATTCACTCATCATTCAGTGTCTTTACTATCAATGTCATTATGAGACATGCTATATACAATACTGGACACCTACCCAGTTTGAAATGTAGGCCTGTACTACATGAAGTCTTTATGACATTTAGTTTGAAATGGTAGTGGAACAGCCATGCTTCAATAGAGCTCCCTCACCCCTCACAACCCTGTGTGCCCTGTTGTGGAAGCTGCTGTAGAAGTCTAGAAGATTGTAGATGTGTCTAACTGACTCTAGGTGTGTCTAACTGACTCTAGGTGTGTCTAACTGACTCTAGGTGTGTCTAACTGACTCTAGGTGTGTAGATGTGTCTAACTGACTCTAGGTGTGTCTAACTGACTCTAGGTGTGTCTAACTGACTCTAGGTGTGTAGATGTGTCTAACTGACTCTAGGTGTGTCTAACTGACTCTAGGTGTGTCTAACTGACTCTAGGTGTGTAGATGTGTCTAACTGACTCTAGGTGTGTAGATGTGTCTAACTGACTCTAGGTGTGTCTAACTGACTCTAGGTGTGTCTAACTGACTCTAGGTGTGTCTAACTGACTCTAGGTGTGTAGATGTGTCTAACTGACTCTAGGTGTGTCTAAGTGTGTCTAGGTGTGTCTAACTGACTCTAGGTGTGTAGATGTGTCTAACTGACTCTAGGTGTGTCTAACTGACTCTAGGTGTGTAGATGTGTCTAACTGACTCTAGGTGTGTCTAACTGACTCTAGGTGTGTCTAACTGACTCTAGGTGTGTAGATGTGTCTAACTGACTCTAGGTGTGTCTAACTGACTCTAGGTGTGTCTAACTGACTCTAGGTGTGTAGATGTGTCTAACTGACTCTAGGTGTGTAGATGTGTCTAACTGACTCTAGGTGTGTCTAACTGACTCTAGGTGTGTCTAACTGACTCTAGGTGTGTCTAACTGACTCTAGGTGTGTCTAACTGACTCTAGGTGTGTCTAACTGACTCTAGGTGTGTAGATGTGTCTAACTGACTCTAGGTGTGTCTAACTGACTCTAGGTGTGTCTAACTGACTCTAGGTGTGTAGATGTGTCTAACTGACTCTAGGTGTGTAGATGTGTCTAACTGACTCTAGGTGTGTCTAACTGACTCTAGGTGTGTAGATGTGTCTAACTGACTCTAGGTGTGTCTAACTGACTCTAGGTGTGTCTAACTGACTCTAGGTGTGTAGATGTGTCTAACTGACTCTAGGTGTGTCTAACTGACTCTAGGTGTGTCTAACTGACTCTAGGTGTGTAGATGTGTCTAACTGACTCTAGGTGTGTAGATGTGTCTAACTGACTCTAGGTGTGTCTAACTGACTCTAGGTGTGTCTAACTGACTCTAGGTGTGTCTAACTGACTCTAGGTGTGTCTAACTGACTCTAGGTGTGTCTAACTGACTCTAGGTGTGTAGATGTGTCTAACTGACTCTAGGTGTGTCTAACTGACTCTAGGTGTGTCTAACTGACTCTAGGTGTGTCTAACTGACTCTAGGTGTGTAGATGTGTCTAACTGACTCTAGGTGTGTCTAACTGACTCTAGGTGTGTCTAACTGACTCTAGGTGTGTAGATGTGTCTAACTGACTCTAGGTGTGTCTAACTGACTCTAGGTGTGTCTAACTGACTCTAGGTGTGTCTAACTGACTCTAGGTGTGTCTAACTGACTCTAGGTGTGTCTAACTGACTCTAGGTGTGTAGATGTGTCTAACTGACTCTAGGTGTGTCTAACTGACTCTAGGTGTGTCTAACTGACTCTAGGTGTGTCTAACTGACTCTAGGTGTGTCTAACTGACTCTAGGTGTGTAGATGTGTCTAACTGACTCTAGGTGTGTAGATGTGTCTAACTGACTCTAGGTGTGTCTAACTGACTCTAGGTGTGTCTAACTGACTCTAGGTGTGTAGATGTGTCTAACTGACTCTAGATGTGTCTAACTGACTCTAGGTGTGTCTAACTGACTCTAGGTGTGTCTAACTGACTCTAGGTGTGTAGATGTGTCTAACTGACTCTAGGTGTGTAGATGTGTCTAACTGACTCTAGGTGTGTCTAACTGACTCTAGGTGTGTCTAACTGACTCTAGGTGTGTCTAACTGACTCTAGGTGTGTCTAACTGACTCTAGGTGTGTAGATGTGTCTAACTGACTCTAGGTGTGTCTAACTGACTCTAGGTGTGTCTAACTGACTCTAGGTGTGTAGATGTGTCTAACTGACTCTAGGTGTGTCTAACTGACTCTAGGTGTGTCTAACTGACTCTAGGTGTGTAGATGTGTCTAACTGACTCTAGGTGTGTCTAACTGACTCTAGGTGTGTCTAACTGACTCTAGGTGTGTCTAACTGACTCTAGGTGTGTCTAACTGACTCTAGGTGTGTCTAACTGACTCTAGGTGTGTCTAACTGACTCTAGGTGTGTCTAACTGACTCTAGGTGTGTAGATGTGTCTAACTGACTCTAGGTGTGTCTAACTGACTCTAGGTGTGTCTAACTGACTCTAGGTGTGTCTAACTGACTCTAGGTGTGTAGATGTGTCTAACTGACTCTAGGTGTGTCTAACTGACTCTAGGTGTGTCTAACTGACTCTAGGTGTGTCTAACTGACTCTAGGTGTGTCTAACTGACTCTAGGTGTGTCTAACTGACTCTAGGTGTGTCTAACTGACTCTAGGTGTGTCTAACTGACTCTAGGTGTGTAGATGTGTCTAACTGACTCTAGGTGTGTCTAACTGACTCTAGGTGTGTCTAACTGACTCTAGGTGTGTCTAACTGACTCTAGGTGTGTCTAACTGACTCTAGGTGTGTCTAACTGACTCTAGGTGTGTCTAACTGACTCTAGGTGTGTAGATGTGTCTAACTGACTCTAGGTGTGTCTAACTGACTCTAGGTGTGTCTAACTGACTCTAGGTGTGTCTAACTGACTCTAGGTGTGTAGATGTGTCTAACTGACTCTAGGTGTGTCTAACTGACTCTAGGTGTGTCTAACTGACTCTAGGTGTGTCTAAGTGTGTCTAGGTGTGTCTAACTGACTCTAGGTGTGTAGATGTGTCTAACTGACTCTAGGTGTGTCTAACTGACTCTAGGTGTGTAGATGTGTCTAACTGACTCTAGGTGTGTCTAACTGACTCTAGGTGTGTCTAACTGACTCTAGGTGTGTAGATGTGTCTAACTGACTCTAGGTGTGTCTAACTGACTCTAGGTGTGTCTAACTGACTCTAGGTGTGTAGATGTGTCTAACTGACTCTAGGTGTGTAGATGTGTCTAACTGACTCTAGGTGTGTCTAACTGACTCTAGGTGTGTCTAACTGACTCTAGGTGTGTCTAACTGACTCTAGGTGTGTCTAACTGACTCTAGGTGTGTCTAACTGACTCTAGGTGTGTAGATGTGTCTAACTGACTCTAGGTGTGTCTAACTGACTCTAGGTGTGTCTAACTGACTCTAGGTGTGTAGATGTGTCTAACTGACTCTAGGTGTGTAGATGTGTCTAACTGACTCTAGGTGTGTCTAACTGACTCTAGGTGTGTAGATGTGTCTAACTGACTCTAGGTGTGTCTAACTGACTCTAGGTGTGTCTAACTGACTCTAGGTGTGTAGATGTGTCTAACTGACTCTAGGTGTGTCTAACTGACTCTAGGTGTGTCTAACTGACTCTAGGTGTGTAGATGTGTCTAACTGACTCTAGGTGTGTAGATGTGTCTAACTGACTCTAGGTGTGTCTAACTGACTCTAGGTGTGTCTAACTGACTCTAGGTGTGTCTAACTGACTCTAGGTGTGTCTAACTGACTCTAGGTGTGTCTAACTGACTCTAGGTGTGTAGATGTGTCTAACTGACTCTAGGTGTGTCTAACTGACTCTAGGTGTGTCTAACTGACTCTAGGTGTGTCTAACTGACTCTAGGTGTGTAGATGTGTCTAACTGACTCTAGGTGTGTCTAACTGACTCTAGGTGTGTCTAACTGACTCTAGGTGTGTAGATGTGTCTAACTGACTCTAGGTGTGTCTAACTGACTCTAGGTGTGTCTAACTGACTCTAGGTGTGTCTAACTGACTCTAGGTGTGTCTAACTGACTCTAGGTGTGTCTAACTGACTCTAGGTGTGTAGATGTGTCTAACTGACTCTAGGTGTGTCTAACTGACTCTAGGTGTGTCTAACTGACTCTAGGTGTGTCTAACTGACTCTAGGTGTGTCTAACTGACTCTAGGTGTGTAGATGTGTCTAACTGACTCTAGGTGTGTAGATGTGTCTAACTGACTCTAGGTGTGTCTAACTGACTCTAGGTGTGTCTAACTGACTCTAGGTGTGTAGATGTGTCTAACTGACTCTAGATGTGTCTAACTGACTCTAGGTGTGTCTAACTGACTCTAGGTGTGTCTAACTGACTCTAGGTGTGTAGATGTGTCTAACTGACTCTAGGTGTGTAGATGTGTCTAACTGACTCTAGGTGTGTCTAACTGACTCTAGGTGTGTCTAACTGACTCTAGGTGTGTCTAACTGACTCTAGGTGTGTCTAACTGACTCTAGGTGTGTAGATGTGTCTAACTGACTCTAGGTGTGTCTAACTGACTCTAGGTGTGTCTAACTGACTCTAGGTGTGTAGATGTGTCTAACTGACTCTAGGTGTGTCTAACTGACTCTAGGTGTGTCTAACTGACTCTAGGTGTGTAGATGTGTCTAACTGACTCTAGGTGTGTCTAACTGACTCTAGGTGTGTCTAACTGACTCTAGGTGTGTCTAACTGACTCTAGGTGTGTCTAACTGACTCTAGGTGTGTCTAACTGACTCTAGGTGTGTCTAACTGACTCTAGGTGTGTCTAACTGACTCTAGGTGTGTAGATGTGTCTAACTGACTCTAGGTGTGTCTAACTGACTCTAGGTGTGTCTAACTGACTCTAGGTGTGTCTAACTGACTCTAGGTGTGTAGATGTGTCTAACTGACTCTAGGTGTGTCTAACTGACTCTAGGTGTGTCTAACTGACTCTAGGTGTGTCTAACTGACTCTAGGTGTGTCTAACTGACTCTAGGTGTGTCTAACTGACTCTAGGTGTGTCTAACTGACTCTAGGTGTGTCTAACTGACTCTAGGTGTGTAGATGTGTCTAACTGACTCTAGGTGTGTCTAACTGACTCTAGGTGTGTCTAACTGACTCTAGGTGTGTCTAACTGACTCTAGGTGTGTCTAACTGACTCTAGGTGTGTCTAACTGACTCTAGGTGTGTCTAACTGACTCTAGGTGTGTAGATGTGTCTAACTGACTCTAGGTGTGTCTAACTGACTCTAGGTGTGTCTAACTGACTCTAGGTGTGTCTAACTGACTCTAGGTGTGTAGATGTGTCTAACTGACTCTAGGTGTGTCTAACTGACTCTAGGTGTGTCTAACTGACTCTAGGTGTGTAGATGTGTCTAACTGACTCTAGGTGTGTCTAACTGACTCTAGGTGTGTAGATGTGTCTAACTGACTCTAGGTGTGTCTAACTGACTCTAGGTGTGTCTAACTGACTCTAGGTGTGTAGATGTGTCTAACTGACTCTAGGTGTGTCTAACTGACTCTAGGTGTGTCTAACTGACTCTAGGTGTGTAGATGTGTCTAACTGACTCTAGGTGTGTAGATGTGTCTAACTGACTCTAGGTGTGTCTAACTGACTCTAGGTGTGTCTAACTGACTCTAGGTGTGTCTAACTGACTCTAGGTGTGTCTAACTGACTCTAGGTGTGTCTAACTGACTCTAGGTGTGTAGATGTGTCTAACTGACTCTAGGTGTGTCTAACTGACTCTAGGTGTGTCTAACTGACTCTAGGTGTGTCTAACTGACTCTAGGTGTGTCTAACTGACTCTAGGTGTGTCTAACTGACTCTAGGTGTGTCTAACTGACTCTAGGTGTGTAGATGTGTCTAACTGACTCTAGGTGTGTCTAACTGACTCTAGGTGTGTCTAACTGACTCTAGGTGTGTCTAACTGACTCTAGGTGTGTAGATGTGTCTAACTGACTCTAGGTGTGTCTAACTGACTCTAGGTGTGTCTAACTGACTCTAGGTGTGTCTAACTGACTCTAGGTGTGTCTAACTGACTCTAGGTGTGTAGATGTGTCTAACTGACTCTAGGTGTGTCTAACTGACTCTAGGTGTGTCTAACTGACTCTAGGTGTGTAGATGTGTCTAACTGACTCTAGGTGTGTCTAACTGACTCTAGGTGTGTCTAACTGACTCTAGGTGTGTCTAACTGACTCTAGGTGTGTAGATGTGTCTAACTGACTCTAGGTGTGTCTAACTGACTCTAGGTGTGTCTAACTGACTCTAGGTGTGTCTAACTGACTCTAGGTGTGTCTAACTGACTCTAGGTGTGTCTAACTGACTCTAGGTGTGTAGATGTGTCTAACTGACTCTAGGTGTGTCTAACTGACTCTAGGTGTGTCTAACTGACTCTAGGTGTGTCTAACTGACTCTAGGTGTGTAGATGTGTCTAACTGACTCTAGGTGTGTAGATGTGTCTAACTGACTCTAGGTGTGTCTAACTGACTCTAGGTGTGTCTAACTGACTCTAGGTGTGTCTAACTGACTCTAGGTGTGTAGATGTGTCTAACTGACTCTAGGTGTGTCTAACTGACTCTAGGTGTGTCTAACTGACTCTAGGTGTGTAGATGTGTCTAACTGACTCTAGGTGTGTAGATGTGTCTAACTGACTCTAGGTGTGTCTAACTGACTCTAGGTGTGTCTAACTGACTCTAGGTGTGTCTAACTGACTCTAGGTGTGTCTAACTGACTCTAGGTGTGTCTAACTGACTCTAGGTGTGTAGATGTGTCTAACTGACTCTAGGTGTGTCTAACTGACTCTAGGTGTGTCTAACTGACTCTAGGTGTGTAGATGTGTCTAACTGACTCTAGGTGTGTCTAACTGACTCTAGGTGTGTCTAACTGACTCTAGGTGTGTAGATGTGTCTAACTGACTCTAGGTGTGTCTAACTGACTCTAGGTGTGTCTAACTGACTCTAGGTGTGTCTAACTGACTCTAGGTGTGTCTAACTGACTCTAGGTGTGTCTAACTGACTCTAGGTGTGTCTAACTGACTCTAGGTGTGTCTACCTGACTCTAGGTGTGTCTAACTGACTCTAGGTGTGTAGATGTGTCTAACTGACTCTAGGTGTGTCTAACTGACTCTAGGTGTGTCTAACTGACTCTAGGTGTGTCTAACTGACTCTAGGTGTGTAGATGTGTCTAACTGACTCTAGGTGTGTCTAACTGACTCTAGGTGTGTAGATGTGTCTAACTGACTCTAGGTGTGTCTAACTGACTCTAGGTGTGTCTAACTGACTCTAGGTGTGTCTAACTGACTCTAGGTGTGTAGATGTGTCTAACTGACTCTAGGTGTGTCTAACTGACTCTAGGTGTGTCTAACTGACTCTAGGTGTGTAGATGTGTCTAACTGACTCTAGGTGTGTCTAACTGACTCTAGGTGTGTCTAACTGACTCTAGGTGTGTCTAACTGACTCTAGGTGTGTAGATGTGTCTAACTGACTCTAGGTGTGTCTAACTGACTCTAGGTGTGTCTAACTGACTCTAGGTGTGTCTAACTGACTCTAGGTGTGTCTAACTGACTCTAGGTGTGTCTAACTGACTCTAGGTGTGTCTAACTGACTCTAGGTGTGTAGATGTGTCTAACTGACTCTAGGTGTGTCTAACTGACTCTAGGTGTGTCTAACTGACTCTAGGTGTGTCTAACTGACTCTAGGTGTGTCTAACTGACTCTAGGTGTGTCTAACTGACTCTAGGTGTGTCTAACTGACTCTAGGTGTGTCTAACTGACTCTAGGTGTGTCTAACTGACTCTAGGTGTGTCTAACTGACTCTAGGTGTGTCTAACTGACTCTAGGTGTGTCTAACTGACTCTAGGTGTGTCTAACTGACTCTAGGTGTGTCTAACTGACTCTAGGTGTGTCTAACTGACTCTAGGTGTGTCTAACTGACTCTAGGTGTGTCTAACTGACTCTAGGTGTGTAGATGTGTCTAACTGACTCTAGGTGTGTCTAACTGACTCTAGGTGTGTCTAACTGACTCTAGGTGTGTCTAACTGACTCTAGGTGTGTCTAACTGACTCTAGGTGTGTAGATGTGTCTAACTGACTCTAGGTGTGTCTAACTGACTCTAGGTGTGTCTAACTGACTCTAGGTGTGTCTAACTGACTCTAGGTGTGTCTAACTGACTCTAGGTGTGTCTAACTGACTCTAGGTGTGTCTAACTGACTCTAGGTGTGTCTAACTGACTCTAGGTGTGTCTAACTGACTCTAGGTGTGTCTAACTGACTCTAGGTGTGTAGATGTGTCTAACTGACTCTAGGTGTGTCTAACTGACTCTAGGTGTGTCTAACTGACTCTAGGTGTGTCTAACTGACTCTAGGTGTGTCTAACTGACTCTAGGTGTGTCTAACTGACTCTAGGTGTGTCTAACTGACTCTAGGTGTGTCTAACTGACTCTAGGTGTGTCTAACTGACTCTAGGTGTGTCTAACTGACTCTAGGTGTGTCTAACTGACTCTAGGTGTGTCTAACTGACTCTAGGTGTGTCTAACTGACTCTAGGTGTGTCTAACTGACTCTAGGTGTGTCTAACTGACTCTAGGTGTGTAGATGTGTCTAACTGACTCTAGGTGTGTCTAACTGACTCTAGGTGTGTCTAACTGACTCTAGGTGTGTCTAACTGACTCTAGGTGTGTAGATGTGTCTAACTGACTCTAGGTGTGTCTAACTGACTCTAGGTGTGTCTAACTGACTCTAGGTGTGTCTAACTGACTCTAGGTGTGTCTAACTGACTCTAGGTGTGTCTAACTGACTCTAGGTGTGTCTAACTGACTCTAGGTGTGTCTAACTGACTCTAGGTGTGTCTAACTGACTCTAGGTGTGTCTAACTGACTCTAGGTGTGTCTAACTGACTCTAGGTGTGTAGATGTGTCTAACTGACTCTAGGTGTGTCTAACTGACTCTAGGTGTGTCTAACTGACTCTAGGTGTGTCTAACTGACTCTAGGTGTGTCTAACTGACTCTAGGTGTGTCTAACTGACTCTAGGTGTGTCTAACTGACTCTAGGTGTGTCTAACTGACTCTAGGTGTGTCTAACTGACTCTAGGTGTGTCTAACTGACTCTAGGTGTGTCTAACTGACTCTAGGTGTGTCTAACTGACTCTAGGTGTGTCTAACTGACTCTAGGTGTGTCTAACTGACTCTAGGTGTGTCTAACTGACTCTAGGTGTGTCTAACTGACTCTAGGTGTGTCTAACTGACTCTAGGTGTGTAGATGTGTCTAACTGACTCTAGGTGTGTCTAACTGACTCTAGGTGTGTCTAACTGACTCTAGGTGTGTCTAACTGACTCTAGGTGTGTCTAACTGACTCTAGGTGTGTCTAACTGACTCTAGGTGTGTCTAACTGACTCTAGGTGTGTAGATGTGTCTAACTGACTCTAGGTGTGTCTAACTGACTCTAGGTGTGTCTAACTGACTCTAGGTGTGTCTAACTGACTCTAGGTGTGTCTAACTGACTCTAGGTGTGTCTAACTGACTCTAGGTGTGTCTAACTGACTCTAGGTGTGTCTAACTGACTCTAGGTGTGTCTAACTGACTCTAGGTGTGTCTAACTGACTCTAGGTGTGTCTAACTGACTCTAGGTGTGTCTAACTGACTCTAGGTGTGTCTAACTGACTCTAGGTGTGTCTAACTGACTCTAGGTGTGTCTAACTGACTCTAGGTGTGTCTAACTGACTCTAGGTGTGTCTAACTGACTCTAGGTGTGTCTAACTGACTCTAGGTGTGTCTAACTGACTCTAGGTGTGTCTAACTGACTCTAGGTGTGTCTAACTGACTCTAGGTGTGTCTAACTGACTCTAGGTGTGTCTAACTGACTCTAGGTGTGTCTAACTGACTCTAGGTGTGTCTAACTGACTCTAGGTGTGTCTAACTGACTCTAGGTGTGTCTAACTGACTCTAGGTGTGTCTAACTGACTCTAGGTGTGTCTAACTGACTCTAGGTGTGTCTAACTGACTCTAGGTGTGTCTAACTGACTCTAGGTGTGTCTAAGTGTGTCTAGATGTTTCTACATTATTCTAGATGATTCTAGATAATTGTAGGTATCTAGTTGATTCTAGATGATTGTAGATGATTGTAGGTATCTAGTTGATTCTAGATGATTCTAGATGATTGTAGGTATCTAGTTGATTCTAGATGATTCTAGATGATTGTAGGTATCTAGTTGATTCTAGATGATTCTAGATGATTGTAGGTATCTAGTTGATCCTAGATGATTCTAGATGATTGTAGGTATCTAAATTATTCTAAATGAGTCTAGATGATTCTAGTTGATTCTAGATGATTCTAGATGATTTTCGGTGTCTACATTATTCTAAATGAGTCTAGATGATTCTCCAGCTGCCAGCTTCAGTAGAGCAAAGCCATAGCCTCAGGTTCATGTCCACGTCCACCTCTGCAAACAGAGATCTGTTGTTCTACTCTCTAACTGCTGCCTCTTCCTCCTCTCTTTCCCAAACCACATCCTCTTCTTCCCCTCTGCTGACTGACTCACACTGTGCAAAGGTTTCCTTAAGATGTTTCTGATCCCTCCCGGGGCTAGACATGTGATCATTCAGGAGCATGAGGCTTCTCCTCAGATGCTTGGTAAGTCAGCATCTCCTCCTTCACTACTCAAGGCTGGTGAAATGCATGACATTGAGCAGTATTGTTGAAATGAGATTTGAAACGATTCTAATTCATGGAGATTTAAGACACATTTCTATAAGTGTCTTAAATATAGAACTAATGGAACGATGTGCCTTAAATATAGAACTAATGGAACGATGTGCCTTAAATATAGAACTAATGGAACGATGTGTCTTAAATATAGAACTAATGGAACGATGTGCCTTAAATATAGAACTAATGGAACGATGTGCCTTAAATATAGAACTAATGGAACGATGTGCCTTAAATATAGAACTAATGGAACGATGTGCCTTAAATATAGAACTAATGGAACGATGTGTCTTAAATATAGAACTAATGGAACGATGTGTCTTAAATATAGAACTAATGGAACGATGTGTCTTAAATATAGAACTAATGGAACGATGTGCCTTAAATATAGAACTAATGGAACGATGTGTCTTAAATATAGAACTAATGGAACGATGTGTCTTAAATATAGAACTAATGGAACGATGTGCCTTAAATATAGAACTAATGGAACGATGTGCCTTAAATATAGAACTAATGGAACGATGTGTCTTAAATATAGAACTAATGGAACGATGTGCCTTAAATATAGAACTAATGGAACGATGTGCCTTAAATATAGAACTAATGGAACGATGTGCCTTAAATATAGAACTAATGGAACGATGTGCCTTAAATATAGAACTAATGGAACGATGTGCCTTAAATATAGAACTAATGGAACGATGTGTCTTAAATATAGAACTAATGGAACGATGTGCCTTAAATATAGAACTAATGGAACGATGTGCCTTAAATATAGAACTAATGGAACGATGTGTCTTAAATATAGAACTAATGGAACGATGTGTCTTAAATATAGAACTAATGGAACGATGTGCCTTAAATATAGAACTAATGGAACGATGTGCCTTAAATATAGAACTAATGGAACGATGTGTCTTAAATATAGAACTAATGGAACGATGTGCCTTAAATATGGAACTAATGGAACGATGTGTCTTAAATATAGAACTAATGGAACGATGTGTCTTAAATATAGAACTAATGGAACGATGTGTCTTAAATATAGAACTAATGGAACGATGTGTCTTAAATATAGAACTAATGGAACGATGTGTCTTAAATATAGAACTAATGGAACGATGTGTCTTAAATATAGAACTAATGGAACGAACGACTCTGGCACCCAAAAGATGAAAACATGAATATCAACGACCTATCTTTATTTCTACCAGTTAATGTGTGCTTAAGTTTTGTTTTCTTTGGTAACTGTGGTATAAGTTGGATAAACGCCTCCGTTCTGTACATGATCTTATTCTGTGTTTTACAGCATTCAACCCACATGATGCAAAGTGCATTTAATTGTCACGTCGTTCGTAATAATGAAGGTCGGAACAAGGCGCAGCGTATGTTGAGTTCCACATATTTTAATGAAAGTGAAACTTAAGTAAAAACAAATAAAGAATAAACGAACCAGGACGACAATTCAGTGCGAACAGGCAACTAAACATAAACAATATCCCATAACCCCACAGGTTGAAAAAATGCAACTTAAGTATGATCCCCAATTAGAGACAACGATTACCAGCTGCCCCTAATTGGGAATCATATACAAACACCAACATAGAAAAATAAACCTAGAACCCCACATAGAAATAATAAACTGGACTAAATCAAATCAAATGTATTTATATAGCCCTTCTTACATCAGCTGATATCTCAAAGTGCTGTACAGAAACTAAACACCCCTAGTCACGCCCTGACCTACTCTACCCTAGAAAATACAGGCTTTCTATGATCAGGACCTGACATTAATGTTAAAAAAATATATCGAAATCAAAAACCGTGATCATTTTTTAAATAATAGACCCGAAACAACAGAACCGACCACAAAAAGCACTAATCGCTCAGCACTACCAGGCGCACACGTTTAAGTGTGTCAAGAACTGCAAGCTGCTGGGTTTTTCACGCTCAACCGTTTCCTGTGTATCAAGAATGGTCCATCACCCAAAGGACATCCAGCCAACTTGACACAACTGTGGGAAGCATTGGGCCAGCATCCCTGTGGAACACTTTCGACCCCATGTAGAGTCCCATGCCCTGATGAATCGAGGCTGTTCTGGGGGGAAAAGGGGGTGCAACTCAATATTAGGAAGGTGTTCCTAATGTTTTGTACACTCAGTGTAACCCTAATTCCAGGTGTCTCCTAACAATCTGTTTATTCCAGCGATCAAGAACCAGGTGACAGGCCGCTACATCCTGAATGGCCGAGGAGAGGAGGCTCGCTCCCGGAGCTTCATAGACCTGGGAGTGGAGTGGGATTACATTATAGAAGACGACGAAGAGACACTATACACTGACGGACCCTTACACGACGCTGTGGTCGTACTGGTAACTATCACACAACACACGAAAGCACGCCATGGTTGTTCTAGTGAAGATTATTTTACCCTCATTCCTAATTTGTCATAATGGTGTTGCCAAGCAACATGTTTAATTTGTTTGCCGGTGATGTGCTGCTGGTTACCGTAGCGCCTTCATACAGTACCTGTAAGGTCCCTCAGTCGAGCAGTGACTTTCAAACACAGATTCAACTACAAATGTTTTCCAATTCCTTGCAAAGAAAGGCTCCTATTGGTAGCTGGGTAAACAAAAAAACAGACACTGAATATCCCTTTGATCAAGGTGAAGTTATTAATTACACTTTGGATGGTGTATCAATACACCCAGTCACTACAAAGATACAGGCGTCCTTCCTAACTCAGTTGCCGGAGAGGAAGGAAGCTGCTCATGGATTTCACCATGAGGCCGATAGTGACTTTAAAACAGTTACAGATTATAATGGCTGTGATAGGAGAGAACTGAGGATGGATCAACAACATTATAGTTACTCCACAATACTAACCTAAATGACAGTGAAAAGAAGGAAGCCTGTATAGAATACAAATATTCCAAAACATGCATCCTGTTTGCAATAAAGCACTAAAGTTAAACTGCCAAAAATTTGGCAAAGAAAATTACTTTATGTCCTGAATACAAAGTGTTATGTTTGGGCAAATCCAATACAACACATTACTGAGTACCACACTTCATATTTTCAAGCATGGTGGTGGCTGCATCATGTTATGGCTATGCTTGTCATCGACAAGGACTAGGGAGTTTTTTACTATGAAAATAAACAGATTAGCGCTAAGCACAGACAAAAAAAATCCTTGAGGAAAACCTGGTTCAGTCTGCTTTCCAGCAGACACTGGGAGACAAATTCACCTCTCAGCAGGACAATAACCTAAAACGCAAGGCCAAATATACCCTGGAGTTGCTTACCAAGATGACATTGAAGAAAATCTAAGGCAAGACTTGAAAATGGCTGTCTAGCAATGATCAACAACCAACCTGACAGAGCTTGAAGAATCTTTAAAAGAATAATGTGCAAATATTCTACAATTCAGGTGTGCTAAGCTCTTAGAGACTTACCCAGAAAGCTGCAATCGTTGCCAAAGGGGATTCTAACATGTATTGACTCAGGGGTGTGAATACTTATGTAAATTTGATATTTCTGTATTTCATTTTCAATAAATGTGCAAGTTTTATAAAAACATATTTTCACTACATCATTATGGGGTATTGTGTGTAGATGGGTGATAAAATCAATTTTAACTTAGGCTGTAAGACAACAAAATGTGTAATAAGTCAAGGGGTATGAATACAGTGGTTGCTCCACTAAAGGTTTTGAGATTATGCTGCAGGATTTAGAGGTAATTTGTGGTTTAGTACGGTACCCTGCATCACTGCGTCATTGCTCCAGACCACCACAAGGGGGAGTTAGAGCACTGATTATGCTTTTGGGTCCCAAGGCGCTAATGTGTCTCTAACTGACAATGAACAAAAACTCTAACTGACATAAACAAATAGAAACAGATAATTGTTCACAACTTCAAAATGTAATTTCAAATAACTGACTGATAAGGATGAAGACGGTGATTGAATTTAGAACAATAGTGTAAGAATTGCTATTCCTCTCCTGCACGCACACCCTGAAAAATACACTTATTTATTTATTTATACTCGTCAATATTACTTACTAAAACTGTTGTTACACAAAGATTTTTATTCTAAGAGAAACTAAAATGTTCAATTATATTCCATGATATTCTAAAGATATGTGTATTTTGGTTTGTTCAGGGCGTGAGTTGGGGTGGGCGTTCTATGTTTTGTATTTCTGTGTTTGGCCTGGTATGGTTCCCAATCAGAGGCAGCTGTCAATCGTTGTCTCTGATTGAGAACCATACTTAGGTAGCCTGTTCCCACCTGTGTTTGTGGGTAGTTGTTTTGTGTTGTGTCACCAAAATAGAGACATAAAAAAGGAACTAAGGTCAGAACGTGACAATCAGACCACAGGACATTTCTCCAAAAAGTACGACATTTGTCCCCATGTGCAGTTGTAAACCGTAGTCTGGCTTTTTTATAGCGGTTTTGGAGCAGTGGCTTCTTCTTTCAGGTTATGTCGATATAGGACTCGTTTTACTGTGGATATAGATACTTTTGTACCTGTTTCCTCCAGCATCTTCACAAGGTCCTTTGCTGTTGTTTTGGGATTGATTTGCACTTTTCGCACCAAAGTACGTTCATCTCTAGGAGACAGAACGCGTCTCCTTCCTGAGCGGTATGACGGCGGCGTGGTCCCATGGTGTTTATACTTGTGTACTATTGTTTGTACAGATGAACGTGGTACCTTCAGGCGTTTGGAAATTGCTCCCAAGGATGAGTCAGACTTCTGTAGGTCTACAATTTTTTGTCTGATTACTTTTGTTTTTCCCATGATGTCAAGCAAAGAGGTACTGAGTTTGAAGGTAGGCCTTGAAATACATCCACAGGTACACCTCCAATTGACTCAAATTATGAAAATTTGCATCAGAAGCTTCTAAAGCCATGACATAATTTTCTGGAATATTCCAAGCTGTGTAAAGGCACTGTCAACTTAGTGTATGTGAACTTCTGACCCACTGGAATTGTGATACAGTGAATTACAAGTGAAATAATCTGTCTGTGAACAATTGTTGGAACAATTACTTGTGTCATGCACAAAGTAAATGTCCTAACCCACTTGCCAAAACTACAGTTTGTTAACTTCTTATGGGCAGGTGGGATGATAGCGTCCCACCTGGCCAACATCCGGTGAAATTGCAGAGCGAGAAATTTAAACTACAGTATTATAAATATTTAACTTTCATAAAATCACAAGTGTAATACATCAAAATACAGCTTAACTTCTTGTTAATCCAGCCGCTGTGTCAGATTTTGCTTTATCTTGGCCAGGTCGCAATTGTAAATGAGAACGTGTTCTCAACTTGCCTACCTGGTTAAATAAATGTGGGAAAAAATCAAATAAAAAAATAAAAATGTATTGTGCAGGGCAGCTTACAGAGTTAGCCTAGAATTAGAGTGAATTTGTATTTGATTTTGAATTGCCAAGTAATAGGGACTTTTTTATATTGTGACACATTACCTTCAGCTATACAGAATATCTCAGCACCGTGCGTTTCCATCTCCTCCTCTCTCCTTCATTCCTTTCTAGAGGGTGCAGAGGGGCTGTCAACAGTCTAGTGAAATATGTTCAGTCCCCTAACAGATTTCCCTAGGTTTCCCAAATGAAGCACTGGGTAGCTGCAGGAAAAGGGTTGGAGAGCCCATTGCATACAGAGTTTGGCTAAATATCACCTGTCACCAAGCGGGAGCATGCTCCTCAAATTGGGGTTGATGTGTGGAGTGAAATAAGTGTTTTTATATGTATTTCTCAGCTGCTAATATTAAGCACAGCTCAGCTATAAAACCGAAGTAGCCTAATCTGTATCATTGAAAAACGGACCGGCGGGAAAGCGAGGGGAATCCATTTTCTATTTGAGTGCGTACGGATGATATGTATTTTTCCCCGGCCCATGTTCCTGCTCTTTTGAGAATGGGCCTGTCTATCTATTTTTTGAATATATTTTTTTACATATTAGTAAAGACAAGATTAAATTGAGAATAGTCTGATGGGTGAGAATATGATCACTTGATGAAGAGAACAGCTGTGCAGCCTGAGGCAAGGAACAGAGCGCAAGCTTTTTATGCTACTTTCTTAAATCATCAAAAGCCAACAGTATATTCACATCATGCAGCCCATATCTTTTGATTTCTAAGACATAAGATTTGCATAGATCTGAATAATACCCCCATGAATGTTTGAATGTAATTTCTCCCTAAACTCAAACTCCCCTTTCCTTGATTCTGTTTCCTATTTAGATAATCCCTCAGGACAACGAGACCAGGTCAACCCTGATGTATAAATACATCATCCATGAAGACTCTGTCCCCGTCAACAACAACAACGTCATTCAGGAGGACACCTACGAATGGGCCCTGAAGAGCTGGTCACAGTGTTCTAGACCCTGTGCTGGAGGTAAGGTTCTAGAGCTGGTCTCAGTGTTCTAGACCCTGTGCTGGAGGTAAGGTTCTAGAGCTGGTCTCAGTGTTCTAGACCATGTGCTGGAGGTAAGGTTCTAGAGCTGGTCTCAGTGTTCTAGACCCCTGTGCTGGAGGTAAGGTTCTAACGCTGGTCTCAGTGTTCTAGACCCCTGTGTTGGAGGTACGGTTCTAAAGCTGGTCTCACTGTACTAGACCCTGTGTTGTATGTGAGTGGGTCTCTCAAAAAGCCAGATCTAGTTCAGGCTTATAACTCTACTGTACACTTTTGTAATAAATGGTTCCAAAATGGTTCTTTAGCAGTCCCCATTGTATAATCCTTCTTGGTTCCAGGTTGAGCCCTTTTGTGTTTAATGTAGAACACACTCTGGAAATGGTTCTACAATGAACCCAACATTTTTTACCTGGAACAAACGGTTCTACCTGGAACCAAAAAGCGTTCTTCAAAGGGTTTTCCTATGGGGACAAAAAAGAACCCTTTTAGCTTCTAGATAGCACCTTTTGTTCTAATAGTTTAGTGGTATTCCTACATCTTCCTCTCCATTTCCTCCCCTAGGGTTCCAGTACACTAAGTATGGCTGCAGGAAAAAGGGTGACATCAAGATGGTCCACCGGGGATACTGTGATGTCAGCAAGAAGCCAAAACCCATCAGGAGAATGTGTAACCTACAGGACTGTACGCAACCACAGTGAGTATAGCCACCAGCACACCACAATGCTAAAACGCTAAAACAGGTTTTACACAATACTAGTAGATAGAAACACCTTCAGGATTCAGACTTAGTAGATGAAAACACCTTCAGGTTTCAGACTTAGTAGATAAAAACACCTTCAGGTTTCAGACTTAGTAGATGAAAACACCTTCAGGTTTCAGACTTAGTAGATGAAAACACCTTCAGGTTTCAGACTTAGTAGATGAAAACACCTTCAGGTTTCAGACTTAGTAGATGAAAACACCTTCAGGTTTCAGACTTAGTAGATGAAAACACCTTCAGGTTTTACACACGACTTAGTAGATTATGTATTTAATGCTTTTGTTATAAAGGTGCATTTTTTATGGAATTCACGTGCTGCATATGTATGCCAATTAGGCTCTACATCCATTATAAAGCAGATTAATGTGCTTAATTTTAATGTGAGTCTGGAAGGAGAGTTTACAGTCTAACCAGACACCTAGGTATTTGTAGTTGTCCACATATTCTAAGTCAGAATCGTCCAGAGTAGTGATGCTGGACGGGCGGGCAGGTGTGGGCAGCGATCGGTTGAAGAGCATGCATTTAGTTTTACTTGCATTTGGAGGCCACGGAAGGAGAGTTGTATGGCATTGAAGCTCGTCTGGAGGTTAGTTAACACAGTGTCCAAAGAAGGGCCAGAGGTAACAGAATGCTGTCGTCTGCGTAGAGGTGGATCAGAGAATCACCAGCAGCAAGAGCGACATCATTGATGTATACAAAGACGAGAGTCGGCCCGAGAATTGAACCCTGTGGCACCCCCATACTGACTGCCAGAGGTCCGGACAACAGGCCCTTCAATTTTACACACTGAACTCTATCAGAGAAGTAGTTGGTGAACCAGGCGAGGCAATCATTTGAGAAACCAAGGCTGTTGAGTCTGCCGATTAGAATGTGGTAAAGCCTTTGCCAGGTCAATGAATACGGCTGCACAGTAATGTCTCTTATTGATGGCGGTTATGGTATCGTTTAGGACCTTGAGCGTGGCTGAGGTGCACCCATGACCAGCTCTGAAACCAGATTGCATAGCGGAGAAGGTGGGGTGGGATTCGAAATGGTCGGTAATCTGTTTGTTAACTTGGCTTTCGAAGACCTTAGAAAGGGAGGGTAGGATAGATATAGGTCTGTAGCAGTTTGTGTCTAGAGTGTCTCCCCCTTTGAAGAGGGGGATGACCGCGGCAGCTTTCCAATCTTTGGGAATTTCAGACGATATGAAAGAGAGGTTGAACAGGCTAGTGATAGGGGTTGCAACAATTTCGGCAGCTAATTTGAGAGGGTCCAGATTGTCCAGCCCGACTGATTTGTAGGGGTTTAGATTTTGCAGCTCTTTCAGAACATCAGCTATCTGGATTTGGGTGAAGGAGAAATGGGGGAGGCTTGGGCGAGTTGCTGTGGGGAGTGGAGGGCTGTTGATCAGGGTAGGGGTAGCCAGGTGGAAAGCATGGCCAGCCGTAGAAAAATGCTTATTGAAATTGTCAATTATAGTGGATTTATTGGTGGTGACAGTGTTTCCTAGCCTCAGTGCAGTGGGTAGCTGGGAGGAGGGGCTCTTATTCTCCATGGACTTTACAGTATCCCGGAACTTTTTTGAGTTTGTGCTACAGGATGCAAATTTCTGCTTGAAAAAGCTAGCCTTTGCTTTCCTAACTGCCTGTGTATATTGGTTCCTAACTTCCCTGAAAAGTTGCATATCACTGGGGGTATTCGATGCTAATGCAGATCGCCACAGGATGTTTTTGGGCTGGTCAAGGGCAGTCAGGTCTGGAGAGAACCAGGGGCTATATCTGTTCCTGGTTCAATTTTTTTTGAATGGGGCATGCTTATTTAAGATGGTGAGGAAGGCACTTTTAAAGAATACCCAGGCATCTTCTACTGACGGAATGAGGTCAATATCCTTCCAGGATACCCGGGCCAGGTTGATTAGAAAGGCCTGCTCACTGAAGTGTTTTAGGGAGCATTTGACAGTGATGAGGGGTGGTCGTTTGACCGCAGACCCATTACGGATGCAGGCAATGAGGCAGTGATCGCTGAGATCTTGGTTGAAAACAGTGGAGGTGTATTTGGAGGGCAAGTAGGTCAGGATGATATCTATGAGGGTGCCCGTGTTTTTGGATTTGGGGTTGTACCTGGTAGGTTCATTGATAATTTGTGTGAGATTGAGGGCATCAATCTTAGATTGTAGGATGGCTGGGGAGTTAACCATGTCCCAGTTTAGGTCACCTAGCAGCACGAGCTCTGAAGATAGATGGGGGGCAATCAATTCACATATGGTGTCCAAGGCACAGCTGGGGGCAGAAAGTGGTCTATAGCAAGCGGCAACGGTGAGAGACTTGTTTCTGGAAAGGTGGAGTTTTAAAAGTAGAAGCTCGAATTGTTTGGGTACAGACCTGGATAGTAAGACAGAACTCTGCAGGCTATCTCTGCAGTAGATTGCAACACCGCCCCCTTTGGCAGTTTTATCTTTTCGGAAAATGTTATAGTTAGGGATGGAAATTTCAGGGTATTTGGTGGTCTTCCTAAGCCAGCATTCAGATACGGCTAGGACATCCGGGTTGGCAGAGTGTACTAAAGCAGTGAATACAACAAACTTAGGGAGGAGGCTTCTAATGTTAACATGCATGAAACCAAGGCTTTTACGGTTACAGAAGTCAACAAATGAGAGCACCTGGGGAGTAAGAGTGGAGCTAGGCACTGCAGGGCCTGGATTAACCTCTACATCACCAGAGGAACAGAGGAGGAGTAGGATGAGGGTACGGCTAAAGGCTATCAGAACCGGTCGTCTATTACATTCAGAACAGAGAGTAAAAGGAGCAGGTTTCTGTGTGCGATAGAATAGATTCAAGGCATAATGTACAGACAAAGGTATGGTAGGATGTGAGTATATTGGAGGTTAACCTAGGCATTGAGTAATGATGAGAGAGATATTATCTCTAGAGTCGTTTAAACCAGGTGATGTCACCGCATATGTGGGAGGTGGAACTAAATGGTTGGTTAAGGCATATTGAGCAGGGCTAGAGGCTCTACAGTGAAATAAGACAATAATCACTAACCAGGACAGTAATAGACAAGGCATATTGATATTAGGAAGAGGCATGTTTAGCCGGGTGATCATAGGGGTCCAGTGAGTGGTTGGGCTGGCTGGAGACACGGCGATTCAGACAGCTAGCAGGCCGGGGCCTTAGAGGGACGTCTCGATAGAGGAAAGTCTGTTTTAGCCTCCGCGTGCGGTGACGTCGATAGACCAGTCGTGATGGATTAGTAGGGTTCCGAGTAGCAGAGGGGTCCAAGTCCAATTGGCAAAATAGGTATAGTTGCCCAAGAAATTGGCCGATGGATCTATTCAGCTAACAGTCCAATATGCTCTAGACAGCTAGCGGGCCGTGGCTAGCATCTAGCGGGGCGCGGCGAGCAGGCTAGCAGATGGGCATTCAGGGGACGTCGTGATGTAGGGGCCAGTTGAGTACCCCCTTGAGCAGATTACGTCATAATCCAGTCGTGAAGGATCGGCAGGGTTCTGTGCTCCGTACCGGCAGTAGAAGGGGTCCAGGTATTGTAGCCCAGGAGTGGCTGATGGGCGTCTTCAGCTAGCCGGGAGAATGGGCCTAGCATGGGCTAGCTCCAGGCTAATTGGAGCTTGCTTTGGGACAGACGTTAGCCAGGAGCAGTCAGTCGGGTAGCAGCTAGCTACCTGCGATGATCCAGGTGAATAGGTCCAGAGCTTGTGGTAGGAATCCGGGGATATGGAGAGAAAATAGGTCCGGTATGCTCTGGTTTGAGTCGTGTTGTACAAACTGGCGAGAGCTTTCCGAGCTAAAGGTTATTTGATGACCGCTAGTAGTGGTTAGCTGACTACTAGCTAGTAGCTAGTGATCTGGCTAGCTTCTGTTGGATTCCGGTTCCGAGGTAAATAAAACTTTAGAAAAAACAGATCCACACCACATTGGGTGAGGCGGGTTGCAGGAGATTATTTTGAAGTTGAGGTTTAGAAAAAAAATAAAAGGATATGCGAAGAAAAATATATAAAATGATATATACATGGGACACGACAAGACGAAGGACAAAGACATCTGACTGCTACGCCATTTTGGATCTGAATTGTGATAATCTACCTATAACGGTGAACAGCTACTCGGGACGGCCCTATGTGTCCTAGGCGTTGGTGGCTATAGTAGTAATCCTGTCAATGAAAGACTCGGCATCCTGTGGTTTTTACCTTCTCTACCGTACCATGGGTAAGAATCAGCCAAGCAGGGAAGAGGAGGCCGTGTGCCCCGTTGTAGGACAGGGGGTATTGCTGGCGGGACAGACTCAGAATCTTTTGCCTCTCGGGGTTGTGGTGTATTTTGGCACACCGATGCGGTGCACTCAGGCCGCAGTTTAGTCGGGCAAAAGTATAATTTTAAATAAAATGTAAGCAAGGGTGAGGAGGAGGTAGTCGGAGACGCGTCTAATCCATGTGGCGCTTTTGATTGTGGCCTGTGAAATGTTATCCCACTCCTCTTCAATGGCTGTGTGATGTTGTTGGATATTGGCAGGAACTGGAACACGCTGTCATACACATCGATTTAGAGAATCCTTAACATGCTCAATGGGTGATATGTCTGAGTATGCAAGCCATGGTAGAGCTGGGACATTTTCAGCTTTCAGGAATTGTATACAGATCCTTGCAACATGGGGCCGTACATTATCATGCTGAAACAGGCGATGGCGGCTGATGAATGGCACAACAATGGACCTCAGGATCTTGTCACAGTTTCCCTGTGCATTCAAATTGCCATCGATAAAATGCAGTTGTTTTCATTGTCCATAACTTATGCCTGCCCATACCATAACCCCACCACCATCATGGGGCACTCTGTTCACAACGTTGACATCAGCAAACCGCTCGCCCACACAACGTCATACAGTTTGTGCAGAATTTCCTGCGTTGTGCAAACCCACACTTTCATCAGCTGTCCAGGTGGCTGGTCTCAGACGATCCCGCAGGTGAAGAAGCCAGATGCAGAGGTCCTGGCCTGGCGTGCTTACACGTGGTCTGCGGTTGTGAGGCCAGTTGGACGTACTGCCAAATTCTCTAAACAACGTTGGAGGTGGCTTATGGTAGGGAAATGAACATTCAATTACCAAATAGGGCTATCTTCTGTATATCACCCCTACCTTGTCACAACACAACTGATTGACTCAAACGCATTAAGAAGGAAAGAAATTCCACAAATTAACTTTTAACAAGGCACACATGTTAATTGAAATGCATTTCAGGTGACAATCTCTTGAAGCTGGTTGAGAGAATGCCAAGAGTGTGCAAAGCTGTCATCAAGGCAAAGGGTGGCTACTTTGAAGAATATCAAATATAAAATATGTTTTGATTTGTTTAACACTTTTTTGGTTACAATGTGATGATGTATGTGTTTTTTCATAGTTTTGAGGATGTCTTCACTATTATTCTACAATGTAGAAAATAGTACAAATAAAGAGTAGGTGTGTCCAAACGTTTTACTGGTACTGTAAATATATAGTACCTGGTACTGTAAATATATAGTACCTGGTACTGTAAATATATATATACCAGTCAAAAGTTTGGACATGTCACGACTTCCGCCAAAGTCGGTTCCTCTCCTTGTTCGGGCGGCGCTTGGCGGTCAACGTCGCCTGTCTTCTAGTCATCACCGATCCACTTTTCATTTTCCATTGGTTTTGTCTTTGTTTCCCACACACCTGGTTTTCATTTGCCAATTACTGGCCATGTATTTAACCCTCTGTTTTCCCCATGTCTTTGTGTGTGATTGTTTATTGTTCAGTGCGGTACGTTTCCGGCTGTTTTTTTCCGGGTGCTGTTTTCACCCGTGTTTTGTGGCAACCGTTATTGTTCGCACATTGGTATGTTTACTTTGTGCTATTTCATAAGTGCGTTGTTCACTCATCTCTGCTCTCCTGCACCTGACTTCATGCACCAGCTACACCCACAGCCTGACTTCATGCACCAGCTACACCCACAGCCTGACTTCATGCACCAGCTACACCCACCGCCTGACTTCATGCACCAGCTACACCCACCGCCTGACTTCATGCACCAGCTACACCCACCGCCTGACTTCATGCACCAGCTACACCCACCGCCTGACAGGACACACCTACTCTGCTGCAGAGGATAAGTTCATTAGTTCAAGTTGGCAATTAACTGCACCTTAGATTACACCTCAAAGAGTTCAAGTAACAGACATATCTCAACATCAACTGTTCAGAGGAGACTGTGTGAATCAGGCCTTCATGGTCGAATTGCTGCAAAGAAACCATTACCAAAGGACACCAATTAGAAGAGACTTGCTTGGGCCAAGCAACACGAGCAATGAACATTAGACCGGTGGAAATCTGTCCTCTGAGGTCTGATTTTAGATTATAATTTTTTTGGGGGGTTCCATCCGCCGTGTCTTTGTGAGACGCAGAGTAGGTGAATGGATGATCTCCGCATGTGTGGTTCCCACTGTGAAGCATGGAGGAGGAGGTATGATGGTGTGGGGATGCTTTGCTGATTTTTTATTTTTTTATTTCACCTTTATTTAACCAGGTAGGCTAGTTGAGAACAAGTTCTCATTTGCAACTGCGACCTGGCCAAGATAAAGCATAGCAGTGTGAACAGACAACACAGAGTTACACATGGAGTAAACAATAAACAAGTCAATAACATGGTAGAAAAAAAAGAGAATCTATATACAATGTGTGCAAAAGGCATGAGGTAGGCAATAAATCGAATAATTACAATTTAGCAGATTAACACTGGAGTGATAAATCATCAGATGATCATGTGCAAGAAGAGATACTGGTGTGCAAAAGAGCAGAAAAGTAAATAAATAA
This sequence comes from Salvelinus alpinus, assembly GCF_045679555.1. Taxonomy (NCBI): domain Eukaryota; kingdom Metazoa; phylum Chordata; class Actinopteri; order Salmoniformes; family Salmonidae; genus Salvelinus; species Salvelinus alpinus. The sequence goes on from NC_092104.1 coordinate 18,952,516, forward strand.
AAGCAATATGGGGGGTGAGGTAGGTAAATTGGGTGGGTAGTTTACAGATGGACTATGTACAGCTGCAGCGATCGGTTAGCTGCTCGGATAGCAGATTTTTAAAGTTGTTGAGGGAGATAAAAGTCTCCAACTTCAGAGATTTTTGCAATTCGTTCCAGTCGCAGGCAGCAGAGAACTGGAAGGAAAGGCGTCCAAATGAGGTTTTGGCTTTAGGGATGATCAGTGAGATACACCTGCTGGAGCGCGTGCTGCGGGTGGGTGTAGCCATCGTGACCAGTGAACTGAGATAAGGCGGCACTTTACCTAGCATAGCCTTGTAGATGACCTGGAGCCAGTGGGTCTGACGACGAACATGTAGCGAGGGCCAGCCGACTAGGGCATACAGGTCGCAGTGGTGGGTCGTATAAGGTGCTTTAGTAACAAAACGAATGGCACTGTGATAAACTGCATCCAGTTTGCTGAGTAGAGTATTGGAAGCTATTTTGTAGATGACATCGCCGAAGTCGAGGATCGGTAGGATAGTCAGTTTTACTAGGGTAAGTTTGGCGGCGTGAGTGAAGGAGGCTTTGTTGCGGAATAGAAAGCCGATTCTTGATTTGATTTTGGATTGGAGATGTTTGATATGAGTCTGGAAGGAGAGTTTGCAGTCTAGCCAGACACCTAGGTACTTATAGATGTCCACATATTCTAGGTCGGAACCGTCCAGGGTGGTGATGCTAGTCGGGCGTGCGGGTGCAGGCAGCGAACGGTTGAAAAGCATGCATTTGGTTTTACTAGCGTTTAAGAGCAGTTGGAGGCCACGGAAGGAGTGTTGTATGGCATTGAAGCTCGTTTGGAGGTTAGATAGCACAGTGTCCAAGGAAGGGCCGGAAGTATATAGAATGGTGTCGTCTGCGTAGAGGTGGATCAGGGAATCGCCCGCAGCAAGAGCAACATCATTGATGTATACAGAGAAAAGAGTCGGCCCGAGAATTGAACCCTGTGGTACCCCCATAGAAACTGCCAGAGGACCGGACAACATGCCCTCCGATTTGACACACTGAACTCTGTCTGCAAAGTAGTTGGTGAACCAGGCAAGGCAGTCATTAGAAAAACCGAGGCTACTGAGTCTGCCGATAAGAATATGGTGATTGACAGAGTCGAAAGCTTTGGCCAGGTCGATGAAGACGGCTGCACAGTAATGTCTTTTATCGATGGCGGTTATGATATCGTTTAGTACCTTGAGCGTGGCTGAGGTGCACCCGTGACCGGCTCGGAAACCGGATTGCACAGCGGAGAAGGTACGGTGGGATTCGAGATGGTCAGTGATCTGTTTGTTGACTTGGCTTTCGAAGACCTTAGATAGGCAGGGCAGGATGGATATAGGTCTGTAACAGTTTGGGTCCAGGGTGTCTCCCCCTTTGAAGAGGGGGATGACCGCGGCAGCTTTCCAATCCTTGGGGATCTCAGATGATACGAAGGAGAGGTTGAACAGGCTGGTAATAGGGCACTGACAGTGATGACACTGTCAGTGATTTATTTAGAATTCAAGGCACACTTATCCAGCATGGCTACCACACCATTCTGCGGAGATACGCCATCCCATCTGGTTTGGCTTTAGTGGGACTATCATTTGTTTTTCAACAGGACAATGACCAAACACACCTCCAGGCAGCAGAGTGGGGTTCAGTACAAGAACCTTGGCTGACTCTATGGTGGTCACTCTATGGTTCCTCTCCTAGTTTAACTCTATGGTTCCTATCCTAGTGTAACTCTATGGTTTCTCTCCTAGTGTAACTCTATGGTTCCTCTCCTATTGTAACTATATAGGTGAACCTCTATGGTTCCTCTCCTATTGTAACTATATAGGTGAACCTCTATGGTTCCTCTCCTATTGTAACTATATAGGTGAACCTCTATGGTTCCTCTCCTATTGTAACTATATAGGTGAACCTCTATGGTTCCTCTCCTATTGTAACTATATAGGTGAACCTCTATGGTTCCTATCCTATTGTAACTATATAGGTGAACCTCTATGGTTCCTCTCCTATTGTAACTATATAGGTGAACCTCTATGGTTCCTCTCCTATTGTAACTATATAGGTGAACCTCTATGGTTCCTCTCCTATTGTAACTATATAGGTGTACCTCTATGGTTCCTCTCCTATTGTAACTATATACAGTGGGGAGAACAAGTATTTGATACACTGCCGATTTTGAAGGTTTTCCTACTTACAAAGCAGGTAGAGGTCTGTAATTTTTATCATAGGTACACTTCAACTGTGAGAGACGGAATCTAAAACAAAAATCCAGAAAATCACATTGTATGATTTTTAAGTAATTAATTTGCATTTTATTGCGTGACATAAGTATTTGATACATCAGAAAAGCAGAACTTAATATTTGGTACAGAAACCTTTGTTTGCAATTACAAAGATCATACGTTTCCTGTAGTTATTGACCAGGTTTGCACACACTGCAGCAGGGATTTTGGCCCACTCCTCCATACATACCTTCTCCAGATCCTTCAGGTTTCGGGGCTGTCGCTGGGCAATACGGACGTTCAGCTCCCTCCAAAGATTTTCTATTGGGTTCAGGTCTGGAGACTGGCTAGGCCACTCCAGGACCTTGAGATGCTTCTTACGGAGCCACTCCTTAGTTTCCCTGGCTGTGTGTTTCGGGTCGTTGTCATGCTGGAAGATCCAGCCACGACCCATCTTCAATGCTCTTACTGAGGGAAGGAGGTTTTTGGCCAAGATCTCGCGATACATGGCCCCATCCATCCTCCCCTCAATACGGTGCAGTCGTCCTGTCCTGTTTGCAGAAAAGCAGCTCCAAAGAATGATGTTTCCACCTCCATGCTTCACGGTTGGGAGGGTGTTCTTGGGGTTGTACTCAACCTTCTTCTTCCTCCAAACACGGCGAGTGGAGTTTAGACCAAAAAGCTCTATTTTTGTCTCATCAGACCACATGACCTTCTCCCATTCCTCCTCTGGATCATCCAGATGGTCATTGGCAAACTTCAGACGGGCCTGGACATGCGCTGGCTTGAGCAGGGGGACCTTGCGTGCGCTGCAGGATTTCAATCCATGACAGCGTAGTGTGTTACTAATGGTTTTCTTTGAGACTGTGGTCCCAGCTCTCTTCATGTCATTGACCAGGTCCTGCCGTGTAGTTCTGGGCTGATCCCTCACCTTCCTTATGATCATTGATGCCCCACGAGGTGAGATCTTGCATGGAGCCCCAGACCGAGGGTGATTGACCGTCATCTTGAACATCTTCCATTTTCTAATAATTGCGCCAACAGTTGTTGCCTTCTCACCAAGCTGCTTGCCTATTGTCCTGTAGCCCATCCCAGCCTTGTGCAGGTCTACAATTGTATCCCTGATGTCCTTACACAGCTCACTGGTCTTGGCCATTGCTGAGAGATTGGAGTCTGTTTGATTGAGTGTGTGTACAGGTGTCTTTTATACAGGTAACAAGTTCAAACAGGTGCAGTTAATACAGGTAATGAGTGGAGAACAGGAGGGCTTCTTAAAGAAAAACTAACAGGTCTGTGAGAGCCGGAATTCTTACTGGTTGGTAGGTGATCAAATACTTATGTCACGCAATAAAATGCAATTTAATTACTTAAAAATCATACAATGTGATTTTCTGGATTTTTGTTTTAGATTCCGTCTCTCACAGTTGAAGTGTACCTATGATAAAAATTACAGACCTCTACATGCTTTGTAAGTAGGAAAACCTTCAAAATCGGCAGTGTATCAAATACTTGTTCTCCCCACTGTAGGTGAACCTCTATGGTTCCTCTCCTATTGTAACTATATAGGTGAACCTCTATGGCTCCTCTCCTATTGTAACTATATAGGTGAACCTCCATGGTTCCTCTCCTATTGTAACTATATAGGTGTACCTCTATGGTTCCTCTCCTATTGTAACTATATAGGTGTACCTCTATGGTTCCTCTCCTATTGTAACTATATAGGTGTAACTCTATGGTTCCTCTCCTATTGTAACTATATAGGTGAACCTCTATGGTTCCTCTCCTATTGTAACTATATAGGTGTACCTCTATGGTTCCTCTCCTATTGTAACTATATAGGTGAACCTCTATGGTTCCTCTCCTATTGTAACTATATAGGTGAACCTCTATGGTTCCTCTCCTATTGTAACTATATAGGTGTACCTCTATGGTTCCTCTCCTATTGTAACTATATAGGTGAACCTCTATGGTTCCTCTCCTATTGTAACTATATAGGTGTACCTCTATGGTTCCTCTCCTATTGTAACTATATAGGTGTAACTCTATGGTTCCTCTCCTATTGTAACTATATAGGTGAACCTCTATGGTTCCTCTCCTATTGTAACTATATAGGTGTACCTCTATGGTTCCTCTCCTATTGTAACTATATAGGTGTAACTCTATGGTTCCTCTCCTATTGTAACTATATAGGTGAACCTCTATGGTTCCTATCCTATTGTAACTATATAGGTGAACCTCTATGGTTCCTCTC